>NC_088105.1:14228587-14531618 GCF_036370855.1 Dromaius novaehollandiae | reverse complement strand
AGTTTTGTGAGTATACTTGAATCTGTTATGAGTACGAAAGAAGTCATGTCCTTAATAGGTACAGGTAAGGCTACCAAAAATCCTTCTTTAGTCAAGCACAAAAAGGTTGTACCTCCACTAAAAAAAAAAATCTTCCAGTAAAGCCTTCCCATCCCACCTTTTTTACTGCAGACATATCCCTTGAACAAAAACCTCTGAAATGTACGGACCAAAATTAAAACTTCCTTTTATAGAAAATAACCTTCATTAATTCTATTAGTCAACTCAAGTGACCTCCCAGAGCCTAGGCAAGGCTGACAAGAAATATATAGGTACACTATCATCTCTATACAACATATTTAAAAAAACGACTTTTAGCTTACCGTTACAGACTTCAACGTCATTCCATGATAGGTGCCCATGGTATCAATTTTAAAGCCTTCCGTTTCTGCGAAGAAAAAAAGGCTCTTGTAAACCATTATGAACATAGGGACATCATGTCTAAACTGACATCACTGGAAATGCCTTTTAAGTTATTTTTGCAAGGAACAGGTCTTACTGTTGGTAGGGTTTTAGGTTCTGTTCACACTACAAAACCTGGCTAGTAATTATGGAACCTGTGGGGGGGTTTTTTGTTTTTTTGGTTTTTTTTAAGGCAGTATTTCTGCTTTCTACAGCCAAAGCAAGCATTTCCTGCTGCACAGACCACTCAAATGACCCCAGAAAAAGGACATAAATTTAAATGTTTGCAAGAACATGCTGCAACACACATGCAGTCTCAGAAATTCTTATTATTACAGGATGGAGAAAACTCACATTCCCAGAATGCATTATAACACAACATATTCAACTTGTAGTTACATGCATGCAAAAATACGCTCAGTAAGAAATTGATTTACAAACCAACTACAAAAGCAGGGCTACTTAAAAAGGCAAATCCACTTCTGGGGTGCACAAGAGCAATGATGATATTACCATATGATACATAGCACAGAATCTGCATAAACTCATACTACAAGAGCAAAATTACTAAAAAGGTTCTCCCCCACCCCCAATAATTGTAATGAGGGAGAATTTATGCTGAGGTAAATGCCACAAGTCTGTAAGTGCTCAGTGACTAAACCTGCTGCTGCTAGTCTGTTTGCTTTTCAATAGTCCTTCTCCATCCTCCTATTCTCAGTGCAGCAAGTCAGCTCCTGCATGCTGGCACCAGGACTTGCAAGAAAACCTTCTTCCATTTGTACTTCCCCTAGTCTCGTATCTCTGCTGTCAATTGACCCTAACAACCAACAGCTCATTTCATTTGTATTTAAAATGGTATGATAACCCCTATTCATTCATACTTAGAATGACAGGATAACCCCCAATCAAGCCACAGCAAACCATCAGCATAGCATTTTGCTATGCCTAAGCAGTTTTTGTGCAATTCCAGTTAGACTTGGGTAAAGGATACTATGCAGAAACAATTATTGGGAATAGGAAGATAAATGCCATTTATTACATGACCTTCACACAATGCATCAGCACAAAAACATCAAAAACCAAAAATAATGCTCTTTCTTGAACATACAAAAAGTGCAAGAAAAATAACAGATGCTCCAAGACTATTAGAGTTTCTTACTCCTATCAAGAGTAAATTAACTTTAATTGAAACTCAGACAATCTTGAACAATGCAGATGCTCTGGGAAGACTCTATGGTTGCTCCTCCTTTCTTCCTTAAATGAGGAAGATTATCAGACAGTTGTAGGAAATGAGGCAGAGAAGTTTCCCAGATTTTATGACTCTCTAGTGCCCAGACAAAAGATGCCCAAGAGTTAAAAACTGATGATGTTCCTCCCACCACAGAGATATGTATCTACTTTCTGAACACCATTTTTTGTTTTGTCTCCTTTTTCTTGAACGTGCTACCCGATCTTTTGCCAACTACCAAGTGAAGAGCCTAGAGTTATGGACCATGTTTTGTTTTACATGCACTGTCCACCATGCCATAAGCCATTTCTTGATCTCGGTGTGTGAAGACACCTGAAGTCCAGCCATTCCATACCTCAGCTTCTCAAGGCCTCCCTTCTCCTAGACTTAATGTTTCTGAGCTACACAGAACCAATTCTGAGAAATCAAATGCAGATACAGTCACGAATGCAGTCTTTACTTCAAAGGAAAATTTTTAGGAAGCCTAGCTTCCCTATATGAAATTGATATTGCCTTTCACCACCATCTCCAAGAAGTAATTATGCACCGAGTCTCAGCTCAGGATTCACAGAACTGAACTTGAGTTTAAGATAGTGAAGTTGCATCTGACTAACATTTCCATGGACAACAGTTTTCTCCTCAACTATATAGGTCACTGTTGCTGGGCAAGAAACATTAACACTTCAGGTGGTGCCTGGGGGCTTACTGAATACTTGGCGGAGCTCTCCTAACTTGAAGAGATGCTTTTGCTGATCTGGAGTGACATAAAACAGAGATGAATAATCTAGGATGACAGTTGCCTGTGAATTGCAGAAGGTCAGCAACAGAGGAATCTTTCCCCTTCCAGATGGTCCTATTATGGGTGCTTCTTCTCTGTGACATAATTTCCAACCATTTCCATCAGAAGTTCTTCCCAAACTCCAATGCATACACACACACCTTAGCGAGATCAGCAAGCACCAGCCCCCCCCATCATGCCTTGCCTATCACAGTTCCTTTTTTTTCCCCAAGCACAAATCCTGGTTCTATTATTAGTTCTACACATTTGTTCCCCATTTAGCTTTTTATTTCTTTCCCTTGGTCTCTTCTTTTTGCCAATAAAACCTTGCACTCCCCCAAATTAATAAAACCCCCCATATTCAAGTCTCCATTAGTACTGCAAAGGGAATAAAGGTTCACAGATCTTGACCGTCAAAGAGTCAGTGGCACAGTTAGAAAATGAAGTGAAGGACAGAGAGGCACAAACCTTTGCTCTACCACCAACTGTTTCATCTTTTGCAAAAAAAAAGAATGTCCCTTGTAAAATTTGTCCCAGTTCTATTTAATGAGCCACAAGAGCCACTAAACATGGCTCTAGCCATCACTGGCTTCCTGCTCCCAGCCTTCTGCTATCTCTTCCTCCTAGCAAGCAACTAGGATCCCAAAGAGCCACTGTTTGCTCAAGCATTAGATAAAGGTCACTCTATCCTGCTTTCCAGGCAGCTAAATGGGCCTTCCAAAGCTATTTCACAGCGACTCAGGTGGTTAAAAAAGGATCAGTCATCAGTAAATACTAGCATAGTACCTTTTCTTAGTGATGTAGATCTGAGAGACACTAAGTGGCCAACACACGGCATAGGATGGAGATTCCAGGGTCTGCTACCTGCCGGTAGTGGGGTGAGCGGAGGACACCACCTCCCAAACCCCTACCAGCTCTGATCTTGCCTACCTCAAACTCTTAAGCAACTGGCAAATGAGAGTTAAGCATCACCAGCTTCCAGATGATTGCAGCAATCCTCCTTCAACTGATAATGGCATTGACACTGGTCTCTCCTCAGAATATAGCCTTTTTCCTGATCCTCTGACATCTACCATCATGTGTCAGTCTACCAGTCAGCCATCACTTTTATCACAGACTCAAATATGGCCACACGTGAGAGCTCTGTCACTTGCACAATCATGCCGCCCCTCCCCCCTCTTTTTTAAAAAAAGAAAAATTTTAAGTTTGCACACCTGGCAGTACCTTCAGCTCCACTCCCCGCACACAGCCTATGCTAAGCTGACAACAAATGCTTCCAAGGCAGGAACTCCAGCTATGGCTGCGTTCCCACTTAAAGAATGACTGAGAAACTGCTACCCGTGTCACTGCAGCTGGCTGTAAAAGACATTCAAAGGCTGGGATAGAAAGCGGAGCAGCACTTCTTCCAGAAGAGTCGCTGGAGGCAGCGACTGACCTCAAGCAGTCCCTGGTGCAGCTGCTCAAACCAGTGCTGGGATACAACAGGCCCAGCAGGCCAGAGTAAAGAGGAGCAGAGCACAGAGCAACCAGGGGACGTGCCGCCAGCACACATCGGTGTAAGTGCTGTATCACGGCCTCTGACTAAGAGGAGAAATGCAATGTGCTTCTTCCCTCCTTCCCCCTCAATTCAGCTCCAGCCTCTGCTGCTGAGTCACACAGCAGCAGCGATGAAACATTCACGACCGGCTAAGGATTTGTTTGCAACTCCAAAATTGTGATTTCAAAATCACAGCTTCACTGATAGTAACAGAGGAAGCAGCTGAAATTATAAGCCAACTACTAACGGAAAGGGTAAGTATTTAAGATGAAAAAGAGACCTTAAATAAACAAACAAACAATCATGATGGCAAGACTTTGGATCTTTATTTTCAAACTTGAGATCAGATATGGAATAATTGCTTAAAAAACCTGAGTCTTCAATACATTGGAATTTTTCAGTAAATTTACAAAACAGACTGGATCGTACACCTTTCTTTTATGCAAAAAGCAGTCCGTACTAAGTATTTTAAATGCAAGTCTAACACTGAAGAATAAATAATGCAAGCAAAACCCAGCAGTAGTGCACTGTGTCAAGCTGTATTCCTACTTTGTTTCCTAGATGTAATCAGTTTTATAAACATAAACATTATTAAAACCATCTTGAGCAAGAAAAACCTTTAAAAACTACATCATTACAGACTAAACCAAGTAACTACTATTGAATAGTCAATTATAACGCTTCAAAATAGAACCTATAAGACTTTTCGCCTACAGTCATTGCGTGTATTACCACCATAATTTCACAGTTCAATAACCAAAGGTTGTCAAAAGAATCATATACATTTTTGATGTGGTTCAACACTAGTTACCTTTCTAGCATCCCGATATATCAACCTGACTGTCTCCACTCATTTAAAAGAATGAGACCTGGAAATGAAAATAAGCACACTAGTGCATCAGCTTATCGGACTGATTATATTCTCCAGAGTGTGGACATACGTTGCATTTCCTTTCATGAGTATTAATACTCAAAGTGCCTTCCCTTTACCTAAAGACCACGGCTCCACTTCAACCTAGGTCACACTGCATTTTGATTCTGCACCTGTTGCAGTTCTAGCCATCCAATCTGGGTGCAAACTTGAGCACTGATACACTACAAAGGAGTTATAACTTCAAAAATGCTTAAATGAACCTGAATTTCTGGAAGGGAATCTAGGCAAGCAGAAGCAGTACAAAGGATCATTCATGGCTTTGAAACACTGGAGAGCCTAGTTAAAGAGTTTGACTTGTGGATGAGTAAGATGGAATAACCACTTCTTTTTCCAGCTGTACACTTTTCGAAACAGAGACAGCAACAGCTCTGCTGACTCTCCAGAAAATGATTCACTAATGCATTTTCACACCTATGGTAATTAAATCACTGACACTGAATTTCATTCTACATGAGTTTACTGAGCACTCCTGTTTAGTACTATAAAAAGTAAAAGTTAGTTTCGCGCCTACACTTCCAAACTATATTAACTAGAGTTTACAAAATTCCCAGCACATATTAAAACCTTCAATAACCACTTCACAAGTAGGTAATAACAAGTTCTCAAGTTTCTCACAGTACCAATAGAAAAACCACCAAATGAATCTGTGTATGTTTTCCAGCAATGAACAGGTATATTAACAAACTACTTGGTCACATAAAGTCAGAATACAGTGACAGAGACTGTAATCTATCCTCCCCCCCCCCTCCATAGGAATGACTTACACATTCTCTGCTAGAAATAAGCAGAATCTTATATCCTTAAAAATAAATGGAATTAATAAAAAAGGCTAATAGGACAATCAAGTTCCACCATTCTGGAACTCCTAGCACCTATGCACAGAAAGAAATCACATTTTATAATCCACTACTTCCTAGGCTTAATGTTAGGACTGATTGAAATCTTGACATACTCCTTTTCTGAAAAACTGCTGCTACGTTTGAAAATCCAACCCAATTACATGAATGATTCAAACATACAATGACAATAGCAGGATATTAACGGCAAGCTTTCCTGAAGGAAACACTTCAATATGGTAAAGATACTCTTTTCGCTGTTATGGTATGAAGTCAGTTGGCCACACAGCAAACCCTTTTGCAATTTATAGACTTAAAGTAATATTAATTTTTACAGGGATTGGCTTTCAGTATGTTGACACCTGGACAACATCATCAGCAGACATGCAAGAATAACACTCCACAAACTGTCCTTAAAGCATGGGACTTAGACATTGTTAGAGTACCACAGGGAAACTTTACATTTCCATCTATACTGCCAGACACACTCAATGGATCAGAAAATGCAAATCTTCAAGATCTCAGCACTATTTTACACCCTGGAACCACTTAAGAAATAAGCACATGAAAAGGAGTCTCTCAGGTAAAGTCACCTAAAAAACTGTTGAAAACCAAGATATTGCATTCAAAGCAGATTATTACCTGCAGTGTACTACGGAACAAACATCGCATTAGCTCAAAGTTTCAGTCTCCTTCACAATCAAAGCTGCAGCAATAAGACATTCCTTGGAAAGAAAGCTACAAACTGACTCAGGACTGCATAAGCAGTTCAGTTGACTGCAGGTATAATGGATTATTTCTTTGCTCTTCAAGAATAGTATCTAACAGTCAGAAAGCCCCCTCACATTTATTATGAAAGCAACCTAAACCATGCTAGCAACAAAGCCTGTCCCTTTTGGCATAAAGATTATAACGGTAAGCCAACCAAAGAAGCATCCTGATACCACCTTAGAAATAACAGCCCATCACAAAAGGTAGACAAACTTGACTGCAGCTCAGTCTACTGAACGTATCTCATGTTAACATTTTTTTAATCTATCTTAGCTCTACAAGCTTTGAATCACTGTTAAAAATAAGACTATCACTGATAGCCATATTAAACTAATAGAGAAATATTCAAAGAAACAGCTGACCTCCCTGCTGCCTAAACTTTAAGTCTCCATGAATAATAGTAGTACAGTGCACTGTAACAGTGTACTAAAAGAATATAAAAAATACCATATAAAATTGCAAGCAGCATTTAGCTACGATCATCATGCAACTGTCACAGGACTGCTGTGAAGCCTTCCTAGAGTTTCAAGATCTGAGCACAGAGCAAACAGATGAGACCCACAGGCAAAGGGCTAGGAGCTGTTGCTTCTCTTGGCTTTGTTTCAATCTTTAGCTAAAAATCACTACGCACATTGTTATGCACATCATACAATCTTCCCTACCGCAATCCTTGGCCAACCAGACACACAAAAAGTAAAATCATATGCAGACTAAGATCTGGAAATCCTTCATACTCGTAGAAATCTATAGGGTTCAGCTTTAGGTCATTTGCTATCCACCATTACTAATACACGTTGGTCCAAAAACTGCAAGTTATTGTACCTAGAACTCAAGTAATCTGCCTCCTTTGCCTTCAGACTTCTTCCCCCAAATCCCAGATACCACAAGTTTTCAATAAACAGACTACTGGCAATTCTGGGTTCTTATTAGACTGACTTTTTTTTTTTATTTTTATTTTTTAAAGTCTTTACAGAACAGAGATGCCTTAACTGTTTTTCTTTTAGTGACAACATCACTTCTGCTTGCAAGTTTCACTTCTGCACTGTATTTTTGTTGGGGCCACAACTTGATTTTGAGAGCAATTAAATTAAAAACGCTTTAAGGAATGAGATCATTGCAGCGCAGTTGCAAACGATGCATACAGTTCAGTTTTAAGCCAAGCCAACTACCTGCACTGCATGGCACAGGAAAATGTTAATATCTAATTATGGATTTTGAAATTCACCTTGAAGTAATTTTCAATTAGATTATATTCCTCACAGAGTTTTAAAGTCTCTTACATTAGACTATCGAAGAAATAAGTAAATAAATAAATAAGGTCTTTTGTTATTTTCTGAAGTTAATTCACAGCTGAGGAAAAGATCTCTGATATCTCTAGGTCCTCTCCTAAGAAATCTAGATGTTAATTACTAATTCCGTGCAACTTCCATAACTACTACACCAATGCCATTCATAAATCAACACTGTAGAGGAAACATAGTTTAAGAATAGCACTGGTGTAGTACCAAGTCAGGTAGAGTGTAGACTAGCATTAGAAATACAAATCAGTTATTTGAAAGAACATATTTTTTTTTAAATAGACCACGAAAATTAAAACAAAGAATTATTGCAGTATGTAACTAAACCAAAGAAAAGAAACTGAAAAGGCAAAGTGTGTAAACATGTTTTAAAAAGGAACAGAGTGATAATGATAACTATGCTAAGGAAGAATATGACCATTTCAGGCACTTCATAATCACCATGACGACAAAAGAACCTTTCAGCTGGAAGTAGACCCACAGATCGGTCCAGTCCTTTTCAGTACAGACAGAATCCTCAAAATCCTCGGAATTACACAACACACAAATGCACTTCCCATTGATACTAATTACAGGCAGAAACAGTTTTATGTTTTTTGGTTTTTTTTCTCCTGGCAATCATTTAATCTCACTGTTCTTTGATTTCTGCTCAGAAATTTCAATATTAAAACTGCACTGGTAACCTGCCGCACAAACTCATCTGGGTTCTTTTTTCTGCCAAACAAAACCTGTTACTTCCTATGACTTCTTGAACCACACACATGCAATAAAAGCATAAAATATATTCACCTGTTTAATAGAGATGTGCTCTACCTGGGTTGCTTACTGAAACTATGCAATTTGTCATCTAGAAGAACACTAGTCATCCCTTTACCAAAGGATGATAAAAATGTGTTTCCTGTTGTAAAATAGTCCACAACATGACATATGCATTGATACATTTTAACTGTCGTATTTGTCTATTAATTTCCTTCTCTAACTTTACTTTCTTACTATCTAGTATAGATATTTACCATTTTTTACTCTAAAGAGGAAATAGTAATAATAGGAAAACCCCTTGGCAAATGCTCAAGCCTTGAAATTTAAAAATTATCAGAGACAAAACCTAAGAGATGCTAGTAGCAATATTATTCATATTCTGCTTGGAAAAATTCAGAGGAAGGGTACACTTTTTCACTTTTCTTTCCTACTTCCCACAGCATTTTTTTAAACAATGAAGTTTCACAGATGCTATTTGTAGATTATTTTTCAATACTTAAAAAGCTAGCAGGTATCCTGCTAAGCTTTTTTTCCCCTCCCCTCCTTAGTACAATTTTCACTGAGAGCAGTAAATGAAAGCCAAAGACTGAAATAAAAGTATATGGAGGCCAATAGGGTATAGAGTTTAAGAGAATATAATAAAATATCTGACCAACTTACTATAGTAAGTCAGAAAAAAAGAAAAAAAAACCACCCTAAATAGTGTATTCACTTATAAGTGCTTATTTTTTTTTTTAGCAACTTCAGAGATGCATAGTCAGATTTTGAAATTCTTCTAAATTACCTATTATGAGGTGCATGTAAAGAAAACCCCTCACAAATTTCTAATGACACGAAATTCTTAGTGTTATATTTTATGCTTTTTCTTCTCTAGTTGTAGATATCAAAACTGAACATCCATGTAGTACTGTAATATACTCCTGCCTTTTATTCCAATAGAATATTGGAAACGATTGCTAGAATAATTGTGATTGTGGGCGTGGTAGAGGGGAAACTATTTTATGCATCTGACAGTTATTTTCGCAAGCCTGCTTTTTTATTGCTGGCATGTGATCCTCCCCAAACAAATTTTTTCAGCAAGTTCTGGTTTCAAGTTTTCAGCTTGCTTCCTAAAAGGCAGAAATAATTTCTAAAAAGTAATATTTTTAGACTTGATTACCAGACAGTTGCATGTTTTTTTGGTCTTGGGTTTGACAAGCAGTGGCACAGAAACCCCCCCTCCCAACCAACCCTAATGCTACAACTGGTTAGCTCCAATTCTGAATTTTCATATTTTTTTAAACAGCTTTATGATCAACTTACCCTCTTTTCCTTTGAATCTTTCCTGATCATATCTGTTGTAGGCAGCTGGAATAGGTTGCTTATTTCGTAAAGTGGGATCCTAAAACAGGTTAAATGAAGACTTGTAAAATATCCAAAAAGGTATTTAGTGGTTTTTGAACTTCAGAAGTTTCCAAATGCATTGAAAGTCTTACACAAGTTAGCTAATTTTTCTACTCCTAAGCAGCTGCATGTAATACTTTATGATGTATTTCATTTAGCATCCATTTCTCTTGTATTGCAACAGAAAGAGTTTAAAAGTACATATGGCAAAAAAAACCTGAGGCAAAACTGAAGTGGAAGTAAGGAACTACTGTACAATAAAAACTTTTTATGAAAACACCGTATTTTTGTAATATTTCAAGAATCAGAAAAAAACCCTGTCAACTGACAACCCATGGTTAAGCCTTCAGCCACACACATGCAATGTTCCTTGCAAACCTGATTAAGCTAAAAATCTGCTATACCTGCAGAACAAAGAAATTTGGAGGAAAAAATGCATACTGGAAAAAAAAGTTAAAAACTGTGCCAATCTAGCAGCACACTAAATACCAATTCATTCTTTTTTCATGGATGACTTAGTTACATAGTCACAATTATTCTGAATGGTATATTTGAATAGTCCCATGTACAATTTATGAAATTCAACACAAAGCAAATATTTAAGTGCTGAAATTCATCTTGCTATTTAAATTTAGTTCTTTGTTAAATGCAATGGTATCAAAAATAAATCCAAGATTAAATAGCTTTCACAGCAGACTGCCACTGAGTTCACAGAATATATTAAGTTTAATAAAGCCCAATAGTAAACATCACAATACAAACCAATTCCTGTCTAAAACGCAGATAGGCTTAAACAAAAAAACTGTAAATCTGTCTTCCTGATTTATCACAGGCAAAAGAAATCTAGTTCAAGCTGTTCCCACTCGTGAGTCATGTTCCAGATTCCTAAACATTTGCTACCCTATCTGTCAAAAAAAAAAAAAAAACCCACCCTGCAAAACATTGTCTGAAATGGCAATAGTCTCATCTAATATATTTTTTTTGCAAATAGATGCAGAATGTAGCTACTGTTTTGTACATACGGAAGCTGGCACTAAGTTTAATCTCCAAATAACAAGAACATATTGAACGAATTGAACTGATATATTCAACTCTTTAAATACCAATAAATGTAACTTAAGGCAAAGAATCTGTGAAGTTATGCTTGAAAGTTGTTCTTTCACTGGAACTAAACCAAGGCAGACTCTGAACTTAATAATGACAAGACACTTCATACTGTCACTTTGGGAGCCACAGCCATCATATTCAAAGTGCTGCTCCTACCGTGGGTGCTGTATTTGGTGCCGGTCTCTGCTCAGGTGCACGGCCTTCTTCTCTGGCTTTTACTGATTGAAGAATTGCAAAAATATTCTTGGCAAAGTTCTGAAAAACATGGCAAATACCTGTGAACCTTGCTGACTGACTGTTTTAAGTAACACCAACACAGCTAGAAAACACTATTTTGCTTAACTTGTGCTTCACAGAAGAACAACTAAGCTTAGTAAATAGACATTTTCAGATAATTTTTACTGTGACAGGTTCCCAACATAACGAGATCTTTCAAGCTGAACTGGCATCCCCTATTCTTTAAAGCATAAATACGCCAAAAAACTTTCTGAATCCGACTGTGGCTTCATAAGAGCAGATGCTAAAGCAAATTTTTTGCAGTCTGATGAGAACAAAGATCTTGTGAACTAAAGCCCTTATCCTCTCTCGCCAGCTACCCCTCGCAGCTCCTCCGGTACTCTTCCACCTGTAGCACATGCTGCTGCTTGCAGGAACAGAAATGTTCTCCCCTCGCCACCCCTGCCGCCGGAGCTGCTGCGGGGCTGCGCCCTCCCTCCGCCTGCCTCCCCTCTGCTGCAGGCAGCTTCCCCCGGCGGGCAGCATCCTGCCAAAGCCGAGCCCTTGGGAGGGCTCCCCGGCTCCTGCCAAGGGCAGCCAGGCCAGGCAGGTAGGCAGCCACCTCCCAAGCTTTCCAACAAAGCTCTTGAGCAGAGCACCATGTACTTGACCTGGTTTTTAATTGTTCACGGACATGCCTCTGTCATACTGTGACTTTTTTATTATTTATTTTGAATTATATGAATCACCTCATTCCATTTGGCACCAAATAATCTTTGAGCAGTTCAGCTTCCCAGTATGAACGGGAGAAAGCAAGCACAGAGATTACATTCACGAATCCAGGACTTGCGAATGAACCAAGATAATAATTCCTACAGTTTTGTGCAGTGTTTTGTCAGCTCACCCCAAGCCATTGAGGCACTCCCGAACAGACACTGGACAAGGCTTTTAAACACATTCCTCCAGGTAATATTACTAGAATTGTTTTGTTCTAAGCAAAAATGTAAATGCTAATTAATCTTTTTGAAAGGCATGGGCTCAGTATTATATTAACACTCTAGAGGTACTTTGAGTTTACAGTGATGATGTGCACACAACATCCTTCTTTACTGGTAACTTTCAGCAGCGGTTCATCAGTAAAAGGAACCTTCTATCAGTTATTATATGAAAATAACTTTGTTATTGGTTCAGAAGAGTAGAAAGTATTCATAAAATACTTAGAATACTCTGGAAGAACCTATGCTAACACTGAAGTGCAATTAACACTGTCGGCATTACAAAACATGTGAAAAAGTTATAAAACAAGAACTTCCAGCATGAGTTTTGTAGGACTCAAAGCTGTTCCAGGTTAGTTTAGTTACCCTCAGGTAGCATGTTCTCAGGCAACTCCGGGACGGAGGGGCTGAAACTGGAAGACCACCAAAAAGGACTTAGAAAGGCAAAGCCGTTTCCTGCACAAAACAGTTCTTTTCACAAAAACTTAAAGAACTCTCACAAAACTGTGTTTGAAGCTCTTTCCGGTTACAAAAGTCTTGGGGGGGAGGGGGGAGACACACAACAGAACAACTTTAAAGAGCTGGGAGCCATGCACATACCCGTCATAGAAGAATACTCAAACTCTAGTCTGTTCTTTGAAAAATGAGTCTGACTGCATGCTTTTCCTGGAAATGCACAGATTTCTCCTGACCTCTGGACCGGGCAGCGTATCAATCACAAAAGCCATTGCTGTGTTTCAACACACACTACCTCTTGGAAATGACAAACTACCCAGTCTTCTGAAATTCAGGAGGGAGAAACTAATTAATAAAAGGAAGAATCTAGAAGAGCGACTGTCCATGTAGAAGCCAAGGCTTCTTTCAGTCACAAAGAAACTACAACCAGCTTTCCCCTGCACATTTCATTCATAAAACCTACGCTCACCATATTCTTAAAGTCAGGCTTAAATTTCAAATTCTGGATTTTTCGAAGGCATATAAGCATCTCGGGTTTTGGTAACCTAAAACTTGGTCCAGAACATGCAATTTCAATTTACAACAGCTAGAATCTAGGATTTTTCCAGACCACTGAGGAAAGAAGTCATTAATAACCATGGAATTACAAAGCATTCTTGCTGATGTTTTCTCTGACAGCGTGAAAACGCAGGTGCCCCAAGGCCACAACTAATATCTGTTTGCCAGGGGGAAAACAGCAGTGTTTTAATAAACACTCAAACTAAGATGATCATCTTGTTGTTCACTGGCTTGCTCTGGGATGCAGGATTACATTGCTGCGACAGAAAAGTGATTGAGCAAGAATGCCATTACAGCTATGACTGGTTTGCAAAGCCGCGACGGATGGGAGAAACAATAAATTTTCATTGCTCATCTCTAAAGAGGTCAAACTGTGATCATCCCCTAACTTCTGCCCTAAATTTAGTTAAACTTAATACAAAATGTAGTATTTTTATTACCAAAACCTTCTGCTTTGGGGCACAGAGCAGAAAAACACCCGATGTGCCTCTGCATTAAATCATTAAGGAATCTGAACGTGCTTTAAAAACAATGCTTAAGAAAATCCTTAGTATTTAAGGGCAATTTCATCGACTTTTGTTTCTCCCTCTCTGGAGTACTGCTATTCCTATGAAAGCTCTCTCTGTTGATTCCAGCCATGCCTGCTCCTAATAACAATTCATCATGCTGGAAAAGAGAGGCAATGTTTCAGCAACTATCTAATCAGGCTCTTGGGTGTTTTTTGTTTTAAATAAAGCTCTACAATGATAGTTTCTTCCTCCCATCCTCATGCATTCCCCTAAAAAGACCACCCATGCACAAGATGTAAATTGTAAGGGAAAAGGATGGTAGCCAACAGAGGATATCAAGAAGAATGGGAGCTATGGGCAGATAAACACAGTGAACTATTTTCTTACAGGAAAAAGTCATATTTTCTTTAGGAAAGCCTGCAACAACAGTATGTTAATTTTCAAAATTTACTGGCACAGATGCTCTATCTCCCACCAGCATAGTGATCAACATAACATAGTGGTAACTATCACTGGTGTTAACTTAACACCAGGCTGTTTGAGGAGAAATACCAGAGCAAATAAAGGCAACCTGCTCTGCTGAGGAAGACTTTCAGTGAAGCTGCATCACTAACAAGATTCCTTTTGCAATCAAGCTACTTTTATTTAGAACAAACTATGCTCTATTTAAAAGACTGCAATCTTTATTCTGTAACCTGTATTTAATTTCTGTAAGTAGCCATAACCTTAAAGGCTCACTAACAAAGACTTCTAGTCACAATCATAGCTTTATGTGCCTGTCAAAAACAATTTTTTTTTAAACTTTATTCCAATTATCCACACAAAAATGCAAGATGAAATCTGGCATACGAAATTAGGAACATATATAGCATTATGCAGAATTGTTTATCCAGCTTCAAAATATTCCTACAGATATAAAAAATTTATACCAGATTACATAATGGTATTTCACTGCAGAGACAGAATAGCCTAGAAATGATCCTATAAACTCTTACTTGACCTCACAATAAGGATTTCTTGTTGGATCTGCATCTCAGGATGGTCAAGAGCTGTAGAACGCTATAAACGTTATCCATAGCTATGGACATACTTATGGGAAAAAAAAAAGAAAAAAAACAAGTGCCCTACCGCACTTCTTTACAGGTGTTTGCTTTGCTCAGATATCCTGTGAAATCCCTTGCAGTCACTGACAAACAAAGGCATGATGCTGTACCAGAAATGCGATGTTCCCATCACACAGTTTTAGTAACTCCTGTATGCTGCATGGCATGAGATATGTTAACAGTATCCAGGTGGTCCCATAGAAGTAGGGCAGGAATTAAAAACTTAACAATCAAAGCATGAACTGAAACTGTAAATTAAGTTTAAATTTTTTTAAGTGCACATTTAAATCTAGAGTCCTTTAAGGCATCACTCTCCTGATTTCTAAGTGACTAAAAGTATCTTAAATTCATAAATCATTCAGCACTGAAGCCCATTTGCTCTTCCCCTTCTTCTTCTTAATTGAAGATAGTCTTAAAGCATTGCATTTAATATTGTGTAATTAGCTTGCCTTCAGAATCAAAAGGCTGAATGTACACAAGCTTGATATTCAGGCACATTCGCAGTAGCTGCAAGCATGCAAACACACTGGTGGAATGGCTATGTGAACTATTGATACTTTCTGCACTGTACTTACTCCAACCACAAAAACCCAACAAGTTTCACAAAAATTAAGTTCAAGTGCATCTATCTTCATCTAACACAGGAGCTCTTAAACTAAACACCACAGCTGGAAATATGATCTTCATTCAGACAATGTTTTATTCTACAAGCTTTCTGATGAATTTGAGGTACCTATTTACCCAATAAGATACAGTATTATTTGAAGTGAATAAAAATTTCATGAGCTGGCCCATCTTTCCTTTATGCGCTGTATTCAAAACATTACTACTGTCTAGCAGTAATACAGCGGTCTCCCAAGGTTAGTAAGTAAGCGAATAAAGTGGAGTTTGGGAACATAAGCTATATCCTTCCATTACATTTGTGCACAGCCATTTTAAAACCATACGCTTGTTCCATTTGAGAGCACTAATGAGGATAGGAGTTTCTATTAACTTGGCATACCTTCCCCATTTCAATTCGGCTATTAAATGCACCACTATTGTGAATTTAAGGCACGCAGAACAATTCTGCCACCTAGAGTCCATATATAAGACTGCGTTAACAATCAATTTCTTTGAAATTTCCAAAATTTTCCTCTCAGAGCTTTTAGCTGGCACAAGCGATTAGTTTAAAATACTATACTAGTCTTACTATAAACCATTATTTTAAGTGAAATCTTTTCCAGTTACAAGAACATACTAAAAATTATACTGAAACTGTGATTATAACTAAGTTGTAATCCCTTTACAGATGACTTTGCTGACGAGAATGCTCAAAAGATGTCGAACAAAAATAAGAACTGAAAGTAACTTTAAAGAAGCTTTCTTGAAGCTTTTATTTCAAATATATTATTGTTAAAATGGGTATGAAAAAAAGATCTTTATTTTCTAAAAGTATGCAACCCTAACTGCGGCAGTAATATTTTTCAGAAAATAATACAAAGGGCATAACACAATTAGAAATATTGACCACCATAAAGATGAGATTCATCTGGGAAAAACGAAGAGTCCTGCAATTTAATACCCACGTACAGGAATAAAGAAAACCACATAGGAATAACGTTCTGAAGTAGCTTAGAGTAAGACTTTGTATTAGCTAAGTTTGCAATTGTGTGTTACATCCACAGTAAAGGCCACATACCAGGAAAGCAATAATCCCTCTAGCTAGGTCAGCTATAATCACTCCAATCATCTTATTCAGTTCTGAACTTCTCATCACCATGCACACAAACAAGGTTTCCAAAAGCAGGGGGGAAAAAACAAACCACCAAGATTATGGAATTTAATATATACAACTCACAGTCATGTTCTCTAAAATGAAGTTAGGCCGGAGCCCAAACCCCTCTGTAATAATGCCCTTTTCACAATACACAGGGTAGCATCAACCTTCTTTTCCAAAGATGAGTACAGATAACTAGAACATTATGACATAGTCATAAAAACCACAGATACTAAATCCAAAAAGTGATGAAGGGTTCCCCCCCAACAGTTGTTTATTGAAAGAAATTATTTTCTAATACAGAGAAGATTCCCAAGCTTTCAAAATAAGGCTTAAGAAAAAGATGAGCTACCTAGCCTCATCTAAGTACTTCCAAAGAGAATATAAAATACCAGGATTAAGGCAGAAAATAAACATTTTATTTCACTTAGGCTTACTTCATTAGAAAGGAAAGAAGACAGAAGAAATCTTTTTTTTTTTTTTTTTAAATCTTAAAAAGTCATAGCTCAGGGTGCTCAATTTTTCTGGAAAGTAAATATTAAACAAGGAGAAGATTAACAATGCAGATTGAGACAGACTCAAATTTGGCAGTCTGCAGAAAGGAAGCATCAAGAAGTAATAAATGAGACTTTTGCTTCAACCTAGATCTAGCAAATAAGTAATATGTACACAAAGAAACAATCTTATATTGACAAAAAGATAAGCCTTTTACAATTCAAGCGTTATGAAACAGCTACAGGGATGAGTTTGATAAAATTGTGATCCTGTAACAAGTTGTAACACACTAAAATAAATACTGTGTTATTATCAGATAGATGAATAAGGAGCCCATATTTGAGCACTCTTCAATCTTATACAAAGCTAATTCCATTACAAATTCCTTTTTACCTCCAATTCATATATCCCACATCTACTTTTTATAGTTTTACTCTAATACTCTGTCCCTCAACCCCTTACAAGCGCAGATTTCCCTACAGGCAACAATGGCAATTCAGAACAGGTAAGTAAAATAAAATACTGGCAATTATCTATTGTATAGATCCAAATGGACAATCTTCTTCCTGGAATGCATCCAGGCAGACAATAATTTAAGATGCCTTATGGGTTGCTCAAAACTCCTAGTGCCTTGCTGTACCTTAGACAGACTTGCAGAAGGCTCAGGGAGGCTAGCAGAGAAGCAATATGGAGATGTCTTAAAAGAGGCCAAGAGATCCACAAATCCTGCAGCTGGACAACTCCCACGCAGTTGCTGCATGTACCCAGACACTTACACGTGTCTGTGTACTCACACATGTAAAACACGTGCAGCACTTGTTCCAGCTCATTAGCTGAAACAACCTGGAAAGGTTGTGTGGTGTAACTCTTCAGCCTTGCCACAGGCTGGATAGCATGGATTATGCTTCTTCTCCTGTACATAGGGCTAGAGTTCACTTAATATGCCCACACCTTCAATAAAATATCACACGATATTCCCCAAATTTAATTAAAGTATTAGCAATAATGCCTAGAAAGAAGAGGATGAAAGACATTTTAAAAAAGCATCAGAAATGCTCAACACACACTACTGCCATGAGACCATTGCTCAAAGTCTCATAAACATTTCCAAGTTTCCAGTTCTAGATTTCTCCACACAAATAAAATGTGTCCAACCCAGCCTCTTCTGTTACCATGCTGCTTATCTGAGAAATAATCCTGAGCTTGCAGAAAGACAGGCTTTTAATATGAGTACATCAGAAGTCACTGAGACAGAAAGACTTCTTGCAAATACTCCTGTGAACGCTCAAACTCCTGCACAGACTACTTTCATTTGTTCCTATAGGACGAATTCAAGTGCTATGAATGCGTTTACAGTAGAGAAGGAACAAAAAGGTTTTTGCTTCAGAAAGGATTGCTGAAGCCTGCTATAGGAGATTATTTAAAATAAATAAATGAATAAATCAAAGATTCCATCCATGGATGGATGGAAAGAGAGGGAAACAGTTGAAAGGAGGGAATCGATTGCAGTTTAAACACAAAATAAAGGTTTTTCCTCAATGTTCAATGGTTTGTTTTATAAAATGGTCAGATATTTATTTAAAAACATGTACACAGTCAGGAAGGGAAACCCCTGGAAGGCAAAAATTCAAAACTTAATACTCCAAACACTTCTGATGGTGAATATACTATGCACAGGTTCAGTCTTCAGCCACCTGAGAAGCTATCCGCTTCAATATACAAAGGTTCTCATAATAAAGAAGTTACAGAAGAAGTCTTTGCTAGTATTCTCCAAGATTTGCAGTTTCATGAGTGTAAATATCAGTTCTGACATATCTTCACTGGACAACATTTCAGCTCAGACCGATTTAAAATATATAGAATCTTGTAAGACAAACTTCACCTGTGCTCTAGAAACAGGTTTCATAGTCAATGGCAATACAATATCAAGAACTCATTCATACACTTCCAACATGGTGTACATAAGCATCCTCAACCATTAGCTGTTCATTAACTGCTTACTTACGAACGTATGAAATACATGACGAGGCTACCAGAAAAATAATAAGCCATGTACAGCAGCAAGACACCTTGTCCAAATATCAACTTACAGACAGATTAAGTAACTTCCACTTTTTCTTTTCTAAACTCCACTTGCTATACCTATACTACTTCTTTCTCCTAGCATCTACAACTGTATTAGGCCTGAAGACAACAATTCCCTTTCTCTGATTTTTGCATTTGTTTTGAAGATCAACAGTGAGAACTGGACTATGTGAAGAGTGTGGCCAAATAAAAGAGACGAGTTTCTTAAAGCTGCCAACAACTGCAGCCGTTAAAAGAAAGAACGGTAAGAAAATTCAAAACCAGCTCTAGTATCAAGCACTTTTACTGTCTTTGAAACGTGACTACGTTTTAAACTGGCTAGACTATCAGCTGACTCACCGAAACAGCACCATTGCATGTCTTTACTCAAACCTGAAATTAAAATCCCTTCTAAACAATGACGCTACTATAGTAGGAGGGAAAACCTTAGACTAAACAAATGTAACTTGGATCTGAAAAGTGATTATACAAAAATGTCACTTTATTCACAAAACCTAGAAGACTACACTAAAGTCTTGGGGAAGGCCAACAGATGCTTAAAACAGTGCAGGATGACTCACTCACCAGGGATTAAATCAAACACTATTTTCAAAAGAAGGCAGAAATACTTAACAATCAGATATAAAACTATGAAAAAATACCTCAACAAAAATTCTAGTTCTAGAAATTTTAAAACAAAAAGGATGGGTACCCAGTTTTGAAATGCCTGGTTTTAAAAACAATAATGATCTCAGGAATCCGGTAAAGAGATGGCCAGGGATCACTACAATATCTGAGTACAAGTTATGTAAGAGTAACAGAGGGGGTCATGCAGATAAAGGAGCTGAGCTATGCATTATAGAAAGCTTAGAGTCAAATAAGGTAAATACAATGAATGGTAATCTATACCAAATCATTAAAATATTAGGGCTATACTGCTAACCACCAAATCTTAACAGGAATAGTAATATATTTCAGAGACACTTCCAAAGAAGAAAACACAGTAGCTGTGAGAGACTACAGTTACCCTGAAGAGTGGGTAAGTGTCAGGAAGGAAAGTGATGCAGAGATTAATTATTTAGCTATCATAAGCAATTGCTTCTTGGAGCAACTGGCCAGAGAAGTCATAAAAGGAAACGCATCTCTTAGTCCTTAGGACCTACTTTGAGATGTAGCTGCTGAGTACTCTGTAATAACAGTATCAATGCACTAAAGTTCAACATTCTTGTTGTAGAGAGGAAAAAAACTCGCAAGCAGAAAAAAAAATCCACCACCATTTAACTTCAAGTAAGGGAAACTACATTACAATGAAGATGCTTCTCAAAAGAAAATTAAAAGCAGCATCTAAAAGGGCAGAATGCATGCACCATGAAAACTTCTAAAGATGTCAAAAAGAACAGTAGATCATGTGAAGACTGTAAAAAACTCTGGCAGTTATATAAAGCAGAGAAGGCTATTTGAAGAAAAAAAGCCAACTTCAGAATTTTAAAATCCAACCAAATGGAGAAATAGTAAATACTCCATAAATGTAAAGTTACTGCCAGCCAAACAGAATTTTGAGTATCATCTTACTGAAGGAGTTGGTACTCTTTCCAAATACATCAGAAACAGAGGAAAACTGCCAGAAAGTTAGTGAGGCTGATAGTTTTTGTGCTGGGGCCTTCCTAGAAGTTTTCCTTTTGCATCTTAACCTATCTGCATCCGTGTTCACTACAGAGAAGTTTGGTTAAGTTCAAACACAGAAGCTTTTCTCTGCAGAGAGGAGGGCTTGAGCAGCTGTCTCGGACTGAAGCAATGCGCGAGGTGGGGCTCACAGTTTATTACCATTCACTTGGGGCTTCTAAAGGCAGAATTCAGATACAAAGCAGTCACCCTATATGGTATGCAACTTACTGCCGAAGTCAACATTGTTTTTGAACATATTCCAGGAGGATTCAAGAGACTCCAGGTAAGTCTATACCAGGCACAAGGTGAGAAATTGCAATAAAAAAATAGCAGACACATTGGCAAGTCACGCATCATACAGAAAAGTCAAAATGTCTTTTACTGAAGGGTGTCATGCTTCCTTGATCAAAGTTCTTCAAATGAGACAAGCACCTAGCAAATGAGTGATCTACTTGAGAGAATACACCCGAGCTTCCAAGCAGCTTCTGCGGAGTCTTTACAAAGGCTTTCCCAAACCTTCCCCCCTCCGCAATGTTACACAAAAATAGAAACGCTAAAATTTGACAATTCCTGTTCATGCTATCAAAATGCTCCCACAATCCTGTGCGAACAGAAATACAGATTCACTACCATGCCTACTATACTCCTCAGAATAGTCAAAGTAACTGCATGCTAGAGTCCAAGAACAAACTTGATCTCCTATCTTTTGCCTCTCCTATTTACTTTGAGACACTCAGATTTTGCCTAACACACTAGATCATCTTACTATTACTACAAGGATACTAGGACGGAACGTTCAACTCTTTCCCTACCAGCTTTGCAAGACTTCCTTGGAAGACATGTAAACATATGAATGCCATGAATAATTCACTACAGCAGAAAAAAGCCATCCAGACTCCTGCAATATAAACATTTCGTATGACAAAAATCGGTAAAAACCTTGAACATCAATCATCAACTGTTTAGCAGCATGATCACTCCAAACCTCTCAGACTCAAAGCAGCAACAGTCCCTCTACTTGGGCATGCAGGGAAAGATACGTGCCACATCCCTAGTAATAACCTCGTAATTCAGGAATGTTTATTTCATCACTAAAGCCACGAGACTAAGTTGTGAAAATGACTGCTATGTAAACTACTGTTAAAAATACAGCAAGGAAAAACTGGGAATTCATTTACTTCCAAACATTATTTTCCTGTGGTACTACTTACAGAAGAAATGAAAGCAAAGGGCACAATTTAACAATAAACTCTGGAAAATAAACATTTGCAATCTATTAGAAATTAGAAATACTTACTGCTTCCTTAAGAAATTTAGTCCCAAATATCTCTACAATATAGGGAAAGCCTAAGTGTCCAAAGACAGCGAGCCATTGTTTGTGCTTGTAACCATGTTCTGGATGGCACATAACCAAGGCTAGACCTGAAGACATGAATTCAAGGAGCACGAAGGAAGAAAAATAAACAGAAAAGCTTCCTTATGCTAACACTTGCTAGTTTTATTCATTTTATCATTTTTTCTCCCTGCTTCTTCAATGTTTTCTACAGCTAGTAGCCCTAGGACTTTTCTCCAATGCTTGCGTGTTGCTACTTCTCCTATCAGATCCCCCTCTTCTCACCAATTTCTCTTGTCTGTATTAAACCTATAAGCACTTATTTCATATAGCCTTCCCAACTGTAGAGCTCAAGCCAGCTTTGTTTGAGAGGAAATAAGTGATTATCCAGTATCTTTTAAATGGCTGAAGCAAGTATTTTAGGATATATTTTAGGAATACTGCAAAAAGCTAAGAACCGACTCTTTCACCAACGTGCCAACAGCCTTCCAGCTTACCTTTACCTAGCACCCTAAGCATAACTCCCCCAAGCATCTGTAGTTACCATGCTAGAGATAGGGAAATGAAAAAAGAAGGTAGTTTATTTGCTTCATAAAAATAGTTTCATAACTAGAACATTACCTTGCCTGTGCTTTGTAAGATTGTAGTTCTCGTCCTCCATACTCTCTCCCTGCTGACGATATCTCTGGTTACATCCACCTCAGCATCAACAAAACTTCTCTGTTTAAGAGCAGTTATGTCATCATCCAGATCAGTTTTGATAGTGGATCTTTTCTTTGCCATGATTTTTGCTTTGATAGCAGCAATTTTTTCCACAGACATGGCTTCAGACAAGGACCTAAACGAGCAAAAATATCAGAAGAGACTGAATAATAGCACAAAAGATTCTCCTGAAAAAAAAGGTGAATGTCCTTCTGCTTGAAGTTTATGGTTGTGCCATAGCTCATAACATAGTCACCTTACATATACTTAAAGATTACACGTATGCTGACAGTGCTATTTTGGACATTAGAACTGTTTTTGTGCGTGAAGACTCCAGACGGGTCTACAACAAGACTCCATACAGCACTAAAAAAAAACCCCTGCTATAACAAGCAGCAGTGAAGACTACAGATTTAAAGCACCGGGATGAACACTTCTTCCATTTACAATGTTAATTGAATTTGAGCTCCCCGTTATTGATAGTGGATTACCACTTTGTGTCCAGTCAATGAACCCCTGGTTGCTGTGAGGCGTGAAAAGCTTTAGTTGAATTTCTGGTTGAAATTCTGCAACGTGGACTTGTCCACTCGGAAAAATCAGTGTTACCAGAACAGAGCATGTAGGCCAAACAAACAACAGATGGTAGTAACTTTGCCCTCATTAAGCTGTATTTGAGGTGGTTGGCTCAATGCAGGACTGCAATATCTTTACCTGCATTTGCTTTTAATTGTACACACAGCAGAATTTGATTGCCAGTGAGCCCTATTCCTTTCCAGGTGAGCTGAAGAATAAAGAGAACTGAATTGGACATGCCTAACTGCACACACCTAATCCAATTTCACACCATTTTTTGAGATCAGCTTGAAAAATTAATACAACAAGCACTGGTTATGAAGCACTCCATCTGTGCAGCTAAGCTACTGGAAAAGGAACTTTTTGTTGCTGCTAAGCATACAGTAACGAGAGTGACATGCACACATCCCAACCTCAGTGCCTGTGTTGGCTGTGCTTTTCAAAGGGCAGTCTTTTACACCCTGTATTAAAAGTCAATAAATATAGAATACAAAGCAATTACATTCAGTAATTCTCACTGCAGCATTGTCTGGTACTCGAAAAAAAATTACTTGATACACTCAAGCTAGCATCAGAATTATTAAAGTAGTTTACACAAAACAGTGAATAGATCATTATACTTTTGATTATTAGTCAGGTGTAGCAATCAGATCTCTTTTTTCTGCAGTTTGCTTTTAAGTACACCTACACAGGAGACAGACAGGAAGATGATAATCAAAAGATATTTTTCATGCGCTTAGGTGTAATTATGTATTCTATAAATACTTGCCAAGTTAATTGTTACAAAGTTAACTGATAAATTTAATCCTGATATAGAGGCAGACAAGGATTCATAATATTACCTGTGTGCAAGAAATAAATTTCACTTGATAGACCAAATGCACTCTTGAGAAACTAGTTATTTGCAAAATTCAATGCTGACAAAGCAGAAAGTTAATCCATACTCATACACCTTACCTGCCAGAAGTACAAATCCTACTTTACATTCCGAGAGCTGAAACACAATGGGAATTAAGCAACTAGCTTTATCTTAGACTTCTGAACTTACATAGCTGACAATTAACTATCTGGTATCCTACCGAGTGCTCGCTAAGCCTAAAATTCTTAGCATCAACAAGGTATCGTTATAATTTCATTTCCTCTTTGCCTGACTTTGGGAAGACATAACCCAAAAGACAGCTGTCATTCTATACAGAATTCTGGATAGGTACAATGGAAAAGGAAAGGCGACCAGGTGTTAAGATTCAAAGCACTTCAAATACTAATTACTGCTTATGGCAATAACTATACATTATCCTCTGATAGCTTACTGTCTCTTCAGAAGCTCAGCAAGAACCTCGCCTATGCAAGCTACTGAAGAGCAAGGACTCAGAGCTCCTGTCACCCATGCTCTGCTTTTACAGCCTTTTTCCCCTTTTGTGTGCAAGACATTCCTCAGCACAGGTTTTTTTCTTTGAAATACAGCACAAAATCACCAGCTTCCCTTTGCAATTCTTCCCATTGTATTGGACTGCTTAGACACTATGGCAGAAGAAAGCAGAAATGGCAGATTAGGGGAAGAAAAGTAAACTGACCGCTCACTTCCGAAGACAAACAGATAACGTCACGCTACAAGCTCTGAGCTTCCACTCAAGATGAGCAGTTTGACTAGTCACACAAAATTCTGCCTCCTCAGGAGCTACTGATGCTAGTACCTAAGGGAGGGAGACTTTCACTGAGAGCTGCTGGACAGAAGTAAGAATGGGTGTCCTGAATAGACCTGTTACTAGCCCTTTAATTATCATCTATAGCAAAAAAACCCTCCTACCTGATTTGCTCTGTTTGCACGATACCTTCTTTGTGTCCTTCCAACCGAGCTGCCAACCTCTCCTTGTCAAGACGTACACACTCTTCATCCTAGTAGTAACAGTACTGTTTAATTTTTTGTGTGTTCTCTTTTTACTAAAATAAATAAAACTATTAAAGCTATTCAGTGTTTAATTTTTTGGATAAGCAAGGACTGTCTTTATTTCCAAGCATTTTTGTAACTATGCACTAGCGTTAACTGGGCAGCTACTGGAAATTTCCTCCTAAGAACCACCAGGCATAATTAGAATAATAAAAACAAAACTACCACTCCCTTCTAAAAGCCTTGTTCAGACGATGGTTCAAAAGAAAAGAAAAACAGCCAGAAGACTAAGTCGGCAACCAAAACATGTATTTATGTAGGAAATTACATACATGCACATATATATTTAAGGTAAACATATCTAACACTCAAATTTGCCTAGATATATAATCAATGGTAGTTTTTAAAGAAAAGAATTGCTTAGAACTGTTACATCTTAATGCAAAGCTTTTATAAATGACATTCCCAATGTATATAAAAACCAGTCATGAGTAAGGAAGCTTCTGGTTACTCAAACTGGGTTTGAGAGACATACAGAAGTAGAGAAAGCAGTAGAGAAAGATGTAATTTTACGCCATCATTTCGGCTTTCTAGTGCTGGCACCACTTGTAGTCCACCTGTTTTGCTCCCCAGCAAAACTTAAATGGATATCAAGTTTGTCTTACTGCTAAAATCTCTTTGAAAAGGCTGAAGCGCAGCAAAACCAGTCATGCTCATATATTAGGAGAGACCTGGGATCTCTACAACGAGATGATCTTTGAACAGCTTATAAAAAA
Source organism: Dromaius novaehollandiae (assembly GCF_036370855.1). Lineage (NCBI taxonomy): Eukaryota > Metazoa > Chordata > Aves > Casuariiformes > Dromaiidae > Dromaius > Dromaius novaehollandiae. The sequence goes on along the minus strand of NC_088105.1, from coordinate 14,505,454 downwards.
GGAGACTCCGAGCTGGCAGAGCAGTAGAGAAACAAAGGATGGCCATAAGTTACATTAGGACCACACACAGATTCTCCAAATTATGGAGGACTGCAGTTTCAAAACATATTAGCATCACAACTACATAGGGTAACGGAGAACTTAAGATCATCAGTAGGTCATCTCATAGCAATCATCCGCTCATGTACCATTAAGAATGTGTAGTTCTTATGATTCTTATGCAGTTGCATCTAAGCACAAACAATGTTCAAATCCAACTCTGGAATAAGTGAATTTATATATTTTCAATAATTCCTCTTCTAAGATCAAATCCTCACTACCCTGAAAATATACACACACAGATTTATAATAATTGACAGAGGAGACGTAACTGGATTAACCCAGTTTAAAAAAAATAAGAAAAAAGTATTAAGTCAGTTTTTAAAAACAGCTGTGATAAATAATAACATGTGTGTAATAACAAGACACATTGCTTTTGTTAAGAAGTACTTGTACAAATACACTATTAAACTACCTAAGACATAGCACTAGATAATAGTAATCATAAGGACAACAGTTTCTTATATTGCTACAAAAAAACTTAAATAACCGGTAAAATAAATAAGAAATATCTAATGACAGAGCTAAAACTAACATTCAATTTACAATGCCAAGTTATGAAAGGCAAACAACAGTAATAAGTCATTAAATACCATTTAGATTCCAATCACGCAGTTCTTAATGGGCAGATTTCCAACTAGATGTGTAGTACACAGACGCAGTTTGACTTACAGCTACTTAGAGTATATATGTGGCCAAGCTTTCCCCTTTCATACTAGAACATACATCTAACATGTTAGAATTTCTAGCAAGTAAGATTCTTAAGTTTAAATTAGAGGCTGAAATTCTTAAATTCAAACTCTTTCCAGTTTACTTACACACTAACAGATGTAATGTGTGCACCTAGAGGATAGGTAGCTAAGCTGAACTGCTACAAAAATAGACAAATAATACAATCATTTCCCTCCCCCCAAAATTTGCATTGATGACAGTTATTGTCATTACCTCTATTCTTGGTTTCTTTGCTTCTGCTAATATTTCATCTGCTGCTCTTTTAACTACAAGAAAAAGAGGACATTAAAAATAGAAGATTGTAGTACACTTTCATAAAACATACCTTAAGGTTATTTTTTAGTTAAACTGTACCTTGAGTGGATCGCTGAAGGCCAATTTCAAGCGGAGCACTTCTGTCTATACTCGATGAGGTTGCTATAATCAAAAATATCATTTCATTTGAGTACAAAAAGGTTTATTTAAGTATAAAAGGACATACGACAACAGACAGATTGCAACAGGGGAAATTCCAACTAGGTATTTGGAAAAAAAATTCATAGCAAGCCTGGTCAAACATTGAATCAGGAGACATTCAGAACTCAACTGAATATGAAGTTGGATCATGCTGCTCTGGGTCATTTGACCCTTCTTTGAGAAGGGGTTTGAACCAGATGACCTCCTGTGGTCCCTTCCAACACATTTGTCAATGATTCTATGATCGGTATACAGCACATAAAAGCTAACAGAGTCAAGGATAATGACTTTATAATTTAGAATCAAAATCTACTAGTTCATCCAATTTTTGGAAGAAAGACAACCCAAGGGTCCCTTGAAAATATAAAAACAGCTTATTGCTGTTCTATTATATTATAGACAATCCCAAATATCAACATACTTTAAAATAATCTAAGGAAAAACTACAAAACACAGCACCTTAAAACAGTAAGTCATATGTATCTTTCTCTGGTCACAGAGAAACCTCTTTTCTCTGACTATTGGTAACAAAAGTTTTAAGATGATTGAATACCAGGAAAAACTGCTAAACTGAAAAAGCAGTGATTTGACATGTTCTGTTACATTGAAGAATTTATCCCACATCAAAATCTATGCATTATTAATAAAGTTTTCGACAATCTACAGCAAAGGAAGAAATAAACACTGAGCATCCTAACACATGATTATATTAACCCCAAAGTGTTAATAGATAATAAATAAGCAGCTTGGTTCTAAAGCTGCACGTAGGAATGCAGCTTCTATCAAAGTGCCATAAAAACAGTTAAACAGAACAAAATAAAAGAAAACATAGCTTTATTTGAGCAGTCCCAGTTAAGCTGCAAGTCGACTGTAGTTTACCGCCCTTCCCCTCACCCACCCTCATATGCCCGATAAATATGAAGCAGTGCACTAAGTTAACAGAAAACATTACTCACATGTTTCCCCATTTAAGTATGCTAGCAGGTCTTTCCTATCAGGTCTTCTTACCACAGGAATGTTTTCAGTCTGAAAAGACAGCAGACTTGACATTAAGCTGTTATTTCCTCAGAGTGTCCATTGCTGAAGATGTTTCACTTTTACTGAAAACTATTCATTCATACAGAAACAGGAACACAGGTGTTCTACCTCCCAAGCAACCACAGCCACCCAGCTTAAAAACGCAATTACTTTCTAGAGTACATTCAACTACACAAAACAAAAAAATGTTGTCTGCTATAAAACCAAAAGGGAGGACAGCCTTTTTCTTCCATCATTTCAAACTTGCAAATAAGTAGTAGTGAGCTTCTTCTTTTTTTTTCACGCATGTATACACATGTGCGCATATGCGGACAAATACATACACACTTCATTGTACATTATCTTCCCTCTCCCCAGCCAAATTCAGCCACTTAAACGCTACCATTTCCTGACAATAACTATGCTCACTGCACTCATCACAAACTCGCAAATAAGTAGTGTGGTTTTTTTACACATGTATACACACGAGCATATGCACACAACACATACATACACACACACTCTATCATTTATCTTTTTCCCTTTCCCCAGACAAATGCAGACACTTAAATGCTACCACCACTTCCTGATAATAATTATGCTCGCCTCACTCATCACAAACAAACAAAAAAAATACCATATGGTCTACTTACTGCAGCACGACGAACATAAACAGGATGTGAAAGGTGCACATTATTGAGCAGGAACAAGATAGAATCCAAAGTGTAATATTCCCTGGGCTGACCTTCTTTCCCCGTCCTGTAACATCATGAAAAATTTTTTTTTTAACATTTAACCTCCGTGCCTCTGCCTCACCCACACATACTCATTTAGTGAACTCCTCAGTTCTTAGTAGATAACAGTTCAAAAAGCAGGCACCAATATTACGATCAGACTATTGCCAAACAAGTGAATTATCAACCATGTTATGAAATACAAGTAATAGATATTTGTTCTTACAGCCTCTACACTGCCTGAATTAAAAAACTGGGCAGAATCATCAGAAATAAGAGCTGGCTAGGATGTATAACATATAACAGGCAAGCATTGGAAAACCATAAGGACATATTCTATTACATCTCAAATGTATTTATCTTTCTGTTTGTCAAAGGCACTATCTTATTTGGGATAGGAAAAGCAATGTATTTCAACTGCAAATGGAAAAAAATAGCATTACATGTTCTTCAGATATAACGAGACACAATTTGCACTACTAAGGATATCACAGTGAAGAACTCAGAATACGCAAATTCAGTGAACTTTACAGAACACAAGGTTCAAATACAAAATTGCAATGAATTTGCATACTAAAGTCAAACCACTTAACAACACAGTAGCATCAAGTTCAATCTCAGCTTCAAAAGGGCTTGTTTGAAAAGTCTGAAAAGGAATCTGTGCTGCATAACAGCAACTCCAAAAAAACCACCCCCCCAAAAAAATCCTAATTCTGGTTTGGCTCCATATGCATCCAACCTAACTACCCCGCCACTCCTCCACCCCCCAGGCTGTTACTAGAAGATTTTGCTGGGGAGGCAGTGCCCCCCTCTCAGGAGGGCCAAAACAAGAACTGCTTCCTAAATACTTGAACTGCTCTGGGAAAGGGACACTTCTCTCTGTTTCCTAGCCCTCAGTGCAACCATGCAATGGACAAGCACAGCTGCCTGAATTGCCAGACCAGGCCAGGCCAGGCCAGGGCTCCTCCACGCTGCACCTTCCCCATCCCGGGCCAGCCAAACCAACAGGCTCATCTCAAAGCCCAAGGAAGACGGCCCACCAAAAAGCCATGCCAGAACTGTAGAATTTAAGGGAATTTAAGATTGTCACAGAAGTCTGACTCAAACTGTCTGACATTTCAGGAAGAAGAACTTTCATTAACACAATAAAGAGTTTCCCCTCTACGTTTAGCAGCTTTCCTTAGGGCTCACCATCAGCACTGAAACACCTGACACAGAACTGGCAAGCTCACAGGGGGAAGGAAGAGGAAATCATAAAATTACACCTCAATTATAATATTGTTTAACTTGCAAGAGCTACATGACCACTTACCAAATGTGACAGAAGTGTAAGACCATTTTCTCCACACACACAATGCCACTGCTGCTTTTCTAAGCAAAACTAAAATTAACTAGATCAAAAGGGTCCAACAACCTATTCAGAACTGATTACCAGAAGGTTGAAAACATTACTCTCAGTGTTGCCTGAGAAAGCAAATACATCTTTATTCAGAGAGAAAAATGCCCCCAAATACTGGAAGATTGGTAGAATAAAGGATCTATTACCGCTCCTTCCTTCCAACAGCCTAGTCTCCACATGGGGGGATTATATTTCAATGGTAATAGACATAGGAAGAGGTGTAGTATCTTTACTGATAGGAAACTATGATCCAAAAGCTGGCTTAACCATTAGTCAACAAAACTATATTCCTCAGCAAGGAATTTTTTGAGCATCTCACTAGTTCACTGCTACCTTCGATTAGGTGGTGAATACATTCAGAGAACTGGTAGCAACTAAAGCTTCCTTCACATAGAGTTCACTTTGGAGTGAATTCAAAGTCATGTGACACACTTATCACTTCTGTTTTAAAACAAACATTTTTAGATAGTCTCACTTCAAAGTCATTACTTCTTTGAACTGCATCTTATTCACGGAACATTATATAAGATGCCCACTTATTTATCTATTCAAGTTTTTATTTAGACTATGTAGCAATAAGTGACATAATTCAGAAAATTAATATTGAACAGTTCCTATTTATTTTCGAATATGATATTACAAAGCCACAGGCATTGCCAAAGCTCAACAGTACACATCTGACACTTCATCACTTAAGCCACGCACACAAGAAATCCCTATGCTCATTATGATTGTAAGATGACGCTTTATTAGGAGAATAACACAAAATACTGCTCATTAAAGGAAAACTGTCAGATGGGCAAGCAGTTGCAGAGCAAGGAGAAAAATTCAATAGTCTAAACTGAAATTTCAGCAGCAATTTGTGACCCTTGCAGATTCAGACAGTAAGAACCTGTAATAAACAAAGAACTAAAAGCACACCGATTTAAACGTAGCTTGCTTTGCTCAATTTTACAAACGTACAAAGTAGCAGAATAAATCAATCCTCTTATTTATCATACCACTAACCTCAGCAATTATTTCATAAAAAATTAGAATCCTAAAATTTGTGCCTTGAAAGTCCAGTACATTTTATTTTCTCTTTATTTTATTAAGAGATGTGACTCTTAATACCCATGAAACTCTAACTTAAAGCTGAAGAAAATGTTTACATAATGCAAGAGAGTTTCATCGGCTTGGTTTCAACACCAGATACTTATTTGCAGTTCATCCATTCACCGTCAATCCATGGGCATCAGGAGTTTATTCATTTTTAACTGTTCTTTTTCCTCTCATGTTCCCAAGCATGAATTTTTATGGAGGTACTAAAGGCCTACCTCTCATCCACAAAGAAAAACAGTAATCTTGAAAACTACAAGACTAGACACACAGACTATCACACAAAGTACAACACCCATGACCAGCTGCTTACTACTTAAAAACTTCTCAACTATGTGTACAAACCCCCTCTACTGTGTAAACAAAGCAAGTAAGTTTCTTTGTGGGAGTGATTTTCTTTCTTTGGTTTTAAAACTGAATAAACAATCCTTCTTCAGGGGCTACAGATCAACCATTAGATCAAAATAAACAAAACATCTAGTCTTGGGCCATCTAGCCTTCTCCTTGTGCCAGCAAGGGAGTTCATACAATTATGTTTTGTGAACTAAATCTGGGAACTAACCTGGATTAAAATAATTTTGGGAATTTTTTTTTTTCTAAGTTAATTTTAACCTGGCGCAGCTCCTCAGATCTATTTGCTGTGTGGTTGACACTTGAGCTAGCACAGGGAGAAGACGGTGCAGGGCAATACAGCTCTTCTGGCAGCCGTACAGGCTTCTGCCAGCCTAACTGCTCAAGGAGCAACAGTGTTAAATATCCACGGGAACTACTTCTAATTCCAGAACGGATGGAATGCCCCCACTGCTGTTCAGACTTGGATTACTCTCTCTCTAGACTGCTGGTAGAGATGCAATTACAGCAACCATGTTGTGGACACCTAAGAGTGAAATCATACTTGCTTCATGAAAGATGAAGCTGTTAACAACTGCTCACTGCAAGCATAGTTCAGATCCTGTTGAGCGACCTGCGTATGAAAGGTTTTGACTCTTAAAAGCTTTCTAAGGTCTTCCTGCTATGTCCCTGCATAAGCTTGGCAATTACATAAATTAATGGCTCCAAAACTGTGGTCTCAAAGCTACTGAGTGTGGCTTACAGAACTGGTCTCACTTTTGCAATGCCTTCAGTTTAAAGATTAGGCAGACATAGTTGCATGGTGGTTTACAAGAAGTGCTGTGAACTGGTAACAATCCGATCCAAGGAAAAAACTCAGAAGCCACTGGTCTAAGCCAAGATTTACTAACTTCCTCCAAAAAAATCTGTAACGGATCTATCGCTAGAAACGAGGGCACAGACAGCTATTATGATGCTACTGCTTCTATTCTGCTCAGAGCATCCTCTTCTCACCCACAAACCGTCCTCAAGGCAGCTTTACCTTCATGGTTAACACACAAGATTTTTTTCTCCAGGCGCTATCTTCTGTCCTTTGTTAAGGATTCTGGGCCTGGGCCTAATTTAAGCTTTCCTAGGTAGCAGCAGAATTTAGCTGGCATATCCGTTTCCTCAGCTCCTTACAGAGTAGCAGCAAAACTCGCCTGTCTAGTTAGATGTTACTTGTTATTGCTTAGGAGAAAAACTTTAAGCAAAGGAAACATCATAGCTGTCTATACACTTGCTTAAGAAAACAGAACTAAGACTTCTCAAGAATTTTAAAACTTATATACTTATACAAACACTTTTCTTCCTCTTCAGTCTAGATACCAGTATCCCTCAACTCAGCCAGGAAGCGCAAATAAATCCCAAACAAGTTGCTGAAAACTCGAAATAGGTAATAAAATGGCACATTTCTAGTTTTAAACTGAAGGCAAAGTAAAATTAGTGAAATAAATAAAAAGACTTTCTACAAATTAACATAGATGGATAGGTTTCTTCCCCCCCCCCCCCCCCAATAAAAGTCAGGCTCTTAAATCAATACTCATATTCTTAGTATAACTATGAAAACTTAAAAAAAATCCCAGGCCACAGACTGAACTGCAAGTGTTTTTGAAAAATCCATTTTTTTGAAAAATTCATTTTCTGTCAAGCTTCACAGGATAATGTAATCTCTTTGACAGGTAACTGAAACTTTCCTTATGTAATATTTGATGAAAGACAATATTTTTCCCTTGGGTTTAAAAGGGATTCACTGAAGTCCTTCTAGTTAGGAAGTTGAAAGTAGGTGGCTTCTAAACGCAGAGAGAAGGAGAATGAAGAAAATTAACTCCATTGCGTAGTAAACAATACATCTCAAACTAGCAAAATCAACATGTACAAATCTAATCTGAAATTCTTTAAAAAGCAAGAATATTATCTGGTACTACCACTAAAACAACAGAAGCATTATTTCTACTTGTTTATTACAGTAAGGACAACTAGGAAGCAGGCTGCATTAGGATGAGCCCGGGAAAAGGACTCCGCTAGAAGCAGGCTGAGCGAGGAGCACAAAGCGCGGACACAGTTGGACAGGGCTCGCAGGTGGCTGCAGAGGGAGGGGTGCTTTGGCCCTCACTGGCTTTGCAACACAAAGCCCCGCGAGAAGAGAAACACGCCAGTGAAGCTAGCGGGGTAGAGACATAACGCTTGGGGGGGAAGAAAAAAAAAGCAACCGGACAACAGAGAACAAACTTCGAGGAGCAGCTTTGTCCCATCTCCTTGGGAGTGCCGGCAAGACCCTGCACCGCTGGGGCCTCCCAGCCCCGCCGGGCCGCAGGGACAGCGGGAGAGCCGGGGGCAGGCCCCGACCGCAGCGTGCCCGAGCCCGGGGGACGCCCGCGCCGCCCTCCGGGGCGCCGGTTCGCAGGTCGCCGGGCGGCGCCCCGGACGCGTTCCTCGAGGCAGCGGCGAGACCGGCCAAGCAGAGCGGGCTCCCGGGTAGCCCCGCGCGAGGCGGACAGGGATGGGGACGCGCCCGCGCCGCCGACCGGGGCCGGCCGCCTCCCCCGGGCTCCCACCGGGGACCCCAGGCGGGGCGGGCAGGGCCGCGGGGCCCGCCCCAGGGGCCTCCCCGGGAGGGCGCAGCGAGGCCGCCCGCCCCCGCGCGGCGGGGCGCAGGCCCGGGGCTCCGCGCCGCTCCGCGCTGTCCCAACTTCGGCCAACTTCTCCCTCCCCGCCCGACCCCCCGACCCGGCCCGGCCCCTCCCCTCCCGGCGGCGGCCGCGCCGCCCCGGCGCTCACCCCCAGATGACATAGTTGGTCTTGACGTTCTTGGGCCAGGAGAACTCGCCGAAGATCACCTCGTCGCCCTTCACCACGATCTCCTTCTTCTGCGTGTTGTACTGCCGCAACACGCTCAGCACGTCCGCCATCTTCGCGCCGCTCCGCCGCCGCCGGCCGCCGCCGCTCCGCCGCGGCCCGGCCCCACTGCCAGCCGCGCGAGGACCCCGCCGCCAGCCGCCAGGGCCCGGGCTGCCCGCCGCGGACGCCTGAGCGCAACGCCGCCGCGCACCCCGCTGCCTCCAGAGGGCGCCCTGGGCGGCCCGGCCCGCCCTTATGGGCGCGGGGCGGGGCCGGGCGGGCTGCGTGCCGCCGCTGCGCGCCGCTGAGGGACGGCGGCGGCCGGGCCCAGGCGCCCTCGCGAGGGCCTGACCCGGCCACCGGGGCCACCACGGCGTTGGCAGTGATGCCCGGCAAGGGAGGCCTCGCACGTCGCGCTAAGTCGGCTGTGTGCGCGCAGTACGGGAGAAAAACCAGTTACACAAAGCTCCTGATGGGGAGAACTGCGTTATATGTAATGTCCGTTGGGGTTGTTTTTAAGCGATCCGTCGTACAGGCCACGGGGGTTTTGCAGGTCCTGCCCGACACAGGCAGCAGTAACGACAGTCAACAGGGAGCAACTAGTGCGCGGCAACGTACCCTCAGTCAGAGGAGCTGTTGTATTGCAGCAGTCTCTGTGCTGGCGTCCTTCCTCCCCTGTTCCCCCCCCAGCTGCCCTTCACAGTGGTACGCTGTCCTTACTGCTCAGGCAGCAGTGATAGATTCAAGAAACCAGTACACAAGCTCTTAAATTTGCGCACTACAACCACACTACAGATCAGGAAGAAAATCTGGAAATCGGATATAAAGAAAGAAAAAAATCTGTTTTATCAATAACAAAAATGCAATTAAATTCTGACAGGAATGAGCAGTCAAAATACCACAGCCAAAAAAAAAGAGGAAAATATTTATTCTGTCTTTGTGTCTGAGGAGAAAAGCCCCCCATCAAATGATAACAAAACGTGAAGCAAACACGTTATCAGTAGTGTGATCTTGACTGTTAGTACAAAAAGCAGCACTCAGGATTTCATACAGCTCCTGTAACACTGTTTTCTCACAGGAGCAATTGAACAGTTGCAGCTGTAGCAGGGCTCCTCCAACAAGCATATTTCTGCTTTCTCATTGTTCCAGGTTGATTTCTTCTACAGGAGTACACAAAAACTGGAAATCCAGTACAGCAAAACCTGACAAAGTGGCATCCCCTCCAGAATACCAATACTGGAAATACAGGCCTGGAAGAAAAACCTCTTGCCGGCTTATTTTAATCTTTGATGCTCAGAATTTTCTTAACACTTTTCAATTTTAGCAGAAAACATTATCCTGTATTACATATGAAAAAAGCAAACTTGCATCATTTTTCTTCCTGTACGTAGCATGCATTATGATTGGCAAAATAGAATGAAAGTCAACATTTTATATAATTTCCTGTGCTGAGATGTGATACATTTCATGTCAGGGCAAAGAAGCATGCAGTACAACGGAATATATCACAAGTATTTTGTAACAATTCACATACTGTATCAAAATAATATATATACACAAATATACTATCTAGTAACATAATGAATGGCACCCAACACTAGTTAAAAAGTGAACATTCGAGTTACTTGATATAATTACAATTACCTCTAATGTTCACTTTTAACTAGTATAGCATGCCATTCATTTATTTAGGAGACAAAACTGCCCAAACAATAAACAATATAGTTTCTCAAAAGGGATTTAGAATGATTACTGGAGCTGCTACTTATGAAAAAAATATAACGGAATTTGAAATGCTTCCAAATGATCCAAAATCCTGTTTCTCATCCAAAAAAGCCTGTAGCATCACCTAAAACAGTGTTAGCTCAGAAGAAATGCACCTGATGCACCTTCTAGACACGTAATACTTTATTTATCAAGACACAAAGTCATTATAGTACAACGACACAACAAACATTAATTTCCACCATGCTGTCATCTGTTTTTCAGTAAGCAGTGATACGGTACATAACCAATTGCAAAGAGTGGCTGAAAAAATTATTTTCATGTTTCAGGAAAACATTGTAGTTGTTTCATTTCCTTAATTCTTTCAAAAACTTAGATGGGAATTAACAAAATAGATTCCCACAGTTTGCTTTGGGGATCATAATAGGAATATTAACTACTATCTTTATCACTAAATCAGGGTAAGAGATGTCAGAGAAACAACTGTTTTCACATGGCATTAGATGCTTCAGGGCTTATCAGTTTCATCACAGGAGATAAGGCTAGAAAACCTCCAACAATGCCTTGAAATAATTAAAAGCTACTGGCTTTTCTAGACTTATCTTTTCCATCCTTTCTGATGAAATTGTCCTATTTTATTAACTTGCTTAGATAGTATCATTTTCTTGTCTGTGAGAGCCAACAAAAGCATGTGTTGAGAGAGGCATTTTTATAATGCATACAAAACAAAGACATATATACTTAATAATATATTCATACTAAATAGCTGCAAAGCAGAAAGAAAAAGCAGAACAAAAATGCTAATGGTGAAGATTTGAAGGGAGTTTAAGTTGATATAGCAAAGGCCCCCCCCAAAATCTTAGCATGTTGTAGTTGGGCACAAAGGACAGGAGACAAGGCCCTGGCTTCATTCACTGTAGCAAAACTTACTTCTGGGCCTTCAGGAAAATCACTCAATCTCTAAGCAGTTTCACTAAATAATATCCCTCTCGCAAGTATGCTTCAAAGCTTAATTAACGTGGTGCAAAAGCCCAAACCACAGTTCCAAGACGTTTTTCCCCATAAGAGCAGTGTGTAACCACCATTCTTTGAACACAAACTGTAACTGACTGAACGGCCTTTCCCGGCTTCACCCTGCCTCAGCCACACACACAGTGCCTCCGGCCCCAGGCCTTCTTTCCCTCCCAGGAGCCTCCTCGCAGCCGCGTCCCTCAGGACCGGCGCTCTCCCTCCCTTCCTTCCCTGCCGCCCCATCCCTCTGCCCGCTGCTCTGGGAAATACGCGGGGCTCCCCACAGCCCGCGGCCGCCCCAGCAGCTCTCCCGCCTGAGGCGCCACGCGCTGCGCCGCACTCCCCGCCAACGGCCACGCCAACGGCCGCACCGCGATCCAACGGCTGCGCCTGCGCAGGGAGAGTAGCCCCCTCCCCCGGCCGGCGCGTGCTCCCGGGCACAGGCAGCGCGGCGGGCAGCCCCACGCCGCCGCGGGAGGAGGGGCGGGGGCCTGCGGCGCGCCCGACCGCAGTGAGGACTGCGCGGGAGCCCCGCCCCTTCCTGCGGGCCGCCATGGCCCTGCAGGGGGCGCTGCGCGGGGCGGCGGCGGCGCTGGGGCGGCGGCGCGGGGCGGTGGGCGCGGGGCGGCGGGGCTGGCAGCTGCCCGCCGGCGCGGGGGTCTTCGGGCCTCGTCTTGAGGGGGGAGCCGGCAGGGGGGCGTCCTGGCTGGCCTCGGAGTGCGCAGGCGTCCGAGCAGCCCCTGCAGGGGGATGCCCGGGGCCTTATTTTGACGCTTGTATATACGCGCTGTCGTTGTAAAAAACAAACAAACAAACAATCCCCCAAAAAACCTTATTGAAAAGACAACCGTTTTGGTTAAACTCTGAATCAGGCTCTTTATTTGGAACCTACTGCGGGTATGTGAGAGCTAATGAGACCGTAGGCATTGCTGCTGAAGGGATTTATGTGTGAGGGAGAAATCACCTTGCATATTTAAACAGAACCGACCCTTGTATGGGTTGAGTGAAACCAGCCCTTAAAATAATTTGTGAGCAGTAATAATGTGGTGTTTGTTTGAAAGCCTGAGTGTCTGACTTTTTCATTTCTTTTTAGTTTTAGAATGGGAAATAGGCTGCCTACTTCTATAGAATTGTCTAGTGATGCTGCTGTGAATCAAATACAGGTAATGAATTTATGAGATTTGTACTCATTTTCAATGTTTGCAAAAGTGAGTTATTCTTAGCTTTTTTCTTAAGTTATATAAAGATGTGCTGTAAGTAGTTTTGCATGTTGAATTGGATCTTTATGTCTATTAGCAAATACTGGCTGCGTCTTCCTAGGCTGGATCCTTTTTTTGTTTTTCCTGTTTGCTAGTTAAGTTCAGTGTTGCCGTCAGTATTGGGCATTAAACCTTGTAGAATTACTGCTTTCAAGTAAGAACAGATACACAAGTGACAGCACAAAACCACCTTGGATATCCTTGCAGCAAAGTAATAGGGGGTCTGTCTTTCTTCCCACTCATACCCTTTTTTGCCAGTTTGCTTATCATGAGGATATCCTGTTTGCTTTACAGACGGGGAAAGCTGTACAAATACTTCAAGGAGATACAGCCTCTACAGTTTGTAAGAGGTGTGTGATCAGAGAGCAGGAGAAGCTTAGGGTAGGCCACAATCCCCACAATGATTCTGCTCACTCTGAAGTCAGTTGTTGTGGGTAATACACAGCTTCACAGGTGGAAGCAGTGCTTCTGGTTGGGGATTGTTAATGCTAACTCTACTCTGTTTCTTTGCTCCCTTAAGAGAAAAAAACTACAGGATTACTGAAAGTTAGAAACTACTACGTTTTAACTAATTGGAGGTATTCTACTTGCAGTTGGGACAGTTTTGATCATTGAGCTAGCCTTGAAGAACAGTGTGTACCTTTTACTGAGGCCTTAAGGAGCAGGGAGAGTCAGTCACTTTATCTTTGGTGTAGTTCTGCAGATGACTGAGGTTGTGCCTCACTGCACTTGTGTTCCACTGGAGCAGCTACGCTTTGGCCTCAGCTCCGCTTCTGAGGTCGAGGGTCTGACTTTCCTGGCAGTCAGGTGGGAAGTGATTTTGATTCTGATGTAAAAGTATGGGATGCTTCCCTACAGGAGGTGTTAGGCCACCAGAGATGTTTTCAGGACAAATGTGAATGATTTGTGCCAACTGTACAGTGGATGGTATCTTCCTGACAGACACCTTGGTGGAAGTCACTATTCTGCTCCTTGTTTGACTATCTTGCCAACACTTTTTGAAGAAAAGTGGCTTACACCTCACATTAAGATTCTTGTGGCTCTGGATTAGAAGTAGGGAGAACTTACAAGCTAAACAAGCTTTTCAGTTTACCTTAAAAAATGAGAATGAAGCATAGTGGTTAGGAAGATTCTTAAGAACTAGCCAGCCATCCCCATAGCATGGCTGGGAAATCCTCAGTTGTCCTTGTTAAAAATGTCCAGAAAACCTTTAAAGGGAGTGATTTTCCTGTATTTGGTACCATAATAGGAGATTTCTAACTTACGTATTTGTTTTTGTGACTGTTAGATACTGTTAAAATACATGGACTTAATTACAATGCACACTGACTTGAACATTCTTTTGAACATACAGGAGATTATTTCAGACAACTGTGTTGTGATTTTCTCTAAAACAACATGCTTCTACTGCAAAATGGCAAAAAAACTTTTTGAGGGTATGAATGTAAATTACACAGCTGTAGAACTTGATGTGAATAAAAACGGAAGTCAGTTCCAAGACGTTCTTGAGCAGATGACTGGTGGCAGAACAGTAAGTATATCTTTTTAGATGTTATAAGCAAAGACAGACATTATGTTGCAGATATGTTCTTCATGGACTATGACCACACATTCTGCACTTTTTTGAGGCAAGATAAATTTTGAGTGTGAGTTCCTAAATTAAATACAAGGTACTGCAGAAGGATTCTCTAATGTCTTTTCCTCACGAGACTGAGTATTCCTCAGATGTGATCTTGTTTGTACTGCCACTGAGGCTGTAGGTTTGGTTGAATCATAAAAGTCTGTTTTAGTTTGTACAGAGTTATTTACTCCATTTTCTTGACAATTATGTTGCAATTCCTTTAATTTTACATAGGCTCACTTGACTTATTTGTTTTTGTATTTATTGCAATCTCCCATAATGACTTTGTCCTAACTTTGAGTGGTGTGTGAAATGTTAACAGTTTCCCTTCTATATAAATGTTATGAAAATGTATATGAATCATATGGTAATATTAAAATGTATTATGACTATATGTATATATATCTTTGCATATTATGAGTATAATTATCAGATACATAGAAGGTTGGCGTTGAGTACTACAGTCCCTATGTGGGTTCATTTAAGATTTTTATCTTAGTTCCTAAAAGTAACTGATGTGATTTTCATATGCTTGATAGGTCCCGAGGGTGTTTGTCAATGGGACTTTTGTTGGAGGTGCTACAGATACTCAAAGGCTTCACGAGGAAGGCAAGCTGCTTCCATTAGTTCATCAATGTCAAATGAGAAGAAAATTCTGAACAGCCATCTAGCCTAGCTTAGTCTTGTTTTTAGCCTTCTGCACAGCTGGAATTTCAGACCAGTTAAAAGATCACAAAGGTATACTGCAAAGGTATACAACATCAGCTGAACGTAACAGGACGTCAAGACATGGCTTTCTGAACCACAGATCATTTTCTGACACTTCATGGGCTTGGCAAATTATTTGGTCTCCTTGCCTCAGCTTTACGACAACCAAAATAGTGATAAAAACCATCATCTACCTCTTGGGGCTCTTAAGTGATGCTGTCTCATAGCTGATGTCTTTTATCGCTATTACATCCTGATACTATGCTTTGGAGAAGTACAGATTTATGTGTTAGAAAAATACTATACCAGTGCATGTGAAATGGGTGATAATGAGACCTGCATTGCTGTTTCCTACAAAACTTCCCTTGAAGACTTTCTCCACAACGCTGGAAAGTTTTGAAGAATCCTGTATTTTATGCTGCAAATTAATTTGCTAATTTTGTTTCAACATAGTTACAAGAAATGGTCAAAGTTCAGTTTAATAGTTCCTTTAAATTTATTTCTCCTCTGAATATCGAATGGGTCATCGTGAAGAAAGTACAAAGCAAAACAAGTTTGTAGTGATGTTACTATATGTAAAGCCTGGTATTATTTTATTCTATGTCCTAGTTTAGAATCTTCTACTAAAAGCAGTGTCTACAGTTAAACTTCTGATGTTTTCAGGGGCATATGTATATTTTAAATAGTAATGGAAATACCTGTGTTTACTCGAATTAAATTGTAGTTCTACAAACTTGCCATGAGCCATTGTGCTGTATTTAAATTATGGAAATAAGCTATTGCAAATATGGAATTAGTCAGTGAGTGGCATATGAAGTGCTTCAGTCATCTGTTTTAATAGAGGAGGATGGTATTATGGGAGATAAGTTTACTTTTCTCTTTTACATTCATTGTTTATAAAGTAAGTGCAAAGTTACAGTAACTTTTAAGTGGTGCATCTGATAACTCCATCATTAAACTTTTTATGGAGTTGATTTTTCATCTATGAGATTTTGTATTATGTAATTCTTGTATGGTGGTATTCGTCAGTTAAACATTTGTTAAACTATCAGGTAATGGAGGGCTTTTTGGAACTTAACTTTTCAGAACTTACTTTGCAAATGTTGCAGCTGAATCAATTTCTGCTTTAAACAGAAGAGTTTAATCTGTATTCAAAAAGTTCTGAAATCCCTGTACTTTATTTGAATTGCTCTCAAACATGGTATGTCACATCAGGGGATAAAGAATTCAGTTACTACTGCAAAAAAGGGGTTCAGTTGGTTTCTCAAGATACAGGCTTTGGCAGTCTGCAGAATGCAGACTTCTCTTAAAGTTGGCACATGCCAACACTAGAGAAATTATCAAAGTCAAATGAGCTGCTGCTGTTCAACAGTTGTTAGCCAACTTCAAGAGCCAGAGTAAAGGCTACTGAAGTGCTGTCACTCTAGACTTGGCTTAGTAACTTTAGGACCAGAGAATTAGATAGATCTACTACTATCCAGTCCCTTCTGACATGTTTGCAATAAGTTAATCATTGTTTTAAAACTAGCTTGGTTTTTATCCTGTTAGGATCCTCTGTGGGGGATCTTCCAGTCCTAACCACCTTTCCTGATAGGTTTTCTGTATCTGTAAATGTCTCTGGAAGATCTAGGCAGTAGCCACCCCTGACAGTTCTGGAAACAGGGTATGGGATGTCTGTCTCTCTTCCTTTGCCTCCCTCCTATTTCAGTTCCCAAAATATAAGTCCAAGTGCTAAGGGAAAAAGCAAATAAAGATTCTTGTAGCTTTACAGGGATAGATAATTGCTGTTTCATCTTTACACTGTGAAGTATCAGTCTATACACACTGTAATTCAGGAATATCCTTTTGGGGGAGCCACATGGCTTGCTGTCACTGAACTGCCCAGCTACATACTAGGTTAAGATTAAGCCAACATCATTATGAAACTTAAAACCAAGTAAAATGGGTCTTATATGCATAGAGTTTATTACGTAGTTAAATTCTACAGTCAGAATGCAGTTTACTAGCAATTTTCACTTGGAGTTAAACATAAAAAAAAAACAACCCCACAATTGTTTCAATATAATGTACATCCAAAGCCAGACCAGGCAATGCCAAGACTGGTGTCTTAAAAATGTTCATATGCAAATAGGAAAATATATTCCCTTCTTATGTAAAAGGGACCATTACACTATTAAAGGTGCACAGTTGAAGAATAAGAACTTTATAGTCAATTCACTTTTATTCGCTACTTGTGAATAGGGCTCCTGTTGTCTCCATTGTTTTGGGCACTGCATGCATCCAAACTACTTTCTTTCCTCAAGGAAATAAAGCATCAAATTTACCTTCAGCTCAGATAACTAAAATCTTAAGAAAATCATCTGAATTTGAAAAATTCATTCATTTCTGTGATGCAAGTGTCAAATTTAAATGCATTAACTTGTAGAAAGTCTTCAATATAAAATTCTTTGCACAGTGCATCTTTAACATGTAATGAGCTAACTAAACACACTGACCCTGTTACATCATTATTATTGCAGTTTACTACATTTTGCTAATTTCATCACTGCCTTATTTGTTTACAAGGACACACTCATCAAGTTAAACACACACAAATGTATCTCTCTCCCTAAATCCATAATTACTAAAGCAATTTATTTTGCACGTATGCTGGTAACCAAGTATTCTTTTTCTCTGTGTAGAATTCTTAGGCCAGTTATGTTTTCTCAGAAGATTAATTTTTGCACTTGAAAGCTGGTAAATCCATTATGTTAAAAAAAATAATAGCATGCAAAGGAATTTTTCAGAGACTTCACTTTTCATTTTGTTCCTCATTTAAAAAAAACAAAAACCCCAAACAGTAGTCTAAAATAACCCTTTGAGTTCTACAGTTCAGAAATTCCAGGGCATTGTCACGTAAGGCAAATTTCCATTAACAATTGAGGAAGCATGTTGTATGCCTGCAGATACTAATGAGTGCCTGTTTATTTAAGAAAGATATGTCTTAAGGCACTCAAAGGGTTAATTATTATTACTACCATATTAAGGCTCCCCATCCAAATGTTTTCTCATAAACTTTGTACCATTTCATAGAAAGTAGCAGCAAGACAGTGCCTTCATTTTTGGATGGCAAAAAGCCATGTTATGTTTAAGTTATTTAAACATGATACGGCAGTTAAAGCATGATTCTACTCTGAAAAATGGATTCAAAAATTGTCATTAAAAGATTTCCATATTTTTTTGTTTAGCAATGTTGCCAAGAGAAAGCTGTTAATCTTAAAATAATGTTTGCCTTCACAGATTCAACTTGGGATCTGAATGCTAAAAATTACCCACTAAAAGATTCTGTAATAGGAATTAAATTTATAATACTGATGCTATTTAAGACATATGTGCTCATCCAGCACAAATACCATGCCTCTAAGAAGTGTGAGAAGCTGGAAACAAATATCTCAAGTTAACTTAGCAAATGGAGTTGTGAATGCACTGATCTGTTGCTTCTTAATTCAGAATTATTTTTAAGAGTAGAACTGCACTTTCATATGAGAATGTAATAGAATAGACATTTTATTTGTCACTCGTGCTTAACTAAGCAGCTGGTAACATTAGCAAAACAACTATTTCTATTCATTAATTTCTTAAGGAAGCATTTTTAAAAGTTCTTAATGTACCATATATATATATATATAATGCATATATATATATTTAAACTTAAATTCAGAATGCAGAAATACCTAAAGAAAAAAATCACACTTTACGGTATCAGAAATATAAATCCAAATGGATGCACACATATTTGAAGACACTATACCTCCTGCTGAAATTGGCTAACCTTAATCTTAGCTCTCAAAGCACATACCATTGTTCTACTGATTTGCATTTTCCCCCATAACCCTTAACTCAGCAATGTTCTATATTATTCTGTATCATGATGTGATAAAATATCTTTTATTCCAGCCAAAAAGCCCTTAAAACAATTTACTTAAAGCATATTTGTCCACTGTGAACCATTCCAAATAGCTAAATAAACCTGTAAACTGATGAAATGCTATTAAAACCACTAAAAGCACAAACAAAAAAATGAGTCTTTGCTCAGGTTTGTATCTACATACTATTCTTTAACAATTTTCTCTAACCAATACTGCAAATAATTTGCCCATCTATCAAGAATATCCATTTAAACATTTCCCTAAGTATATAAATAACAGCAATTTGGTCACATTTGACAGAATGGAAAGCTCCTACCCACTGAACCAATTCTAGAGAGAAGCTTTAAATTTGCACAAGCCAATACTAAAGGGTTATTTTATAAGAATAAAACCATTTAGATACTTTTTTTAAAATAAACATTTTTCAGGAAAAAATATGCTACTGTGACTGATCTACATGCTTAATTTTACCAAAAATTTGATTGATACAGCAAACTGAATATTTTTGAGAGATTTATATAATCAAAGAAAAGAAAAACTTCAACTAGTTTTTAAAATTAAGATAAATATGATGTCAGTTTTAGTGCAAGTTACTTAGCTAAGCTAGCATGCCCAATAACACAAGGCAGAGTAAGAACAGAGGCATTGAAAGGCATAAATAAGAGTTTGTACGGGAAAAGAGATTCTAGTATAAAGCAGAGATGTCAAGGAGATGGGAAAGGAAAAAAATAATCCAACATCAGTAAGGAAAAGAAAGGGCAAAGACAAAAGGTCATAGAAGAGCTAAAAGAACTGGAACCAATAATAATGCTTCTGAGCTACCAGTTAGATGCATCATTAAGCAGCATGGCATTTTTTGCATTGGAGAAAAATATTTTCCTAGTGTTTTCTAGAACGGAGCCATTATTAAAATACATTTCCAAAACTGTTCGTGTACTTTTTAAGCCAAGAATATATACTTTATTGAATACTGACCTTTTAAAGACACACCCATTTATGGACCCCCCCCAAAAAACAAAACCACAAAAATCCCCCAAACAAACCAAAAAAGCCCAATAATTATGTTTATCAAAAAGGTTTAACAGTGGTTTTAAGCAGCAAGAAGTTTTATGACCAGTTATTAGTGTCCTTTACATAGTGGCCAGTTAAACAGACTGGCCCTGCTGACTGTAAAACGAGCCTATTTTTAAACGGCTTTTTTTTTTTTTGGAAACACACAGGATTGTAAAGACCCCTATTTTCCCTGTATTCAAGTTCTATAAGCATCTCAAACTCTCCTCTTCATTGTTAAAGGTCCAAAATACCTGGCACAAAATTCTAATCCTTGGCAAAAATATTAGTCTTTATTCAGTTTATTACACAATGCTGATGCATGTGTTGCACAACTTTTAAGAAACCTTGAGTACTGTCTGGCTTCTCCACACTTTTGATTTATCACTCCCATGCAGAAACCTGACCTCTGAAGTCCATCAGTTACAGCCTTCATTACAGATGGACATTATACCTCTACTATGCTTCTAAATGTTACATCCCTTTCTTTTTTCTTAGAACTAAAGTGCCTGAACATTAACAGTATTAGACTGTTATGTCTAAGACTGTAAGAATTGTTAATGTGGTCACAGTGAAATGAAAGTCAAACTGAAAGCCTAATAATTCTGACAGTCAGACATCAGGAAATCAGTGTTCACCCTGTCTACATTTTTTAGTTTTGAATAAACTTATCACAATCTTTAAACATTAACTTGAAAGAGTCTTGTCTCCTGACTGGTGAAAGGAGAAGTTCTTTATGATACACTGAATTAACTATTAAGCTTAGCAACTTTGCCCTAGCTCACTTTTTTTTTGTTTTTTTTTTTTTTTAACATTACAGTAATTATTGCCTCTTTACAGGTCCATATATCATTTTGGAAAATATCAGCTTAATTTCAATAATTAAAGACTAAAACCAAGACAAATTTATGGCAAATGAGTCACACTATCCTCCAAGCCTCAACATATGGACAGATGAAAAAGATTCAGTCTACAGAAAAGGAACATGCAGCATCTTTCTTCCACGCTCCTTACTGTAGGGTAATAACAATACCAGATAGAAAACAGTGGAGACAAGGGTCAGCTGCTAGCATTTACTTCAGTCTTTCCTCTATGTGGAAACCTTAGAGGATTCAGGTAATATGAACTATTCTGCACTGTTCCCAACTCCTGCCATATATGATGTCTGTGAAGCTCAGAAAACATCCATATAAAGATGAGCAATTATGACTTCTGTTTTATCTTTCTGAGAAGGAAGAAGCAAATTCTACTTAACCACCTGTGGGAAAGCTGGAAGAAGCAGAAAACAACATGATCTCATTGGTGCTAATTTTACATTAGTACAACCAAACCATTTAGAATACAGTATTCTACTATAACTGTATTTTTCAGTTTAGAGAATATGGTAAGTATTTAGGAGCATATTATGCACTCCAGCATGGACGACAGGATACAATTTGTAACACAGATGGCAGAGCTATCCAATGTCAATAGATACAGGGAGCTACATTTTCTATAACTTCTACTGAAATTTTCACCGTCACTTTCACTCTAGTTCAAGGATTTGTATTTAAACTGGACTGCTTTCAAAGATGCAGCACTACTCTACTCTTCAATCGGTTAGCAATTAGTCTAATCTAATACTTTTATTTGCAGTAAATTTATGCAAAAACTGCATGAAGCTACTTGGAATACCTGTTTTTCATTTCATATTTAGACCAAAATAATACCTATTACTCCACAAATACTACTTCAAATAAAAAAAGTACTTATAAAAGATACTTATCTACCTGTTATTTTCAACATGTCTAGCTTAGTAGTAAACATCTAACTAGACTGTTTTTGGTAGTAATTTAATCCTTTTGTCATTTAAAACACATTACTGCCAAAAACAATCCTGAAACATCAGTGCATTTACTTGGAATAATTACCAACATATATTGATCAAGTCAGTTTATTTGCCATATTCATGGTGACCATATTCATAATTAGCAAGGATACTAATATTGGTAAAAACTTTTAATAGAAAGTAGCTAATTTTCTTTTTCAAGCTCAAAGTGCTATTTCTCAGTTTTTGTAGGAACGTTTTTTTCTGGATGTTACCTGACAAGTTCCTGGTAGTCCTGCATTTTTCAAGCATTCTATCACAGCTGTGTTTTAATAGCAGTGACAATTCAGAAGTAACGACATTCATTTCCACTGAAAGCTAACATTCCTACCATCAGTTCTTTAAGCCATGGTTTTGAAACAACTCAATAGTGTTTTTGTAGATTAACATCAGACTAGGCTTCCCTCACTGCTTTGATTTATTTGTTAAGGTACGGTATGAGTATGTAGCACAATACCTTCAGCAACATGCAATCTTGCATTTTAGATAGCACCAAAAAAGATATCCATCCTACGGAACACAAGCTTGGAATTTACAGTCAGTACGTACGAGACATAATGAAAAGTATTCTAAGTATCAAAAGTATAATAGGAACTTGAATTTTACATTTAAAAGCTGGTGGGTTTTTTTTTAAGCAGAAAATAATGGTCCTTCATGTAAGTTACCACAATTGGCTTATTTTCATAAGTTATAGTTATTTTCAAATTAACATCAAATTCAGTGTTTAAAAGAGCCAGAATTGGCATAAAAAAGACTGACATATATATGTCTTAGGGAATTGTGCAAAAACATCACTAAAAAAAACCCTCTCATCTTCTAAGTTTGTGATCCATTAAAGAGATCTTTTAACTCCCACCACACACACACAAACACACACACACTTAAATACGCATACACGTGAATTGCTATCAATTCCTGTCCCAAAGTGGTAAGAAATTCACCAGCTTTCTCCTTATTCACCTTCTTATTATCAGACTAAAAAAAAAAAAAAATCCAGTTTTGATCTCTTCCTAAACAAGATTTTGAGAACATGAAGGAGGCAACTGTACATTTCAGAAAAATTTTTAAGAATTGCTCACTATAAACTGGAGGTAGTTTTGAAAAATGTTAGATTGAATTAAATTAAGAAATTAGAAGTAATATTAATCTATAAAGAGATAAAAAATGAAATACTCTCATTAAGAAGATTGTTTCTGTATCATTAAATACATTATCCTTTTGAAAAATGAAACTGATTTGTTTCTGGTTGTTACCACTTAACTTTGAAGAGTAGGCTAAGACACATGCACTTGATCTTCCTCACTGAAAGTGTACTGATGCTACCTGAAGTTGAAACACGGAATGAATGTGGCTTCCCAGCCATTTCAAAGCACTTTCTCTACTAAGTCTGTAAAATTTCCTTCAAAGCACATCAATTCTATAACAGCACTTCTGAAACTACATTGTACAGAACCTGTTCCTCAATTTATAAAAAAAGAATTAAATTTTATTCCTGAAAATCCAGATAATAATCTTTCTAATAGAAAAGATTAGCATAAGTTCTTCTACTTTCAGTGTTATCAATGTAAAATTCCACCAGGTAACTTTTATACTGCATCACAGTTACATGGTCTCACATGTGCCAGAAAATATTTCTTTTTTAGATTCAAAATACAACAATGGAAACTGCTGAATCTTAGTAACTTGTTTAAAATACAAAGATTAAAAAAAGCCCAAAGAAAAATCCCTCTCAACTGAGTTGTTGTTAAACTGACATTATTAAAAGACTAAATCACTTTTCTTTCCTGCCCCTCCCAGGAGTAACTCATCAATTTATTCTTGAAAACAAGCATTCCAAAGTGACAGGAGGAAAAACAAAATTTTTTTAAAGTCCCTCTGTATTTATAAGCTATTATAAATGAAATTAAATTATATAGTGTGTAACCCTGCAGCTACTTTTAGCAAGCTTCCCACTGTTATTTTAAACTGTGTGCAACAGGAAAAGAAGAAATGATTTCTCATCTGCTTTTCTTGTCTTCCCTTTTTATAAAGGGTAACATTCTGATATGTATATACTGTGCCATATTCTAATAAAGCATATTTGGCTGGGAGTTCCCAGGGTGAAGTCTGTTGCCAGCAATGGACCCACTGGGAAGAGCAGATGCCTAGAAAATTAAATCAAATCCAAAGTGAAGTTTCGAATAACATCCAAAGCTCCTGTATCAAAGCCACATATATCCAACATGCCTCTGTCATCTGGATCTGCGATAGTAAAACCATTTGATGTCATTCCACAAACAATCAGTTTAGCAGGAATACCCATTTTCTAGAGGAAGGAGAAGAAAAAAGATATTTTCAGAACACACATACACAGTAACTTAAACATGCCAGAGGGCCATAACTTGTTATACTGCATATGTACAACACTTTGAAAAGGCATACTGATAGAAATTAGAGATGGCATGCCAAGAACTGCAGATCTTAGTTGCTAATATTGTGCTTAACATGCAGTAGAAATCGCCATATTATTTAAATGAATTGAAATAATTACAGTGAGGTATATTAACACATCTTTCCTACAATATTAAGATTCATAGATTATTTCAAATGTAAAATGCTGCATTTGCTATTCTGCAGACCATTTTAAGAGACAACTTTCAGTAATGATTATCAAATCATCTAATAGGAGTCAGAGTGTATTTTTGTCTAAAGCAAGAATTTCCAAGTGTCTGTTGAATAAATACAACAGCTTTGGCCTGGGCAATTCAGCTAAATGAGCTCAGTTTGCAGGATAGCGGTCTGTAAGGTAATTCAAAGCAAGTGGTATGAAGGCCAGAGTTTGAGAACTCTGTTTAAAGCACAAATGTAGGAACAAGCACTAATCTCAACTGAAGAACTCTGTGGCAAGGGATCACCAGGTGAGTTATCAAAGATCTTGGTATTAATTTCAACTAGCTGGACATGTTGTAAAGATCAATGTCCTCACATATATGTTTGCAAAAAATTATTATTGTAATTTACAAAATATTAATTCAGAAAAAGTTCCCATAAAACATAAAACACTTTGATGTTCAAGTAACAGTTCATAATAGGAATATACTTGTAGAAATTATTTTTAAGTAGTTCTATTTCAAGTAAAATTAGAAAAAAAGCTCTACAGATGTTATAAGCAAAAGAAAAACTTCTAAGGAATGGGAACCTGCTCAGCTTAAAACTTTAGTAGCCCTTTTAAAACATAAATGAGCTTTCTTCGGAACTTGCTATCACCTCATCCTCTTGGCAATTCCCCTACAGGCTTATTTTATTACTTCATTCAACTTTGTGAAATCTACTGTGGAGATCAAAGTTTAATTTTTAATATTCTGTGAACTGAATTTCATTATGCAAGAAATTTTTATAAAGGACTAACTCAGTTATATATAGCATACAGGAATGCATACATTCACTGAATACCTAACGTAATTTTTATTGATATTCCAGTACTAGTAGCAATGTAAGTTAACTACAAATCTTTTTAGTAATTTAATGGGTTTAAATATGTGCAATTACTACTATTAATTCTACCTTACTGTAGAATATACCAGTTTTTCGCAATACTTAGATTAGTATCTACTGCTCACAGACACAACTAATTAAGCCTCTGTTTTTATAACAAATATTTATTTTGTATTGTATTCATCAACTATGAACAGTCAGAAGCATATTTACCTCCCTGTATTCCCTAAGAGCCGCTGCAGGATGAATATTTCCAGCAAAGGTCTCATTATCAGTAAATACAATAAAGACATCAGCAGGTGTCTGTGTCTTTTGAGCCCATATCATTGGAAGGGAACAATCGGTAGTACCCATTGGAATCTAAAGAGGAAAAGAAGGAAAGCATTATTCATGGAACACATTACTACAGAAATCAGTAAACAGTGCAAAATTATCACCTTTTATGTAAGCTTTATATTTTATTATACAGAGGTTTCTTTGTTGACCTATTCATTTCACTTCAGTTTTGTCCAGTCTTTTTAAGGTATTCTTTTCAAACTAACTAACAATGAGATCATTGTGACCTAACTGCTATTCTAAATGGTAATGTTTAATATTTAGGTAGTTGAAATAATGGTATTTGCTGGATTTTCTCTAAGTAGAAGGGAAGAAAAAAATCCACAATATTCTACTATACAGACAGATATGAAACACAGATAGCTACGACGTGGTTTTTTTTTTTTTTTTTTTTTTTTTTTTTTTTTTTACATACTTCATACATTTTCACTAATACTTGAGGTAATGTCATATCAGCTGTCACTGGGCAGGGGACCATTTCATGTGAAAAGGCAACTATATGGGAATCCTTCTCGGTACGTGCTACAACCTGAGAAAGAAGAGGAAAAAAATATTAGTTACAATATTTAGAATTTTGAATGTCTGAATCAAGGTATTCCCTACTGAATACACAAAACACATCCTTTCACATTTAAGTCAGCATGGTTCCTTGTATACACTACTGCTTCACTCCACACTTTAAATACTCTGTAATATTACTACAAAATGGCATTGCAAAGACCAGAGCTAAATAGCTCTAATTACTGTAAATTAAGATACTACCATATTTCTTTTCTTCATCTCTTTGACATAAGAGACTAAACTTTTTTAAACACAAACCAGATCCACTCTTCTGTAACAAAAAGTTCAAAGAAGCTTTACAAGCTCAGGCTGAGGGGAAGGAAACTGATATAAGGGCCAAGCTGACAACTCAAATTCATACAAACATTCTCCCAAATTTCTTAATCTAATGTGCATGATACTGTCAAGGCTCCTGAGTATTCTTCAAATGTATTATCAGCTAAGGTAAGGCCTGGACCGCTTTTCTTTATTTTTAATCTTACTCAATTTGGTTGCAGTAACTTCAAGCAGCTGGTCTACCAATGAGGCACAAAGTCATACTAGTCACATTATCTGTGCCCAAACAAAATATATAGACATTTCTTCTGATTTCTAGCCAGCTTCAGAGTACTTTTGTATCAAAAGAGGAGCTCAAGCTACCTTTGCACACAAGAGATTTAGGATAGTCACAAATAAAAGAAGTTTAATGCCTCACCATACACATTGCTGCAGCAACTGTACTAGCATTGAGCACACTGCCCAAAACTTTTTGAGTCATTGATGCACTGACATCAACCGCAAGTAAGAAGCGTTTTCCTGTGGGTTCAACTGTCTAAAAGGCAAAAAGAAGAAAACACATACATATACTAATATATTAATTTCCCCTTTCTTCCTCTGCTTTCAACCCTAGAAAGGACTATTCCTCTTTCTGGGACCACATTAGGATAATAACATTGCCAAAAGCTGAGCGTCATGAAGTTGTGTTTGTTTGTTTGTTCAAACAAACAAACAAACACACACACACACACACAAAATAAAGCCCCAATTCTTAAGTTTTTTGTTATAAAGTTTCAAACAGGTTATCTACCACAATTATTCACCCAACAGAAAGCTTCTAGGTTATGTTATAAACTTTAAGAACACACAGATGTCTTCAAAAACTTAACAAAAAGAACTATATTACCTTGAAAGTTTTGTAAAATGTAGCATCTAAGGCTGCTAAAATGTCTTCATCAGGACGCCACCAAAGTTTCCCTCTACTTCCATGTCCAGCTTTATAGGTTTCTGATGCAACCAAAATATGGAATGGATGTATTCTACCCTATATGCAAAATACATCAACAGTAAATTTAAAAAAAATCTGAATTCTCACTTTAAAAAGAAAAAAAAAAGTGACAAATACTAAAAATAAGAGCTCACTACACAACTTTTGTTTTAGTATATTGTTGCTTCAAATTTATTAAATTTGAAGAGCTCACCCAGTCTTTGTATAGCTTTGTATGTATTGACAGCTTTCAGTTACAGGTAATGGCTCTCATTCTATTTCCAGGACCCTCTGATGAATCCCAAATGTTACCTAATGCCATCACCTGAAATTTCAGTGAAATTTCATAGCTTAATCTATGAGCGTGCAGTGCTATTTATTACCACAGGTTCATAGTAGAAGAAAGTCCCTGTCCTTCTGAAGAGAAAGGAATTGAGCAAGGAAAAGAACAAACTTAAAACTAATTTTGTATCAAATACACTAGAACTAAACAAAAAAAAAAGCTGTTTTCAGAACGTAGCACTCATTTTCCTCTTACTGTTAGGACACAGTCCAAACTCTTCTTTTTTTTGCTTTTGTTACATTAACCAAATTAGCAGCTGCTGCACACTAGGTATTCTACACCACAACTTTGCTTTACTGATCCATTAACAATTTATCATCTTTCTCCTCAAGGGGTGTTTGCATCATTAGTCAGTACCAGCAGGAAACCTTAACAAATCTGAATGCCTATCCTCCGTCTTTCTTCCATCATGGCATGCCATCTTTGCTCTCCTTTCACCAGTGCCCCAGGAGGTATGTAAGATTAAAGAAGAAACTGGGGGAAAGGGAAGAGCAGTGGGATGAGAAAAAAAAAAACAAAACACCTTCTTCTCATTTCCACTGTGGTCTTGAGGAAGGTAAGTCCCCTGACTTGAATCTCCCCAGCTCAGGAAACTCTCAGAATAAGCCACTTGTCTTTCCTATCTACCATTAAATTCCCAAGCGTTTTGCTCTCTTGCCCCTGTCTATCCCTTGTCTCCCTGTTCTATCTTCTTTTTCCTCTCAGTTTCTATGCTAGTTTCTTCATTCACTTCCCAGGATCCTACGCAAGTAGCTTCCATTCACTTTTAAAGTTCTTATTGCCAATTCTAAATTATAAGACTCAGAAGCAACGGATGAACCCACCAAACAAAATCTGCCACAGGCCTAATCTAAGAAAAGATCCTAACTGTCAATATACTTAACTTGCACAGTGCTTTCAGGAACAGGGGTGAAGTCATATTAGCTATGTTTTAAACAAAAGGTGCAAGTATTCCACTTCACTTTTTTAAAAGAGTAAACTACACATTTCTTAATAATCATTCTTTTTATTCTGTGAAGTTATCTGAAGAAATACAGACTAGGAAGAGATTAAAACCAAAAAGGCAAGCACTGATTATGAAAAAGTTCTTACCTTTTTCAGTAATTTCTCATTTCCCAGTCTTTCACACACTATTGCTACTTCTGAACCTCCTGGTTCAAGCACTGAATTCGCCGTCATCTTTCCTAAATTTCTCAACACTACAGGAATGGACATCTCCTTCAGCAACGCCTTCCATACCTATCACCAATGAAAGAGAAGGAAGAAAAAGATGAGATTCTTAAATACGAGAATTGACATCTGGACATTAAATAGGTGTATTTAAAATAAATGTCCAACTTATGCAAAGATCTTCACTATTTTAAATTAGATACTCATTTACGTAACTTGGAAAGAAAACTGGCATAAGAGTTATTTTTTATGGAAATCTAGACTTAACACTCCGAAAAGTATAACTCTACAGCGTATACAAAGGTACAGAAGTTTACTTACTTCTTTAGATTTCAGATGATTTGTCAGAAGATGCTCTCTAACTAAACCATATTCCTCTATCAAATGAGTAACTTCCAGTTCATCTTTTGTGCGCTTCACTTTCTCCACAGCCTCCAGATACTTTAAAAGTTTCTCAGTCTCAGCAGAAACTGCTTTATCTTTATATGCCTCTTGGACATCTTTCCACCCTTTGGTGATATATTTAGTAACTATAGCAATTCCTATTGAAAAAGAAAAATATTCCAAGAAGGATTACCATCTTTGTATTGGCATTTATCATTCTAGCAAACAAACCAGCTAGCAGTTTGTTTGTTTTCTTTTTTTTTTTTTTTAAAACGTTCATTCCCAGACTTGCTGACTACCTATAAAAAGGATGGGCCTCAATTAGACTGAGATACAGCCAGTTATACAAACACACACAACTTAGAGCAATTGTTTTATTTACTACAGTAAGTAGTAAATAAACAGTAAGTAAGAAGCCTAACATATTTGAAACCAACAGATCTTCCTGAATAATGAAAAAGTATTATTTTGTCATTTGTAAGTGAGTAGGAACAAATTACTGGAAGTTGATTATTTTAGCTTCTCTTAACATGAACAAAGGTATAATTTCTGACATGACTACTCTTTTTTTTTTTA
Source organism: Dromaius novaehollandiae (assembly GCF_036370855.1). Taxonomy (NCBI): domain Eukaryota; kingdom Metazoa; phylum Chordata; class Aves; order Casuariiformes; family Dromaiidae; genus Dromaius; species Dromaius novaehollandiae. The sequence goes on along the minus strand of NC_088105.1, from coordinate 14,475,473 downwards.
AATATAATTTACAAGATACCATCACTTAGACATAATCATTCTACCATGGTATTTTGGCTTCCATAAAGCTGCATGGTAAATACAGGAGGTTTAAAATGTAATATCTTTATAAATAAAAGGTTATTACCTTCACTGGCAGGTTTCAGATGGGATAACCTCAGAAGATCTTTATGAGACCAACCACTTCTTTGTTTGTATTTTGTAACTGCTAGAGCAACAGCCATGCCATTCTTTCCATTGTACCAATCTGCAACAGCTTTTCTCAGTGCCCGGCCCCAAATGCCACATCTCATGCCCTCCTTCAGATCTTTTTTAAATTGGATGAAAGTAAAGAGATGGGTTGGTATGTTACACACTTCAGCAACAGCTTTAAATGCTGCTTGTTTAGTTTTTGCATCAGAACACTGTGAGCAAACTGCAAGAGCAAAAAGCAGGGGCTCCTGTTTTGCTGCTCTTCCTTCTTGAGTGAATGTCTTTATTTCTTGAACAACATCACAACCTTTACCCTCTTCAATCAGTCTTATTAAAGCTTCTGCACTTTCAAAGCCCAGCTTCTGCTCCTTGACATGGTAAGTACCACCTTCTGAACCAAAACACAAGAAACGATGTAGTCGATTCATATCGGTGACGTGCCACACACAGCCACTTTCAGAGTTTGGCACCTCCTTTTCATTCAGGGATTGCATTTGGTTTGCCTCTTCCTCCATTGTTCACACGTTTAAGAAATCTGCTGGAAGAGTAGTGAAGTTTATTACAAACTACTGTGAAAACGTGCTGACTATATTCTTTTATCACTCCCTAAGTAAGTAAATATATCATATCTACATACCTGTAATTTTTCTTTCATAATTTTAATATAAAGTATACTCTAAACTTGCAAACATACCACTTGGGGAAAAAGAAACAAAAAAAATCTCTGAAGGTACAAAGGTGATAAATTCATTTCCTTAAAACCAGTCTAGAAGCTACTTAAACCCCATGAGTGGCATACAGAAAGGATGGCTTATGCTATGCCCTACTGCTACTTCTAATATGATACTGCTTTCTTGGTAGCTTTCTGGATTGCATGCTAAATTTGTTCATATCTCAGATCTTGTCCAACTCTGTTCTGCTGAAGGATTGGTACTACTGACCAACTGAAGAAACAGCAGAAATGCAATGCTAAAGTAAACAGGTAAAATACTGAAAAAAAATTTAGTCAGACGAAACTGTGAGAGTTTAAAAAGGGTGGATTTCAGTGTGCTTAGACAACAGCTTTTTAACAACAGAAGCTCAAGGAGAGAAAAAAAGTTCTCTTTATTACAGGCTCAAATTCTACCAGATTTGAAGTGAGGTCCAGGAAAATACACAGACACAGCACCAAATTCTGTTTTACTTTACATCTGACATTAAAAAGCAAGAAACATCATAAACATTCTCAGTCTTTCAGGGTTTTTTACACACTCTGAGTTGCAAGAGAGTTCTGCTTTAATGCTTGTAGGCGTACAACACTGTTCTTACTCAAAGAAGATCTAGCATGGTAAAATTCAAACTGTAAGATTTTAATGGAAACAAATGCAGGTGAAATGAAACCATGAGGAAAAAAAAACATGAGTGAGGAAAAAAAAAAAAAACAACAAAAATCACCCCCACTATCCCCAGAGGAATATGACAACAACAAAGTCAGCTTTCTCAGTCCTTACCTAATAATATAAATAGGATGTTAAATACAATTAAAAAACCATTAAAATGTCAATAGAAAGACATTAAGTAGTGCTAAGAGGTACTATTTTACCACTCACCCTCCCCCCAAAACCCAAACAAACTCTAGACAGACCTCAAAATATGTTGACATTTATATCCTGAAAGAGCACATACGAAGGACATTTCAAAGAAATCAACTTCAAGCTTTTTAAGGATAGCGGATACCTATCTTTGACCTGGTTTTCTGAATATTGAAGATAAAAGCCACTGCTTCAGTGAGCAGGATAAGCTAGCGCCTATAAATGTCACTAATGTAGTCAGAATATACTTTTTTCTCAGTTTAGGTAAGTTACATATTGACTTACAAACAGCTTCCCAACTTTCTATTTGACAGAAAATTCTCCTTTCTCTGCAACAGACAAGAAAGAAAGCCTCCATTCTTCCCCGTCTGAAGCAGGGTGCTATCTGCATCCAAAACTATGTAGTAAATAACCATCAGTGGGCCCATTATATTCTGTCCTTATATTGCTGTACCATTAATATGACTGAGTTCTGTAAGTCAGCCTTTGTTATTTCTCTTATAACTATTTTGACAATTTAGCCCTGGTCTTCTGAAGAAGCAAAACATCCTAAAGTGTAAGTTTCGGGGGTGTGTGAAAGAAACCATACTTAAAGCAGAAAACTTTAATAGAAATACAAGTTCTAACTTAACAAGTTCTTAAACTGAACTGCTATGTCGATGATGATGAAGTAAACTCTGAGAAAACACATAGAATTAAATTTTGACTAAGTTGAATGTTTTATGAAAAAAACTGCATTGCAATTTTAAAGACAATAATTTACACTGTCCAGTTTAAATTCAAATACTTCAAAACCATATGCCTTCTGTTCTACAAGAAACTGTATTCACTTGCTCTTTCAGAGTTTAGTATTATCATTGAACTGAGGATTATAAAGAATAACTTCAAGTTTACTGAGCAGAGAGACTATTAACTGTCACGCTCATCTATGTTTTTAAACAAAATACACACATATTACAGCAGAACTTTGACAAAAATATAAGCTGTTGCACTTCAGAATATAAGCCTCTCCACCTAAACAGGGATGTCAGCAGAGCGTTTCCCAAATCACAAGTGCCATAACCACCAAATAAAGATTCCTACACTGGATACTAGGCTATAGGAACTACTTATTGGCTCAAAAATTCCACTTAAGAATTTGCTTAATTCTCCTTAAAAGGTTTGCTTAAAACCTACTTGCTTAAAAACGCTATAGCCTGCGGAGGAAAGGCAGTTTAACTGATCTAGAACACAATGAGGAGAAAAAAGCACCTCAGGCAGGTGCCTGAGAACCCCCGAGCTCAGCTCGCCGCTGCGAGGAAGGCGTAAAACACAAATCATGGGCAAAGAGATCCAAAAACCCGAAGCGACGCGGCTGCCCAGCTCCCCCCGCTACCACCCATCCAGACGCCTCAGGAGGCGCCTCCGAGCCCCCGGGAGCGGCGACCCGTTTCCGCGGGCCCCGCCGCTCTGGGGCGAGGGCCGGGCGGCGGCGCAGCGGCCTCCGCCGGGGGGAGCCGCCCCGCCCCGCCCTGCCCTGCCCCGCCCCGCGCACTTGCCTGCGAGGCCGAGCGCTGAGCGCGGCCGGGGCGCCGCGGGGAGCAGTGGCGGCGGCGGCGGCGCGTCCCCCTGGGGCGGCCCGAGGCTGCGCGGCTCCGTGAGGCGCCCCCGACCGCGGCCCCGCCCCGCCCGGCTCCCTGACAGCATCTCCAGGACCCGGATGCGGCCGCGCCCGCCCCGCCCCGCCGCTGCCCCGCATCCGGTCGCGGCGGGCGCTTCCTGCCCCGCCCCGCGCCTCACCATAGAGATGACTGCGGCAGCGTGGGCCGCGCGGCCTGCCGGGAAGGGAGCGGCGTGCCCGCACCTCGCAGCGTAGCCGGCCGGCGGCAGCGGCGGCGCCTGGGAGCCCGCGGCCGCCGCCATGGCGGGAGGCAGCAGCGCCGGCGAGTGGTGCCTCATGGAGAGCGACCCGGGCGTCTTCACCGAGCTCATCAAGGGCTTCGGTGAGGGAGCAGGGGCTGGCGGGGCGGCGGCGTGCCCCGGGCGGGCGGGCGGCGGCGCTCTGAGGCCGCGGCCCGGCCCGGCCCGGGGGAGGACTGGGCGCAGTGTCGCGGGGGGGGGAGAACAGCTGCGTTGCCGAGTGCCGGGGGCATCTGGGGGCCGTGTGGGGGCTGCCTGGATTTCAGAGTCTGCGGGAAAGAGGCCCCTGGTTCCTCCGGGGAGCAGGCAGCGAGCCTGGCAGGGGCTGGGTGTCCTGCAAGGGGATTTGCAAGACTCAGCGTTCACTTGCTTCTGCTGTAATGGGCAGTATTGTGAGTATGTGGCTGTAACAGCAGATGTGTCTGCGCAGGATTTTGGCCAAAGATGCGAAATGATTTTATTCTAGGTTACACTGATTTATAATTTCTGGTGTGTCTTTACAGCTCACAAGTGACCCCAGGCCTAGCTCTTCTTTTGTGTTTCTATTTGACTAATAGCTTGATCTTCCACGTAGTACATGTCTGAACTTTTACAGACTCTGCCTTATGCTAATGTCTTGCTTGAGTGTATTGTTTACAATATTTTCCATATGCTACCTTCAGAAGATTGTCTAGAGGTACATAATGTGTCAAGTTCTGCTTTAGACTAGCTGAAAATGTCTTTAAAGTCTTACTTCAATGGTGTGTTTTCTTCTTCCCAGGACATGAGAGGGGATGAAAGATACATTAATCTCTTCTGCTCTTTTTTTCTTTTCTCTTTTTAATACAGTTGCATTACAAAGACAACTTCAGCATACACAGAGGAAACTCCTGAAATAATTTCTCTTGACCAGTGCTTTTTTAAATGAGCTTGTAAATAGACTTTATTCTGAGGCGGACATACACATTGTAACTACTACTCCAATTTTGTTTGTGTCTCTTTTCTTACTGGTTGTGTCCTTTTTAAATGGGGTAGTTGTAGAAACCTGTATCTTTCCATGTTCAGGTTGCAGAGGAGCACAGGTTGAAGAAATATGGAGTTTGGAACCAGAGAACTTTGAAAAATTGAAGTAAGCCACTTTCTTTTCTAATCTGCACTTTAAATTTAAATCTGTTTAAACTCACTAAAAATGTGTACTCAACTCATGGTAATGTTTTTTTCAGCTTCCAAGGAAGTCTGTTAGGGTGTTGATTTAATCCAGTACTTGGCAATTAAATGACCTTTTATTGACGACTTTGTACTTAAACTAGCTTCCCTGTTTATGGGAAGTGACGGTAATAGCAGTTGGAAAATGGAAATAGATTTCTAATGGTTTTGTCATTGGCTTGTGCTATATCCTTTGACAAATTGCTTTACTTCTCTTCCTTGTTTTTTTTTTTTCTTTCCTTGCATAAAGTATTGCATCTGTTGCCTTATATTACTTACTGTAGTTATGCACGTTTGGAACCTGTCTTTCCTGCAGAACCACCTTGATATGTGTGTGAAGTCAAATGTTCTTGTCGTAACTGACAATGACTGATGGAACAATTCTGCCTTAGTTAGTCAATATTAATTCTCTTGCCATTCCATCCATGATGCATTAAATGTTATCCATGTTCACATATAAGGCTTTAAGAGGAAAATGTCACCTAACCTGGGCCATGCTCTATTCCTGCGCAGATATCCTACACTTGTATAGTTACACTTTCAGAAGCTGTAGCAATTAGTACAGAAGATGTGATTGTAGAACTTTTGTCTGACTGAAGATATTTGACAAGTTGCACCTGAATGGCAAAAGTGTTGCTTTAGCAGTGGTTTATTTGCTACCTGCAATATGCTTCATATGGTTCTTCATCAGAACATTACCTGTGTTGTTCATAAAGTTGCAGCTTAGCTTGGTCGCACTGTAAGGTGGCCACCATTCAAAGCTAGAAAGATGTACAGCTTCCTTCCTTCTCAGACACACATCTAATATTTTAAGTTAAGCAGTAAGATGTTAAAGTATATGTTAGTTCTTAGGATTTTTTAGATCCCTCAAGAGATCCATTGTTTAAGCAGATGTCTGAGACTTCTGATCAGAGCTTTTGAAAAGTTTCTTATCTAGTATGTAGCATGTTTACCTTTTGTAGGTAAACCTGTTGTGGCATGCTCGTTGAGCTGACCTTAAATTCAGATTGCTATGATGAACAAGTTTTTGCTTTAATGCTGCTGAAGTTTTCTGAAAGAATTATTTCCTAGAATACCAAATACAACGTGGAGTAAGAGAAGGCTATTGTCTGTGCAGACGTGCAGTCTGAATAGCAAGGCAAGGTTTTAGTATAAGAGAAAAACAGATTTCTCTTAATACTCAGAGTGATAACTCAAAGTGTGGAGTTTCACAAGAAGCTCCTTTTATCTTTGAATGTTTCACTTATGCCTAGAAGGGGTACCAAAACTTTAGTTCCTGTTCTTATGTATGATTGGCAAAGCTTTTAGTAGCTATTTATTTGTTACTAACAAATTCACAGGGGTGTTGTACAACTATAATAGTTGCAATGAGCAGTAAAACCAGTCCAGACTTATGAAAATTACTAACTAAACACTACTTCAAATTGGGATTGTTTGGTGCGTATGGAAAGAAGTCTGAAATATGTTCTTCTTAAAGACCATGTCTGCAAATTTCAGTACAGGTTCCCTATGTTTAGAAAGAAATAATTAACTGAGTTACTGTACCAGGATACAATTAAATAATAGTAGAGGTTTCTGGCTTTGATATTTTTCATCAATACAGTGGATTTTTTTTTTCCCCCTACCAATTTTATTTTTCAGGCCAGTACATGGGTTGATCTTCCTCTTCAAATGGCAGCCCGGAGAAGAACCGGCAGGTTCTGTTGTTCAGGATTCCAGACTGGATACAATATTTTTTGCTAAACAGGTATGGCAAGTTCAATAGTTTTCTTAGATCATGAAACAGCTTTTAATACTGAAAGATAAACTAGAATTTGTTAAAATGTGCACAAAGATGAGTATTTTACAAGGTGGAATTACTTTAACAAATTCTGGGAGAATAGGAACTGTGTATTAAAAGATGATTAACAAAGCATGTCTGATTGATCTGTTAAGTCAGAAAAAAAATTTTTCATGCATAGAATGGTAAAACTCCTAGGAGAGAGCTGGAGAATAAATAAGAATAAGTAACTCTTCTGTGCCTAAAGAATTATTTAGTAAATGTTCTATTTTAAGCTGAATGAGCAAACTATGTTTTGAAACCACTTTCAACAAAGATTATAGGAAGAGATGTTTACTTCAGTACAGTTGTTTTCTCTTATGTTTCTCAAATGCTACTTAGTCAGGTCAGTATGACTCAAGTGGGATTGTATTATAAGACTTTCTAGACCATTTTTGTCTGGAAGTTTTAAATTTTAATTATTTAAATGAGAAACGCAAGTTTATATTGGAAAATACAGAAAAGTTGTTTATGCTAGTGTAATCCACTGTGTTTCATTAAATGCAGAATAGTACTGAAATTCTGTGTTAGCTTTGACAGGCTGCTCTGCACATCAGTGTTTTTGTTTGCAGGAAAGAATGACAAGAAAAAGTAACTTGAATGAAAGTAGAAGTGTGTGTGTGTTTATTTTTGAACACCTGCTTCTCAAACAGTGGTAAATGTAACAGTTTAAACAAAAAAGATATCCCTATACCTTTTAATTACAAAGCTACTTAGCATTCACATCAAAGGGCAAATCATCAGGTTTTTTAAGAAGTCTCACACATAGACTGCTTTTTCCACAAACCGAAAAGTGCTTTGTATGTAAATTTCAAGATATAAAGCAGTCTCTATGCATTTCTAAGTAAAAATAGAAATGTGGAAAATAGTGTTAGGTATATCCTTAGCTCTCCGGGCTTCTCCATACATGTGCTTTTGTTGTGCAGATAATTATCTTTCATTTGATTCGTTTATAATCCCATTTCTTAGTGTTTCACGCTCCTCTGGATGACTTGGTCTTTTCTAATACTGTTTTCTTTATTCATCCCTTGCTGTAGCTCCTCAGTTCTGCTGAGCAGTGTCTGTCTCTGTTATGACATGATGCTCAGCAGTAGTTTACCTAGTATCTTTGTAGTTTGATTAGTCTCATGAATACTGTTTTATTAGGTTACACTTTGTACCTAATCAAACACACTGTTAATGATCAGTAGGCTGTGGCTATGGAATTGCCTTGACACAAAGAACCTCAGGGAAAATTCTTAGTATAACTCTCAAAGGGTATTACCTGGCAGGAAGAAGTAACTCTGATTTGAACCTAGGGAGATTTTCAGATTAAAGATGATTTACCCTCATTTTATCTGTCTTGTTTCTTGTCACAAGGTGAGGTTCTCCCAGAATGGCCGTTCTTGTGGCCTCTGAAAAATTTGAAAGCACTTGTCTCTTTGCTCCACTTTGTTTGCTTCCCCCCCCGCCCCCATCCAGTTTCTTTCTGCTGCATGGCACTGTGTCTAGAAGCAAGTAGCTAAGATGATGGGTTTTTTTTTTTTGAGCTTGAAGTTGGAGTTACAGAATGTAAATCACAAAATTTGCACAACATTAAACTTGTTAACAAAAACACTATAAAATTAAAGGCTAACAGTCAGAAGTCTGTGTTATATTGTAGCATTCTTTGAAGCACTCATATTTTACTGTCTTCTGAAGACTGAAAGTATTAAATTTCCCTTTGCCTTTTGAGATTAAGGAGCTTTCTGATCATCATCTGATCTTCCCCATCCTTCACCTGCTGTTCTTTAAGGAGGCTGACTGTGCTGGAGTGACTCTAAGAACTTACTAATTTTCCAGTGTGGAAAGCAGTTAACAAAAATGTTCATTTTTTTAAAATAGTAGTACCTAGTTATGCCGCTTGGTGGCATGAAATATATGTTTCAGAAGTAACCTGCCAAGAGTTTAAAATTGGAATATCTTTTTAATGTTCTAGTTTTGTTTGTTAGTCAAGTGCAGTGGCTTAGCAAAATCAAAACTTTTGATATAGATACATGTATGCTTGGATTTCTTGTCAGATGAGCTTTGCCTGGACTGAGGTATTGTGACTGAATAAGTACTGAGATAGTCACAGGAAAGTGAAAAATAAAAATCAAGAGACAAATGAAAGAAATTGGTTTTATATTTTGAGGGGATTTGTAATACATATTTAGCTTTGGTCACTTTCGCTTTGGGGGAAGTTAGCCTTTGTCAGAGATCCAAACTGACAAGCTGTCTTGGGAGTACTGATAGTGTTTTCTAAGGCTATATTTTCTCAAGCAAATGGTTGAGCTGGTAATTTGCCACTGATGAGAGTAGAAGATCTTGGTCCTCCCAACCTGCATTTGCTTTTGACTGCATGGTTCTGTTCTTCTCTCATGATGGTTCAGATGCTCATTAAACTTCCATGAGCCAATTCAGCTCATCAGCCAGCAGTTTTCTGTAGGTTTTCTTTGTGTCTTTTCTGGGTTGGTCTTTTGCCACATTATGAGATGTATTGGTTCACTGAGTCTGTACCAGCCAAAGCTGGTAAAAGGTAAGTGAGGGGGAATGGGAACCTCTTTATGATAGTGCTGAGCTTGTTGCATTTCTTGTAACCATGGTCTGTGAATCCTGTTGAGTCACCCACCAGCACAAGGGAAGACAAGCATTGATATTAAATAATTTTACTGTAAAATAGCAACCCCCCCAAACTATCATGCAACTGGGCTCGTGTCCCTTTCCTGTTTATTTTCCCCTCCACATGTTTAAGTCCAGTTGTATGGTGGCTTTGAGGAGGTGGGCGTTTGTTATCTTTCAACAGTCTTTTTCAGATAATTTGTCAAGACCTTTTTTTTCTAAAAATAAATAATACAGAGATACAAAAGTTTAAAAAAAAAATTCACGCTGCCTGAATCTTGCAAAACTGTGCAAGTTTTCTTTATTCTTTAAAACAATATGATGAATAGAATAACCTTATGTTCACTCGTAGTATGGAATCACAGAGCAAATAGATTTCTTGCTTGGGTTAGCAAAATTTTGTGACAAACTGGAAAGTCTGCAGTAAAACAGTTGTGTAGCAAACATTTAAGATTATTGCTCTATGTCTTCAAAAGTGACATGGAGCACTAATAATCTCAAAAAGATTATTTGACTATTTTTTTCCTTCCCATACATTTTTTTTTCTTTAAAAATGTTACCATCTAAACAGATCTATTATAATCTGTTTTACTGCAGAGAAGTTTTAAAATGTCATTCTGAATCTTCTATAAGCAAGAGTAAGTAGGTGTTACATACATAATAGCCATTCAGTATGGGAAATAAACAATGATATTAACAGCATAGCTCTATTTCTGCTCATGTTTAATTAAATGCTCCATTTTGAAATTGTTTGTTTATTTGGAAGCCTTAGCCAGGTATAAAAGGCCACAACTTTGGAACAGTGTGTCTTGCAAAATAGTGCTAAATTTGCATTAGGAAACACACACAATTTTTTATAAGAAGCTTGTGCATGTTCACGTTTTACTAATACCCACTTTCATAGCGATGTTTTGGCTGAATTTTAAATAGCAACTAAATCTTATTCAAGGTTAAATCATGAGTATATTGGGTGGGGGGGGAAGCTAAATTTTAAAGTCTGTCTAATATGCATGCATATTAAATTTTTTTTTTATGGTCATTTTTATGTGCACTCATGTTAAATTTGGCCTCCCTGTTATGCCTAGGTATGGTATGGTCCTCTATTTGAGGCCACAGAACTCTGGATGATCTTACATACCCTTTGAGCTAGGATACCTAGGCACAATGAGGTGAGTTAAGGATACAATTTCAGCCTTAACTCTGAATTTCCTAATTTCTGTGTTGCTTAAGTAGGCCCTTACCATTATTTTTACACACAGTGGTTACATGATTGAACCCCTCAATCTGTTCAGCAGTCCTCAGCTCTGTTTTGAACAGCTGTATTCTGTGCTGATCATTGCAGAAGCAGAAACATCTCTTGAGGAAGAAAGAATACTGTTGCTGCAGACATTGGGTGTCTCCATCTTTTTTTTTTTTAAGTAGCCCTTTCAGATTTTATTACTGAAGTACTAGTTTCATGCCTTTATTTTGTGCCATGTATTGATTTTATGCTGCATTGTGATAATAGAACATTAGCTTCATTAATTGAGAATAAAAGCTACGTACCTTCAGGAGCGAGATCTAGTTAATGATACTGTTAACAACAAAAAAAATGGCTTATGGCTGTCTTTGTGTCACTAATGGGAGCTCATTATTTGTATTTTTTTCAACATTTCCAATGCTTCTGTTGATTTAAAATCAAACTTTTTGAGATTTTTGGATTCTGTAACATTAGACTGTTGAAGCTAAACTTGGAATAACAACTTACTTCATAAGAAGAAAAGTGAGCTTGCAATGCATCAAATCAAATCAGAAACAGATTTTTGGTAGTGGAATGTTGCTGGTAGGAGGAGCATACCTTTATTCCAAAGGCTGCTTTAGTCAAATACGGTAGGGTTTTAAGCAAATTTAGAACTTTGTCCTAATGCTGAGTTTTTGGCATTGGGCTGTGTAAAACCAACTGTTTTGTAACACGTGGATGCTTTGTAAATGAGGCTATGAGATTTGCTGTTACAGCACAAGGCCGTCCAGAGCTGCTTTTTTTTTTTTTTTTTTTTTTTAACCAAAATAAATAATAGAATGGAAGATGTAAATCAAGGACCTTTGTGCTGTATTTGGTGCCTTAAGCTGGTTCAGAAACTCAGATTGGATTATTAGAGAAAGGTACCTGCTTTGAATTTGTGAATCTCAATAGGAAAACATGACAGAGTAGTCTAATCAAGTGGTTCCATGCCATGTTGCCTTTTGTTTTATTTTGTTTTTTAAGCTAAGCTTCACTTGGCAACATGGCAGTTTTCTTCCCCACCCCCCTCCCCAAGTCTGGCCTCAACACCTAGTACATATGTAGTGTTGTTTTATTTCAGGTATTAAGTGCACCTTGTAGTTTCATTAGCAAAATTTTTCAAATGTGGGTACCTGCTTTAAGCTGGGATTATAAATATTGATCAGTCAAATATCTGTCCAGGACTTCCTGGGCAAACGTACGGGCAAGTGTAGAGATTTCTGAACAAATACAGAAAATCTTCCCGAGTCAAGTCAAAATATTAGGCCAAAAAGAATCTTTCTGGGACAAACTGCATACATTGTAATACTGTGTAAGTGCAGAAAATACATTTTCTGTCGATGCTGAGACACCTTAAGTAACAGAGATATGTTGGAAATTAAGGTGAATGGGTATCCTGACCCCTGTCTCTCTAAGAGGACTCATTAGCCTGGGTGTATAGCAGTGCTGGACTGGCTCTGTGCATTGATAGGATGTTGTGCCTATGTAATAAACCTTGCACTCATCCACATTTGGTGCTGCAATTGCCGCCTTCATGCTCTGCCCTCTTCACCCTGCCCAGAAACCTCTGCTAGGTACCTCCTCCTTCTGTCTCGGTACTTCTCTCTTGTCATCTAGACCCAGGAACACATTGTCTCCTTGCACCTATTACCTGCTCCTTCTCCTCCTCTTCAGCTACAGGACTGTTCCTGCTTGCTTTTCCTTACCTTCAGTCTGTCACTTTATGATGTGTTTGTAGGCCTGTAATGTATTTCCATTTCATCAGCGGGGGACCGCTGATCTAAGATCCGCATTTGTTGCACATTGTTTTCTATGAGTAATATAAGATACTTGGTTTAACTTGGTTCTTGTACACTTAGACAGACTACTTCTATACTGTAGTTGGAATAAAAAATATATCTATACTGAAAGGCAGATATTTGAGACCACAAATTCCATGCTGAGTTTCATTCTTCCTCCTAATTTTGCTGTTATTGCGAACTCCTGTATCCAGCTGTTTCAGTTCCTGTCTAGACTCAAAACCTCTCTCTTAATTTCTCTTCACTTTTTTGAATTCATTATTGGGTTAGTGCTCTGTCAGAGCAACCGATTATTCCATCCATCATTGCTTTTCCTGAAGAACTGTTTATAACACAGTGTTTTCTCTCCCTTTAATGTCGTGTGTTGACTATCATTTTTGCAGCTGAAGCTCACTATGGTGTCCCTTCGTTCTAATATCATACTTTTTGCCACAGTTCTCTCTCCTGTTAATATTACCTTCTTTTTCCTTTCTCTGTCAGCTTAATTAATACAATTTGCAACTACTGCTTCAGGTTAGCTCACTGTAGTCCACTCGGGATCTTTCTGCATTCATCTTAGTGCTACTTTTACTACTGTCTGTGATATCATTCCCCAGTCGTATCTTGGAGAACTTTTAGTTCTTGGTCCTCTTTCCTATGTTATAGCATTAATTCTTTTAAATTTTGTCATTCTATTACACTGTGGGGGTTTTTTTTGGTTGTTTTTCTTTTTTTTTTTTGCTACTCATTATTATTTCACTGGCCTGATGGATTTTCCTTCCCTGTCCTTTATTTTGTAATTGTATGAACTCTAGCCTTTAGCTTGCGTACCTGTAGTCTGTGAGGTTTCCATCACTGTAATGTGTATTCTGCATGTATCACTGACTCCCTTCATGACATTTTAAGTTAAATAAATTGTGCTTTTTCTTAAGTGTTTTATTATTTCTTTGTTTGTCATCTGGACTGTAGGGATGTGATTTGAACCCAAGTGTTACTGAAGTATAAAAAACCTAGCATCTGATATGGTATATAGTATTAACGTAGTTGAATCTCACCAAAGATGTAAAGAAGCAGGTGATGTCTGAGGCTGTTTCTGAAGCAGAAATAGCAATGCAAAGGGCGATGAGGTTAAAGAAAAGCAAGGAATGGGCTGCTCATTTTCTGCCTAGTTCTGTCATCTGTACTATGGCTGTCTATATTGAGTGGGCAAAATTTAGTAAATATTGGGGAAATTAGTCTCCCTTTACTGACATTTGCATAGTTAAGAGCAATTCCAGGAGTATAATTCCACTTTTTTCATGAAACAGCTCTATATCAATTCAGTTTCCTATGCAAAACTGAGTGTCATCTTGCAAGGGGAAGAGGTTAAGTTTATATGTCAGTCATTTAATAAAAAAGTTCAGTAGAGGAATGTAATCCAGTCTTTCAGTGCCTGATTTAGTTTTGGCTGATGATGTGATGGACTCAGATGAGTAACATCCTGTACCTTGCAGGAACTGCAATAGAAAAAGTTCTCTGACATCAGGATTCCTCTTCTCCCGCCACCCCCATGACGCTTTGTCACAGGAAAGGTTTTACTTTAGGAACTGCTTTTGACTATAAAACAACATTTTTTTTCTTTCCTCTCGTGTTGTTCCTCTCTTACAGCTCACTGAGAAGAAACTGTTAATATGAAATCCCTATTATATTACTTACACCATCCTACTATTTGATTATGGTGTTTTTAATTCAGTCTGCATTGTGCCTATCAATTGCAGAACATGGAGGGGAAGAAAAAAAAAGAAAGAAAAATACCTAATCCTCTGAGATAATATTTAATAATCCTAGTAATTTCTGTTTTGATTTCTTTAAATACAGCACCTAAGTTTGATTGTTGTTAAACAACATTAAAGGCATGGCTGTAATGTCAAGGGCTTTATCTATATTTTCTAAAAATGAGATGTTTAACACAACAATAGAGTCTGTACAACAGTATTGCACAATTTGATATCTTAAATGCTAGGTTAAAATTGATAGGTGTATTGCAAATTAAGAAATAAGTGAAAAATCTGAATTCTGATATGGTTTATTATTCAGCAAACTGTCTCATTGAAAAGACTGGGACATCTTTAAATTTTATTGGCTTGTCCCTAAAACATTTGATGTGCTTCTTCTGATGCAGCTTAAAAAAAGTCTAGGTTCCATGATGTGTCTTATTGTCCCAAATCAATCATCTTTGGACTCCTATTAGGAAGAGTGATGTGCTTTATTTTTTTTTCCTTTTTTCTTTTTTCTTCTTCTTTTACTCTCTCTTTTAAGACATTAGAAATAATAACCTGATTTTAACTTCTTGCTTTGAGTAGTACTTTACTTGTCATTCCATAATAATCAATGGTTCCTGTCTTTTCTTGTCCTTCATTAATTGCTTTAGGGAGGGGGTGAAGCAGTAAAATGTTAGAGTTTCAGAGGTGTGAAATACTTGTTTTATCACTGAGTTGTATATGATGCCCAAGTGGTGTTCTCTGTATTAGTCTCTGCAGCAAGGGTTTTTTGGGTGCTACTTAGACCCGATTTCCTGCCTGCTTTTAGAGTGAAGCTGTAGTGTAAATCAGCAATAACATGTGTTTATAAATGGAAAATATTACCCAACTTAAATTATAATTTTGTCACCAGTACTGAACAAATCCTCAACACTTGCACTTTCTTCTAGGTAATAAATAATGCTTGTGCTACTCAAGCCATAGTAAGTGTGCTATTAAATTGTGCTCATCAAGATATCCATCTAGGAGAGACTCTCTCAGAATTTAAAGAATTTTCACAAAGTTTTGATGCTGCGGTAAGTGCCTACTATTTTCTGAATTTAAAGTATTATAGTATTGTTTGTACAAAGGCTTATAATTTTATTCTGGTTTTGATTTTTAGATGAAAGGTTTGGCACTAAGCAACTCAGAAGTAATCCGGCAGGTTCACAACAGTTTTGCCAGGTAACAGGGTGTTTTAAATGTTGTGCATGTAGGCAAAATTCAGGCAATTATTTTTCACTGCAATTTTTTTTTATTTTCTTTGCAGGCAACAGATGTTTGAATTTGATGCAAAGTCTTCAGCAAAAGAGGAAGATGCATTTCACTTTGTAAGCTATGTTCCTGTTAATGGACGGCTGTATGAACTAGATGGATTAAGGGAAGGACCAATTGATTTAGGTAATATTTTACATCTTTCTAAACATCTTTTATTTTAACAATTCATTTAAATCAAAGCTTACTTGGGAGAAATTCTGTGGAATAATTAATGATGACAGAAAACGAAGATGTCTGTTTAGCCTGCTAAAGTCAGGAGGGCTGACCTGAGATTGCCAGCAGTTGGGATATTCTGAATGTGTGAAGTTTTCAGGATGGAGTGTTGTTCTGAAACTGCCTGATTGTTCTGGCCTTAAAATGAGATTTAATCTCTGTCTTAGTGTCTTTGCATTGTACTTCACATAAGTAAGAGGTAATTAATTATGGGTAACCATTATTTCTTTAAAGAGCTTTGCAAGTGTTGAACATTGTTAAAACATGAAAACTTTGCTTAAATGTATAACAGAATAAAGTATTATGGAAGAGGGAGGATTGTGTATCAGCCTGGGTTTTTCTTAATTTGTCATACCAGTTAGTCTTTTGTATCATACAAAAATCATACATAATTTACAATTTTTCTGTTGTTTCTTGTCATCAACAGAATAAATGTTAAATGCTTTTGCCCTTAAAATTTAGTAGTTCTCCATTTGTTTGGCCAGTACATTAGCTAAATATTATTATTCAAAAATGTGTCATCCTCCTCCTAAAAAGATACCCTGAATATTTTGAGACTGCAGTTGCCTACGAAAAATTTGTTAGATAGTCTGTCTGATGGTGATGCATAAGCCTGAATTATGTAAATCTTGAATTTGCGATAAACTTTGCAAAGAAGTTTTAGTTTTTTCTTCCTTTGTGTCTTTTCTAGGTGCATGCAATCAAGATGACTGGATAAGCGCTGTGCGGCCTGTCATAGAGAAACGTATACAAAAGTAAATGGTCATGATGCTTTTAAAATATAGCACCTTATATGTGTGGAAAAATTCCTTATTCTTAACTTCCTTCGATTAAAGGCTTTCACCTGAATTTCTAAGAAATTAGGGTTATGCATCATTTTATGTGTATATTATATGTGACTAAATGAAATACGTTATTTAATGAAAGTAAGTATCTGTGTTGTGAAGAGAGATCCTGCTAGTACTCTTGACAAAGGAAGAACAAGGCTTAACTCTGTGTTAGACAGTTGTGGATCTTTTGAGTGAAAACTAAGTGTGTTATTACTGTGGATAACGTTTGGGTGTTATCTCTAACTCAAAATACCAGATAATCCAGCCTTACAAAAGGTATTTATAGAAAGCAGGTCTTCCTTAAGTAGCTTGTGGCTTGCTTTGGAAATTTAGGCTAGAAAAACATACTACAGAAGTCTTCCAGCGTCTCAACTCTGACCCCAAACTGCAGCCTCCAAAACATGTTAGAAATGAAATGTTGGCTTTGCGCTACTTTTAGGAAATAATTTTCAAAGAGTCTTTTACTTGTACAGTGGTATTTGATAAAGAAAACATTTACTGCCAAATCACATTTGGAGAATTTAAACTCTGAAAGGACTACAAATCTAATTGTTCAACTTATTTTTCATGTTTTATGGAAAAGAGATCTCAACCATTTACTAACAAGAAGTAACAATGATGAGAAAGTTTAAAAATTATATATATAGTGGTCAGCAGTCCTATGCAAGTAATGTTGTCAGCCCTATCATATATGGTTTTGTCTTTTAGTTACAGTTTCAAATTTTTGTTTTTCATGACCCAGACAGGAATATTGTAACATCTTGGGAGAGCAGGTTACTGGAAGTTACAGTTTGAGTAGTGCTGATCCAAGATATGAGTTTATTTCATGATAGGATTAGATCTGCAGTGCAACTTAATTTCATAGCTCTTTTTTTTTTTTTGTTTGGTTTTTTTTTTCCATGCAAAATGCATTCCCTTATAATGAAAGAAACCCTGGTGGAGGTTTTTGAGTTGGCATGTAAAAAGATTAATTTTGAAAACTTCTTGCTCCTCTCATTTAGATACAGCGAAGGGGAGATAAGATTTAACTTGATGGCCATTGTATCTGACAGAAAAATGATATATGAGCAGAGGATTGCAGAGTTACAGCGGCAGCTTGCAGAGGTAGGTCAGGGTATTTAAGTTACTGGAGCTGTTTGATAATAGTTTTGTGTCTTCACTTTATTATTCCCCTCCTCTGTCCTTCCTTCTTCTCTTGCTCCAAAAGGAGCATTAACCAAGAAAAGCAGGGAAAGGATTATAAGATGCCTGTCAAGCACAGTGCAGTGCTGTGTGGAGATACTTGTGACAGCTCTGGTTAGTTCTGAGTGAGCTAATTCAGACCCTAGGTGCAGTATGACCACATCACTGTGGCTCTCTGTTCCGGTTAATATACCACAGTAGTGCAACTATTCTTTTTCCTAGTACTTGAGCTCAAAGACTTACTAGTTGCAGAAATTCCTAGAATGCTCCTGTAACTGTAAGCAAAACTGACTGTTTATGTATAGAAATAGAAATATCATAAAGACAAGACTTTTCTTTCTTTTAAAAGAGGCATGCTGTAACTTCATCATCCATTTAACTTTTTCTCTTTTTGTGGAAGGAGGAACCTATGGATACAGACCAGAGTGGTAATATGTTAAGTTCTATACAGTCAGAAGTTGCAAAATACCAGATGCTAATCGAAGAAGAGAACCAAAAATTAAAAAGATACAAGGTATGTAGCCTTTGTCTGGCCAAACTATTGAAAAAAAACATAAGAAAGAGCCAGCTTTCATGTCCGTGGGAGGCTATTGCAGTTAATCTGAAGGAATTGGATAGGTACAAGAAAGAACTGTGTGGTATGTATTTTATGTAAATTGGCATGCTATTCCTGAATTCACAGCTTGCTTACAAGCTTGCTTCCTTTTAGCACAGAGCTTGCAAATCAGTTTGTGATGTTCACTGTAGCTCCCTTTGTTTGGTGCTTTCTTTATATTTTTCTCACTTAAAAAGATTGCTTTATTTATTAAGCACAGTGAATTCTGAAACTCCTGCAAGGGAATTGCTTTATGTGCTGCAGAAGGCTGATCAGCATGTTACAGCTAGAATCACTAATTACACTACTATCTGTTACAGTGGCTGCTTGGTAGGATTTTTTTTTCCATTTTTACTAGGACTTTGAAGTGTTAGTCTTGCCTCTTTCTACAGAGCATTTATGTTAGCTCTTACAGCCCTCCTTAGCATTAGTGAAGAATGTTGATGCATCAGTTGAGAAGAAGGATAATTAAAGGATAAATGGTATTAATGAAAATGAGATAAGGGAAAGTTTCTCTGAGATCATAAGTTACAGCTTTTTTTTAATAATTCCAAAATACTTTTCAGGGAATGTTTTGAGGAAATAAATCCAGGTAACCAAATTGTGTGTGTGTGTTTGGGGGGGGGGGGGTTCATGTTTTGTTTTGTTTTGTTTTCCTTCTTTAATCTCATAACATTTTTTGGATAGAAAGTGCCTAGATAATTACAAAATTAATAGCTTTAAAATAAGTTACCTTCAAAGGAACTGTATTAACTTTGATAAAGATGTATATATGAAAGGGTATAGAAACTTTTTTTTTTCAGAAACTTTATTTCACTAATTTCTCGAAGGTACAAGAGCAATATTTCGGTAATTCTAATGATAATTTCGAATCAGTTTCTACAGGACATGTGTTAAGTGCCTCTTCAAAGTTGTAAAGTGGCATGGTTGTCTGTCTCGCAGTCTCTATTCCATTTGATCATGATGTAATTGAAGAAATTATACCAAAAAATTAAAAAAAAAAAAAAAAAAAAAGCATGCAGTTTACCAAGTGTGCAAGTAAGCAAACAAATGAAATTGGTGGGGCAAAACACTTAAAATTATTAATTGGATGTGGAAAAACTGTGGAAACACTGCACAAAGGTCCTAAGGTCCTTCCCTTCCCCCCCCCCCCCCCCCCCCCGCTTAGGATCTGCCCTTTGAGTCTAGGGAGGTCATTCCTCCCAGTTAAATAAGCAGAACTTCCTACTTTTCTACTGCAAATTATTCAGCGTAATGAATATAATTATGTTTTTGTATTGCTAAGGTGTTTAAGCATTCAACCAAGGTTCAGGCCATGACTTGCTAAGGAGTGTAAAAAATACAAAAGATGATAAATCACAAGTTAAACAGGAAGTAAAAAGTTCAGATGGCAATACTTGTCAGATGGCAATACTTGTCAGTAACTTAAACCATAGAACCTACTTAATCCCTGAGGGGTTTTGGCTAATATGGCAAAAGACCATAGGGACAGTCTCTGCCTTATGCAGTAAATTCATCTGGCATGTACTTTCTTATGTGGTGTGTTCAGAATTTTATTACTTGGACTTTATTTTTTACTGGCTGATACTTGAAAAGAACCAATTTTTGGAAAGAAAAATCCCCTTTTAGTCATATAATAATTTTGTTACTGCTTTAATATTTTTAGATTGAAAATATTAGAAGAAAACATAACTACCTGCCTTTCATCATGGAATTATTAAAGACTCTAGCAGAACACCAGCAGTTAATACCACTAGTAGAAAAAGTGAGTATTTTTGGATGACTTTTTAAAAACAATACACTACTATAATTTTTCATGCCTTCTACTTGAAATTAATACTATAGTCAAATACCTAGGAAGCATGCATGGCATGGGTTGTATTTTTTTGGAAATTTCTACATTCAGCTGTATTGCTGGTTTATGTGATAGTGTCTTGCAATTCTAACTGAGATGGGGGGGACAGAGGGAGCCACCAGCTTTGCTTTTCTGCACAAAGGCAAACTGTACCTCCCCTTCGATAACCTAAATAAAGCCTTTTAATGGTAACATATCCAGAGGCAACCCAATATCAGCTAGATGATGATGTTACAGGACATAAGATGGTACAACACAAAGCATATGAATATATGTACTTTTAATCTTCAACTCAAAAAAGGATGCCAGAATGGCACTGGGAACTCTACCACATGCTAACTGGAGTTATACATCATAATTCTAGTAGAAATTTTAATTTTTCAGTGTGGAGAAGCCTAAATCATGTCTATATACAAGACTGGTCCCTCTTGCCTGGAATCTTAATACTCAGTTCTATTGATCTATCTGTCAACACTAGATGGCAACCTTTGCACAGAACTTTTGGTAGTTTAAACTGCTTGAAGAAATTTAGCTCTCCATTCTCTCTTTCCTGGTACTGGTGTACTGGCTCACTGTTTTTGCCTTTATATGGTGCCTACCTATTAACATTGATTTTTCTATCAAGTTTTAAATTGAAACATGTTTGTTCAATTATGTAACATATCTCCTGTCACCCTGTCAAGGATATTAAACTGTATAGGTACTGAAATACTTGAATTGTAGTAACGTCATAATGCTGGCTTGCATGTGTACCATGTGCAGTAGACGGGTTCTCTAATTTTGAACTCTCATTGGAAAAAGAGCTGTATATAATTTAATGAGCTTATTTTGCTGAATTTATATATGAGAGTAGGCTTGTAGGCTACTTATAAGAGTAGCTGTTTTGGAAATGTCTAGATTTATACTATTTTAATAAATTGTCTGGGAGATAAAGAAGACAGTAGAGAGTTTGTGCTTCTCTGTGCATGTACAGGTCTAGAAGAAATACGTTGGTTTAAACTTGTTCCAAAAAATGTAAACTACTTCTTAATTTTTTTCTTTTTTAATTTTGAATTCAACTTTTAAGATTTTCCTGCTTTGTTTGGATTTCTAATTCAATTGCATGCTAATAGAGCTGGTTATTATAGAGCTTGGAATATTATAATAGGTTATAATAGAGCTGGAAAAAGTACGTATCATTATCTTATCAGAGTTTAACATCGTCTCCTTCTGCTTTCTAGGCAAAAGAAAAACAGAATGCCAAGAAAGTTCAGGAGGCCAAGTGAAGATGACTTTGAAAAATGCGTACAATTATGTGCTTCTGAAACTATTTTCATGACCGCAAATAAAACTTTTCATAAACTTTAAATTTTGTCCAGCGCACGTTTGACAATTGTAACAGTTTGTCTTGTACTGTATGCACGGGTCTAAATTTTTTTTTCTTCCCCTGCATCATGTGCATGTAGTACTACTAAGTAATGTTTAGATTCTCTTGATCAAATTCAGTATTTAACGGTCTATCAGACTTCTGAAAGCTTGGGAAATATATCTGAAAATGTACCTATGCCTTCTATCCTCTTCCTGAGGAAATTGTTAAAACATTTTTGTCCCACTCAAATATGATGATGATGCAGAAAATGCCATAACTTCAATATACTCATGAGCTTTCTTTGCTCATCCCTATTAACAGTTATAATACTATCTGACTCTTCTGTGACATACCCTGTGTCTTTGTTTTTATCAAGTTTGTTTCTAATTTTTTACAGAGCTGAAAAGTGTGAATTTAGCTGTAGAAACATTTGCAAAGACCAATGTATAATCTCAAAAGATCTGCATTGCTTTAGTAGAAGAGATAATAAATATTCCCATTTTTATTTTGGCAAACATTCTTGATGTGGTATTTTATTATTGATAAGATGATTAGGATATGTATAGGAGATCATCAACCTTTTGACTTTTTGAGTATGTATGTTGTAAATTTGGTTTAGAAAGAAAGTACACCATTGTTTTGGGGAGTTAATTTTCTTGGATATAATGTAGTATCTCTTTGATAATATGCTGAAGTTAACTTTTTAAAACAGTATGTTTTAATTAACCTTGGGAGGTCAGAGGAAGTTTTAAAAAAAACCCCGCATATCGGAGTCTTGAATTTCACAGTTGAAGGAGGGGAGAAGATTTGACAGTGATTCACACTTTCTCTCCTGTGTATAGATTAACATTTTAATTATTATTCTTACTTGG
The DNA here is from genome assembly GCF_036370855.1 of Dromaius novaehollandiae. Taxonomy (NCBI): domain Eukaryota; kingdom Metazoa; phylum Chordata; class Aves; order Casuariiformes; family Dromaiidae; genus Dromaius; species Dromaius novaehollandiae. Next base: position 14,453,198 of record NC_088105.1, on the reverse strand, counting down.
TGATAACATTGCTTCTAGCTTAATGTTGAGGTAACTGAAAGCAGTGTTTAGTATGCAGAGAGGTGGTAATAACTGTCTGTGTGACTGACCTGTCCCCCGTGGACCAAAGGGAACGTGCAGGTGTGGAGAGAGCTCACGTGGCAGCCTGCTTTCTCCCAAGCGCCACACAGATTTGGAGGATAGATAAGCAGACTTTCTCGGTAAGGATCGTATCATATGTATAATATATATGCATTGTGTTTGTGTGTGTATGAATATATATAAATTTTAAGTGTACTATATGAAAATATATATTTATAAAATTAGAAGTATCCTATATGGGTACAGATATATATAAGGATAGTATTGTGCATATATAGCATCTCATTTATATGTATTATATAAGTATAGTATAATACCATATTTAGAGAATTTTTAGGGACTCCAGAATGAAATAAACTGTTACCTATTGCTGCTCGATAATTTGGTGTGCATATGTATCAACAGGATAAAATTTTGCTGAAGAAGTAAAACAGAAACTGTACTCTTCTACCTCCAAAAGGATCCATTTGAGTCATTGCTGTGGCTGGAAGGGTAAGATCTGTTTTAGAAAAGCACAAGAGATGCACATCTGTTTAGTACAAAATTGATATGGCTAGCTATGAATAAGAACATCAGCTGTGTGTATGAGTTTCCTGCTCTAGTAATTCACTGCAGCAGTGATGTTTGGAGGAAAGATTCTTTCCCTGTAAACTATGCTCTCAGCTCCATTTCATCCCATTGAGAAAGTTTGTCTTTAAATGGTGTTGTGATGATTCCTTATGTACCATGGCATCCTTGAAGAATTTTGATACTTTCTACAACTAAATATTGCTATTCCATAATAGACGTCCCCTTAAAGTCTAGTGAACTCATTCTGTTCTCATTTTGTGTGTGTGCTTGTGCACATAAGAGAGGAAAAGGAATTTTGCTAAAGAAGCCAAAAAAGTAGTTCTGCAACTGTCAATTTTGAGTGTTTTTGGTTGGTTGGTGTGTGTGTGTGTGTGTGTGTGTGTGTGTGTGTGTGTGTGTGATGAAACAAACCTACTAATTTATAATTTATAACTTTGTGGATTTGTGGAATGAAAAATAGAGCAGACTTTGAAATGGCATGGTCAAGAGCAAGTTTTAATTAAATTTGTTAGTTCGACATTTGAGTGAAAAGTGTTTGTTCTTTTTTTCTTTTTTTTAATTGGTGTGTTTAATGCAGAGGTAGAATAAATCAAAACTAGTGTATTTTATATAGTATTGTAGAATCTTTTTTTCTGGCTGAAACCCCAATGATAGTTTTGGACCATTTTCATCACGTTCACCAAGTACTTAAAATATATATATTCATAGTGTGTGCCTTGGTTTTAAGGATGGTATGTGTATGTTGCCTGCTTTGAGGACAGTGTTGCATGGATGTAAATCTGTACATGAAGCTGAGGAATTACCAAGTTAAAGATGTCCAAAAAACAAAAATATGTTTGGGCCTTATTCCATCTTCTAGTTTCAAGAGCTTGTATTTTTGCTGTATATGGAATAGTGAAGGGTTTCCATTCTGGCTTATTTCAAGAGCTGTGCTTTCTGCTGGTATAAACATACGTGCGGAGTAGCTGTTGAAAATGAAATTTGGCCACATGGAGAATAAACAGTAAGTTTGGTTTCTGCAAAGAATTGTGCCATATGGTTGTTTTTTTGGTGTTGCCCAAAAGAGGGCAGTGTGTATTCCACTTACTAAAGTTTAACATAAAATCTTAGTGAAGAGTTTCAGTGTGATCTTGCTGCGTTGTGTTCTGTCTACCAGTGTTAAAGGTAGTGCAGAATGCTTGTCTTTATTAATAGTTGAGGTTTAGATTAGTCTTAATCCTGTTTGTCTCCTCCGTTTAGATTCAAGTGAGTGAAGCCATCAGTGTGGTATAATGATACCCTTTGGGGGCAGGGGAGAAAAAATGTTTGTTAGCTAGTTGTTTGTGTTTTTTTTGTTTTGTTTTATTTTTTAAACCAGCTAATGAAAGTTATGTGAATAACCAAAGCCGTAATTTAAATGGTAATACAGTAAGTACTGAAAATAACAATCCAGCAACTTCACGCTTTGAAAATACATGTAATAGGAGCCTGGTGGCCTTTCCTGGAGGAGTTAAGAAGCATGCAGTTGTCCTAAGATATCTAGGATGTTGTCTTCTACCTCTCATTCCCTAAGCTGTTCAGTGACTTATGTTAAAAATAACTGTATTGAGCTGACTAATTAATGAAACATAGATGGCACTTTTACAGTGATGTCATGTTCACGCTTTAAGAACTTCAGTGTGTGAAAACGTAATAATCCTTTTTTAGCCTCCTTTGTTTACAAAACAGAAAACGCTACCCTAAAATTTTTGAATACAATGCCATAAGTATGTTTGCATATTCAATGGTGTTTTGCTTTATGAATGAATAATTGAGCAGTTAAAGATGTAAGGACATAGTAGTCTGTTTCTGGTTAAGAGAGAGAGAAGGAAGAAATAAGACGTACCAGTAGACTCATTACACGCTTGCTTCAGAAAGTCGGTCAGAAGGGGCTTGCACCAGAAGGGTTTAAATTAAGTAGAAATGAAGCATTGGAGGAAAGTTTGGGTCAGATGGTTGTGGTACTGGTGACGCAATCTCCTCCAGTGTTAAAGGAGATTGGGAAGTTTTAAGAAATAACAATTGGCAGACAGATACAAGGCTAGTGTTTTTATGTGTTTGGAATAGATGTTTATACTTGCCTACATCTGTTCGTGAAACCGACCTGTTATGGGCAGCTCTTTCATTTGAATTGCAGCATTTAAAATTTCTACACAAATGCTTCTTTACTGGCTGTTTAAGTAGTTCAAATGAGCTTATCTGGATTTTCTTTAAAATGCATTACATCCTTTTTAATAAATGGCTATTACAGGGAAAATAATCATGCTATCTGTACATAAGCATACTGCTGTATCAGCTTCTGAAGCTGCTGTTCAAATAGCAGATTTATTTATTCTCGTGGTGCTAGAGGTAGAAAATACAGGATGTGGAGTCTTTTGTGCAGTTTATCTGAATGTAATCAATAAAGACTGGGTCACTCCAGAAAATGAATGCTGAAAATCATTTAACGTGCACAGGTCAGTTGTTAATGAAGAATCACTACTGGGCAACATAACTTTCATCTCTTACAGTTACTAAATATGACTGAAGTCCATGATGATGATAAAGAGAGGTTTTTCTTTATCTGTGGAAGGCTAGGGAGGAGAATGACCCCCTCCCCCCCCCCATATTACAAAGTGAGAACAAAAAAAAAAGTGAGCCATATGACTTGAAAATGGAAAAATTTTGATGTAGTATATTCACTTATTTGTACAAAAATTTTTTTTTGAATGTGGTTTTTGGTGTTTTTTCTGAAACTGATTTTAAACAGCTTTGAAAATTTCAAAAAAATTTAATGATATTTGAATATATATTTTCACTGACAAAAAAAATCTGAGTTTTAAGCTATGTTTTAAGTTAATAATCATAAAGCCTGTCTATTCTTTTTTCAAAACTGCTTCTGCAGGAAGCTGTACTACTTTTCCTCCCACAACTTTTTGCATTACCTTTTGCATACTTTTGTTCCACATCTTTTTAGGGTTTTGTCTGTCTGCTTGAGATCCAATTTGTATGTGTGGCACCTTACTGCCTTACAGAGTAATATTGAAGTTCATATATCATTCAGTTAATGATGTAAAGGATAAATACAGCATTTTACTGTCAGACAGTAAAGGATAAAAGTCCTGAGCTTTGCAAGTCTTTTTGGCCTTAGTAAGTTAGTTAAACCCATAGCGTTGGAATATTCCTAACAGTGAATCAGAAACAGTTACGAGAAGTTTTCTTTTGTTGAATTTCTTTTATTTTAGTTGTGATAATGGTTTATATTCCAAAGATCTGACCTTTAGGCAGTGAGATTATGAGAATTATATAAATGGAGAGTAAAAGTAGAAGAAGAACAGAGGGCCTAATAAATACTAAAGAATGAGTGAATAGAGAGCATGTATTTATTTCAACTGCAGGATACTGACTTAAGTAATTTTTCATCTGTAAGCATTGTTAAAGTACTTTTCTTTTAATATTTTTATTGTTTCTGGCAGTCTTGTAGCACTATGTAAAAAAGGCGATTGTCAGGAAACAAAGGAGCTTTTTGCAGTACTGCTTTTCCTGTAAAACGTTCTGTACAACTGACAATGTGGTGATAAATTCAAGAAAATGTTTTCCTTGTAGCCAGTAACGAAATTCTTTTAGTCATAGTTACATTTGTCATCATTAAGCAAAGTTGGAAAACTGTGTTACCTTGCAGCTACCCCTGTGGTGACCTTAAGTAGGCCTTCCAAAGCTTTGTTGGGTACATGCATAAACAGGTGGGTGCTAAACCTTTCTGTAGCAACATTTCATCTTAAACCAAGTTGTGTTGCATATTTCTATTGGTAAGTAAGTAGCTGGTCAGCCTCTTCGTATGTTAAAGCATGTTTTACATGGCATTTATAGCATCCAGCCTTAAAAGATTTATAAGGCAGGATATATAAGGAACATTCTGGCCTTTGCTGAACATTAAACATGTAGTGTTTGCGTTGTCTTCCAGAGTTGGAAGAAATACTAGAGACAGCTGAAACTCTTCCTCCCACTTCTCAAGGAAAGCGGTGCTTGCTTAATCAGCCTGAGTAGGTCCCATATGCTGGGAGGTGAGGATGTCTTTGGAAGAACTAGAGTTCATGCTGCAGCATGCATTGTCAGACTGGTTTTGAATCTTATATATGAAAGAGTCCCTTCAAAATTAGTGGGGCCAACTAGAATGGCTAAGCAGCATCAAACTTCTAGAGTAAAATAAATGTGCCCAGCAAAGAATACTTGTTGGAACCTTGATCATCTTCACTTATTTTTTTTCTCTTTGATTTGTTTTCATCCTCAAAAGCAGAAGTAATATGGAAGCTGTTCAGTAAAGAAGTGTCAAGTTTATCATCTGTGTTCACCAAATACCTTTGGGAAAGAATGTGCAAATAGTTGCTAGTGTTGCTGCAAAGGCATTTTAATGTGATTTGCTACTGTAAAAGGTTGTACCTATGTAACGACTTGCAGAGTGTTCAGAAAAAATGAATAAATGTAGTGATAAAAGATTTTATTAATTGTGAAAGTATGTGATGGGTATTAGGTTTTGTAGAGGAGGAGCAAAAGTGATTTGTATGAAAAAGAGGGGAAAAAAAGATTTAAATTACATCAAAATTACATTGTTGAGGAAGTATGGGCTAGATCACTTAATGCCTTAGTAGTGAAGCTTCTTTTTGTTAAAGTTTATTCATTTCTGAGATGCAGCTATGCAGGACTGTGAAATCTGAATCTTCTCTGGGGTCCCTGAGCAATATCATGAAATGAAATGTAAGTATAAGTGCATCCTTAGGGGATCAGGTATGAGCTGTGGAGGAAATAGTTATGCCTATATGCTAAGGTTGTCTGTCTTTCTTTTCTTCTTCTTTCCTTTTTCTGTTTGTTTTTTTTCCTTTCATAAACACCTAATAGGGACATTTAAATCAGTCCTCCATATGCAGTATATTTTTTATTTTATGTATTTTTATCCCCTTAAGATGAAAACTAGCAACCTAGAAGCTCACAGTAAGTTTGGGTAGCATTCTCAATCTTTTGTGTTCAAGAAATAACTCTTATTCAGAGAAAGGTGATAATGCAGAGTTGTTCCCACAGAGGTACAATTACAAGGCTATGTTTTCTCAATGGCCTGTGAAATTGAGGCAGGCTACTCTGTTTTGTGTTCTAGTCACAAGTGTTGTAAAAAACAGTGTTGCCGTGGAGCCTTCTTGTCTGATCTGGATAATCTCACTTCCCTCTACTAATAAGATCTAATAGGGTTTATTATATTGAAGGAACTTTCCAAGTCTGCTGATGAAAAATGTTTTGCTATGATAAGTATTTTCCATATTTTGTACAGTTTGTTTATGCTTTAGTTACACCAATTGAAGATTATGTTAATATTTGACTTTTTTTAACTATACATTGCTAATTGCCAGAGATACATCTCTGACGATAACTAAGCAATCTTGTGCAACTTTATCAGAACCTGATATTTACAGTTCACTGAATGAAAAATAAAGTGTGGGTTTAAGCCAATATTTTTATTAATTTCAGCTAATGTTATTGATGGCAGTCTGGTAGCAAATTAGCTGCTGTATCCCACTTTAAACAAAAAAGGGCATAAAACACCCACAAAACATTTCTCAAAAAAAAATCAGAATTTTTTTTAACATCTAGTAGTTCCTTTTATTAGAAACACTTTCTACAAATGTATGCACAAGTATGTAGATGAATTACCACTTCTTCACAGCAAATGCCCAGAGATGCTTTTATATTAACAAATCCAATTTCCCTGTCTTGTCATTAATGGACAGTATTATACTTGGTAAGACCAAACAGTTTGTGGTTCTGTGTTCCTGTCAAGTTTATTAAGCTGCTATTATTATTATTATTATTATTATTATGCTATTGTGCTTTTGCTCTTAATGGAAAAGCAAAGAGTTAGCCTAGAGGAAATGCAACATGCATGCATTATTCCACTGATACTATTTAAAGTAACCTTCTGATGGTTTAATTTCACTAAATAAAATAGCATTATGGTTTATGTGATTTTGTTTTTTGATAGAAAAAATATTTTCCAAGAGCAGAAGAGAATATTATGAGCTTTTTCTTGTACTGCTTCTTTCTCATTCCATTTCTTATTTTTTTGGTAATCCATTGGTCATTTCTCAGTCCCTTGGATATCTGCAGGGCATTTCAGGAAACTTCATGCTCAATAGTTAATTTAAAATCTAAGTATGAAATACTTGTCGCTTCCCTGTTTCAGTTGTTAGCACTAGGAGGCAATTTAAACATAACTAGAAATTTTTAAATCGCTGCTGGGAACGCAATTTGGTTTTAAGGGAAAAAGAAATTTAAAAGTGACATTTCTGCAGCCTCTTTCATTTATTTTTCCCCTCTTCCAGCTCTTAAATGTCATCCTGACGTCCAGCTACATGTCCTCACTTACATAATATGGAAGCAGGGATTTGCTGTCTAGATGAAGTGTCAAGTATATGTTTTTAGGAGTTATATATGGCTGTGAGTCATATCAGAAAGGTATAAATAGCCAAACCGAATGTGGCTTTAATCCTGGCAGCATTTTAGTGATAGAGGGAAAAGGGAAACATGAGTAGTTATAGTCCTGGTGATGACTAAAGCATTTATGTTCATCTTTTAACTTGAAGTTGCAGGGCGGGAAGAAGTGTCTGTATATGCTGCAGGTTAAGTGACTCCTGTCTTCCTCCATACTACTGTTTCCTCAGTTTAGAAAGTATTTATACCACTGAAAGTTACCAGCATAAGAAGGTGTATCAATTTTCCCATCCTTTGAATTTTTGCATGTATATCTGTCTCTAATTGTCTGGTAAAAAGAGAGAGAGAGATTTACTTTTTTAATCTTTCTGTCTCAGTGCCTTACCTGCTTGACTATGGAGAAGAAAGACTTATTAGAAGCAATTAAATGTTGACAGGAATTACTATCCCATTTGACAGGAACTCGTAGAGATCATTACTTAATTTTGTCTACACACTGATGAGAACTTTTGTGTCCCTGGCAGATGATGGGGGAAAACCTTATCTGGAGGGAGGTTTCACACTGCTGAGAAATGGAGGACAAAGGACCACAAAACTGTGCTATCTGAGATACCTGAGACTCATTGTCCAGAAGTAATCTCTATGTCTCTGTGCAGTGTTATGTGTGCCGTGGAAACACATTAAGAAGAAGTAGTTCTGTGCAACTCCTTCTGTGGCATTTCATCCAAGCAGTTTAACAAGGCTATAAAAGCAAACAACCCCCCGGTGGAATATACTGAGTTACTAGTCCAGGTTTTCTGCGTATTCACAAGTCAGAAGGAGGACGCTTTCCATATGTGGCCTTACTGAGCTAAGGTTAGTCCTTTTTGGTGGTATTCTTCAGAGAACAGGTAGTGATGCATAAGGTTATTGTGAAACACTTGAAAATTTTCATTACTGTAAAGAAAGTCTCTCCCACTTCCCACCTTTAAGGGTCAAGTATCTACTGGTAAGATCTTGAAATGTTCTATGGGCTAATAATGCATACTGTTCAATAACTCATTTTAAATAACTAAAGACTTACAGTAATCCCCATTAAGACAGTTTGGATTCTGTTAGTGTTTTACATAAACAATGCCTTTTTGAAGTTCTGTTTTTATGCCTTGAAGCATGAAGTCACTAATTAGTCGTAAGAACATGAGTGAGCGTACATGTGTATGCATGTGCATGCAGTGATCAGTATAGTAACTCAGTTGCTCTCATATGAAAACAGAAGTTTTCCTATTTCTTGGAAGTGGAATTATTCCTGTTCAAACTCCCTCTCCACTGTAGAAAAGGCTGGTGCACCAAATGCCTGTATGATGGACTTGAAGTGTATACCAGGCTGTGCAGTAGTCCTGCTAGATCTCACAATTTCCAGCTTCATAACCTGGTATCTCGGCCAAAGAAATTTGCAAAGTGTTTCTCTCTCATTCTCTCTGCCTCAGACATCGCCTTGGAAAAAGGGGACGAAAGTCAAAGTTGTATAGTGTTTCTTAGTTCTGGCAAGGGAGATGATGGGAGATTGGAACTAAGATGGAAAAAAAACAAATAGGGAATAATAATGGGAAAGCCTAAGAGAGAATCAGTGTAGAAATTGTGGGTTGTCTGTTTATTTTTTCTTTTTGCAGAAGAAGGGAAGAAAATTGGATGAAATACTTTCCTCCATGATAAGGAAATCAGCAGTAATTACATGACAATTGGACTGCAAAATTGCTAGTGAAGTCTTTCGATGCAGGCTGCTCTGGGGGAAAGGAGGGTTGTTCATCTTTAGGGCTGCTAGGATGAGCTTTCCGTTCCATACACAGCGCTTCTGAATGACTGTGCAGGCTTTTCATATGTGCATGTATATTTATATGAGATCTGGTGTCTGAATTTCCTGAAATAGTTTTGAAGCAAACATTTGATTTAGACAGGCTTTTTTGCAGAAAGTAAATGAAAGATCTACGCAATAAACTTGACCGATCTGAAGTAATGTTTACAAATGCTAATCCCTATGGTACTCATTAATCTTTTCTATAGAAGACAAGTGTCCTGCATATGCCTTTTAGATGTGGTTAGACCCATACACTTGTTTTGCTATACTGTCTCTTACAGTAACTTCTGAATATATACAACCTCTTCTTAGTACTTTACTTTGCATTTTTTCTGCAACACTGAACATCTTATGAAATGGGTTTTAGTCTAGCAAACATTGAACATGGCCTTTTGCTCTGACTCTTAGAAATTCATTCTTTAGTTTTACGTAAAACAGCTTCTGGTCTGAAGCATGCTGTTACATGAATGATTTACAGTTTGTTTCTAAAAAAGTTAATTCTGTTAGCGCTTGTTGCAGTGGTTTCTATTAAGTTTATGATGTTAGGTTATGAAAGAACCAAACCTCTTAGTATGCTTGAAACGTGTAAGAGTCGGACAGGACCATAAAAACATCAGTGAATTCCATCAGCAACAAGAAATTTTGCCTGAGGAAGTAGCAATGGATAACACTATAGTATGTGATTCACTTTCCACTGAATTTGATTCACTTCTGGTGACTCTTAATACATCACTGATTAGACGTAAAATGGTCTTTCTCCCACTGCAAAATGCACAGAGATACACAATGAAAATAACTAGGAGTTTTGGTTCTGTAGGGAATCTGTTCAGTCGTTGCTTAACTGAAGGTATACTAATCATTATGAAAGCTCTTGTAAGTATTATGTTATAAATTACTGATCAGAATGAATGTTGAATACTTAGACAATGTCATCCCCAAGTTTGATCAATTAAAACAATGGGAAGTACTAAAGTAAATAAGTGAGGCCAATTGAAAAGAAAGCCTCAATGAAAGGGAGCAGAATTTCATTTATTTTGCAGTGTGACAAAAGCTATTCTTATGCCTCAGAATCGTTATGCTTGTATGGTTGTAGGAAGCATTTTAGGTAAGAAACTACTGTTATGCTCGTGGCAAATCTCATAACCAAAGTTATCTGAGAATTAAATCTTACAACTAAGGAGAAAAAAGTCAAGGGAACAAAGTTTAAATGTAGAATTTTAGTCTCTGCTTTAAGCTTCAACTTACCTAAGAAGGATGTTTTATATTTTTACTTGGAATTAATTTTATTACATATACTTAAATTAATAGATTTGGCTTGCCTTTGATGTCGCACAACCAATGTGGACAAACATGACAAATGAAGATGGAAAATGTAGTCTCCATATTCCATGTCTAAAAAAAAATTCCCTTTCCTCCTCCCCCTTTTTTTTCGGTTTTAATGGCAGGCTTGAAGTTCTGAGGATTCCCGAATATCTTGCACTTAATGCGTCGTTCAGAAAAGAGCCTCTGCGAGCTTCAGCTGACTCTTAATATCCTCTGTTTCTTAATATTTTGATTCCTACTGCTGTTAGCTGTTTTTAGCTAGCGATCTCCAACTTGTATTGACTCTCTGGAGCTTAGTATCTTCCCAGGCTTCAGTCTTAGTGTCGTCTTGCTTCACTTGGTGCCATAGTACTTTTGCTTCAGTCACTGGTCAGTTCAGTTAGATTAAGTGACTCTAGAGATGCTTTGAGATACTTGCATTGTACTGCAGATACTGCTTTTTCTAGCTTCCGCCCTCTACTGAGCCAGCAATCCCAAGATGTAGCAGCATATCCTAAATATGAAAACAATCCTCAACAGCTGTCATAGAGAAAGGATCCTGAGAACAAAACATTCAAATCAAACTCCTAATAATATAATGGCAATAGTATGTTATGTAGATATACTGTGCATCTCCTTTACATGCTCAAACCCCTTTAATATTGTGGAAAATCTAATTCCATGTTTTTCTCGTGTGCTTTTCAGTTACCAAATGGGATATGAATTGCCAGTGTTGTTTTGTATTATGAAACTACAGCTAAAAATTTTTTTCAAATATAATGGGATAGAAATACAGAAGTCAAAGCTGGAACAGAATGGTTGGTTGACCATTTTTACAAATATTTTTTTGATTTATCCAAATCGGGTGCTGCAGTCTCTCTGGTTTTGGAAGCCTGGCCCCAGTAGTGTTTGTGTGAGGGAAGGAGGGAAGAAACTTGTTTTGTTTTGTTTTCCCTGGAAATGATGCAGCAATATCCAAATGCTGTGTAGCTGGAGTTCTGGTTTGGTGCTTTGAAGTGGGATGAGACACTCAGTAGATTGTTATCCCTTTTGTATTTCATGAATCACTTAAAGCTGCACGCTGTGCCATCTGTTAACAGTTTGAAGCCACAAAACCCTATTAACGGTATTGTTTGGCTTACTTAACAGAGCTCTGACCAAGTGTGCCTAGAGCTCATCATAGGCTCAGGATACCAAAAATGGTAATAGTTCTGACCACCCAAAAGGAAGCCAGGTGTAACTGATATGGCAGAGCGCACCGCACAAGTTGGATGGTCTCCTGCCTTAAGGAAGAGTTAGCAGGGCTTGTATACACGATGACTCTGGAACTGAAGCTCCTTGAAGCGTTTATGGAAAACTCTGAGAACAGGGCTGAAAAATGGAGCTCAATACTCACAAAGAGCACTCGGGCTGGAAAAACAAGACGAGTGGCCTTTTTGATCACACAGAGAACTGTTTGGCAGCGTCTGCCAAAGCGAAAGGGACTCCAGAAGTAAATTTATACAATGCGAGAGCTACTTGTTTTTCATGTTAGATTGAGCTGTGTTTTTGTAGTAGTATTCATGCAGTATTTGCATCAGGATAATTGCATCCGAAGTTTGCTGTGGTTCTTTCCACAAAGTCCAACCTTGATACACAATAAAGACAGGCAAGTTAGTGTCATAAAAGAAATGTCCTTGGACTTTTGTCACCAGAAATGTAGGGGATTTGGGGGAGTTCGTAATGCAGATGGGAGCAGCGCTTGAAAATACGTTTTGGTTGTGCATCGGGAGAGCAAGAAACGTTAAGAACCCTGTTTGTGTGTGCTGTAAGCAAAGAGGAATTGTTCCTTACTCTTACAGCTCGTGCACCAATTGCCATTAACGTTAACGTCTCAGTCATCATTATTTTTCATCAGAAGCTTTTGAACTGTTCTGGATGTCTGCTTTTCTGCTGTGTAATGCTGGGTTATCTAATTTTCTTTTCCATCTATGTCCATACTGTAGCTAGCAACTGGAGATACACAGAGATAGGCAAAACCATTCATGTATCCCTGCTGTTGATGATAGAATTTATTGAATTTAGCTCTGCAGTGAAACAAACTCTCTACCACATGGTTTATTGCATACACAACACAATGTACAGCAAATAAAGTAGGAGTTAAAGTTCATAGGTCCTATCTGCTGTAAAATCTTAATGACTGTTCTTAGAGCTGACGCATTGGTGCATTGTATGCTTTCAACTTCTATTTTAGGCAGCCTGAATTTACTGTCCTCATATCTCAGCAAATATAGTTCCTTGCTGTATGGCAAAAGCCTAGATCTAAAGGTAGTAATATTTACTGTGACTCAGCTAAAGTCCTGATCTCTGTTCTGACATGGAAACTTTGTTTGCCTGTATAAAATCCTTTATGTTGAAATCACACTTTCAAATGGAGTATACTTCTTCCCTGGAGAAAATAAAAATATTTAATAGGCAAATAAGACAGTATGTCAGATGCATCAGCCATTCCACTGCTGAGAAAAGCTGGTGTGGCCTTACGATTTTTAAAGATGAGCCATTTTAATTGGCTGTGGTTTTATATGTTTTAATTAGTTTTGGACTTAGGTCTCAAATACCCACTTGAGAACATTGTTGGTTATCCTCTGTGTTGTGAAATGTTGCGATTAACAGTGGGGCTAACCCAAGAACATCACAACTTTCCTAGATTTTGTCACAACCTATTGGCAACTGTCTCTTCTTAGTGGAAGAGGATTTGTTTCCCAGCATTTGCCTCATCCCTGTTCTGAAAATATTTATGTGGATATGAAGAGTCCTACTGAAGTCAAAGATTTCTCGCATAAATAATTTGTGTAGGCATGTAGTAAGGCTTAAGTCTGCATATATAACTTATGCGCTTGATCAGTCACTGCCTTTGGGTAACTACTTGCTGTATTTCTGACAGTTTTTATCTATGAGCTCCTAGTGTGTAACTGCAGTAGATAAGAAATACCTACAATGTTTCTTTCACGCTTTAAGTAAAACTAAGTTCAGAACATTTCTAAGAGTGTTGAGTTAAAAATGAGATGTTTAATTTAGACTGGGCTTTAGTCCATATTGTTCTTTGTCTGTTATTTATAAATTTTCATGCTTTACTGTTCTTTTGCGTATTTACCAACTTGCCAAGAGCTCTGTGTTTAGGGTCACCATTTCTTTCCTCTAAACCATGTGCTGAATTATTGAAGGTTTTTTTTTTTTTTGGAAAAAAAAAAAAAAAAGCATGCCATGTTCCTGTTCTTCGTTTTTACCTAAACTTTTCTTTATCCTTTATTATTCTTGAAATTCTTTGTCTGGGTTATTTTTTTCCAAAATGATCAAGCAAAATATATCAATTTTCACAAGTTCATTGTAGAACTAACTTGAAGAAAAGTGGAAAATTGATTGATACTTATAGATGCAAAGATTATTTCACAATTACAAGCTACTAAAATAGTCTGCTTTGCCTGAAGTACTAATTAATTAATCCAGTCCTAATGTATGCTTTCATGTTGTTTATCTTTGAGGATAAAGAGTTCAGTAATTGATTTTTAAACTTGAAAATCTCATTTCTTTGACTTCTATATAGAAATGGGAGGCAAAGGTTTCCCCCCTCCCCCATAACAGTTTAATCTCTTTTTGTCCAGCTTCCTCAATGGACTTTGAAAATATTGGCGGTGTTTGTATCTTAAGGTATATTTTTACTTTTGATTGAGAGACATAAAACATCTGGTTAGGACATACAGAGTTAATAAACAGTAACTAGGTTTGTCCTTGTATTTACTTTGCTATAAAAACTACCTCAGGATTTACCAGAGTCTAATTTTTCTTTAATCTCGTGATACAATTTACAAGACTAAGTCAAGGTTGGACACGCACTCCATTTGCGAGCTACAGTTAGTGTCGAAAGATGCAGGTTAGACTTACTGGCCGATTCTTTTTTTTTTTTTTTTTCTTTTTTCCTTTCAGACCACATCCTAGCCCTAATGCTGTTTGACATGGGGGACCCCAGAAAGGCTTGTGACACCGATGAGGGGAAGCCAGTCAGGTGGGATGTTCATTTTTCTGGAGATAACACATGCTAGGAACTGGGGAGGATGGGCCTGTGACAGAGCTGAGACTCTTCTTTCTGTACAAGCGAGATAGGGGGAGCAACAAGTCTAGATATCATCCTCTGTGAAGACATTTCTGACTTAAGTGTCTTCAAAATACCCAGTCCTAAACAAATACCCTGAGAAAACAGAGCTGATGGTATGGGGTTCTCTCTAGCTATTTGCTCTTCGTGTTTTTAGGCTCTGTCTACATAGCCTAAGTTAGTTACAGGATGAGTAACACAATAAACATAAGATAAATTTATTCAGGTTAGGGTAAAAATTTTAAGAAATGCTGCCAACTAGGACTAGGAACGTCATCTGCTACTTGCCAGAGTGGATGGTGTTACTGTGTTTATAATGTGTTCTTACCTACTTAGTCCAGATGGATTGAGGTATGCCTGCTCCTCCTGTAATCCTACCTCCAATGGCCTGGCTGTGGGAAAAGGAGAGGATTTCTGGTTTCTTCTTTGGAGAATGCCTTAACCACAAGGTTATAATGGAGCAGGTAAATACTATCACCACTTTTTCCTCTGCACACATTTAAAAGAGAAGTGTAAATGCTGTTCTTCCTTTGCAAACAAGGCTGTAGTAAGGTGTTCAGAAAGCTTTCCATGCCAGTCTGTGTGCGCACAAAGTCGCAACCCCACGTGATGCTTGTGAGCTTAGTATCCTGGGCTTGTGGGGCAGGGAGGAAGAGGATTTAAGATAGCATTGTCTTTAGCATTTGCTATAGGTCACTTTGTGGCTGTCTCCCCCTTTCTGGCAGTCTTGGATACTGTCTAAATTCTCCCTCTGTACTGCGATAGTGAACAGCACCTCACTGATGTTTAGAGGCTATTTGACTAAAAGTTACAGGCTGAAATACTCAGGTAGAGTTGGATTAGAGTGGGATCTTAAGTTTCTGTGGAAATCCTTGCCCTCTGCTGCTTAGGATGTCTCCTCTGTCGATATATAAAGGATGTGATATGCTACTTCTGGAACTGTGTCTTTGCACTAACAGCAGGCAGAGGAAACCATGTGCACAGCCCATCAACAAATGATGGGGTCTATGTAATCTAGGGACAACCCTAAATTACTGCTCAGTCTCTAGTGGGTTCTTGGTTGTGGTTATTACACACAATTCCTCGAGTCTGGTGCTGTAACATGTTGTTCTGTGCTCTTTTAGTAGGAGGTCAGATTAGGCTAGACCTGACTGAATTGTGTTTACAACTGGGTTATAATTTTCAGAGCCTAACATGGTTTGGCTTTAAACCTGCAAAGAAAAATTAACTTTTTACGACAATTTGAACAAAACATTGTAAGGGAGTCTCTGGCAATAGTCTTTCTGATGTAGATAAGTCTTACGTTAACTGGGTAAGAGCGTACATTAAATTAAACACAAGCTCCTAAAAGTTAATATTAAATCAATTAGACTGAAATCGCAGTTACACAATATTTTGGAAATTCCTTAAATAAGGAAACTGGTGCTCATTTAGTTTCATCACTTCTCTTATGATCTGTTTTATTTGCATCTTCATCTTTCATCAAGTCCTTGGCAGTTACTGATTGCTAAAGGAAGCAGTCATTCCCATATTTTAAACGCTAAGTTGTTGACGGGACCAAAACCAAATTGTAACAACCATCCGTTTTTCCTCAAGACTTGCAACTATTGACTTCTTGTTTTTATTGTTTTGCTTAGGTTTTTATGAATTTTGTCTACATGTTTTGTATTTGGAGAGTTATAAATGGCCTTCATGAGCAGTCATGCGGCATTTCATATTCTTAATTAATTGTTACTCTTTTTACACAGATTGGCAATTTTAGGCAAACTTCCTTCTATAATTGGTATTTCAGCAAGCATTTTGATGCAGTTTTTTTTCCAACAGCCTGTAGGTGAGCTCAGAATCCTACATGAATAATGCTGTTGTTTTGATATGTTTTCTGTTATGAAAGGTTTTTCCCCCCTTTGAAAAAAAATTGTGTGGATTCCACTAGAAGATAAGATATCCACTGTCACAGAAAAACATCCTTAAGAATGTTTTTCAGTTACTACATTAAACTTATCAATGTCCATCATGGTTTTGGGCACTTGTATTCCTAACAAACATAAAGAACTTTTATTATTTCATAGCCCTTTCCAACAAGCTAATGTCTTTATTTGTTTAGTGGAATGTCAAATGCGATATCCTATTTGTATGGGAATGAATGGGGTGTAGGGTATTTTGTCATAGTTTCCTGTGCAAAATGGCATTCACTTTCTGAAGTTCAGCCCAGGGAGTTGGAGAGCTAAGAAGGCTTTCAAACACCTTTGGTAGACTTCACACTAGCATGCACCCTAGAGCTATAGTCTAATTTGAAACAAAATTTAGCCATGAGGGCACGAGATAAGGATGTCATCGCCAAAACGGAGGTTCTTGCTCCCTTAATCCTTACTGCATCTGCCGAAAAGCCATTTGTGAGAACATTTGACTTTTATTTCATTTCAGCAGAAGAATTTGATCTTAGTCCTCCATCTATACAATAGTTTGATTTAGGAGTATTACTTAGCCCCCATCTGAAAATAAGATTCAAAAAATATATATTTTTAAATCTAATTTGAGGAGGTGCGTTCAAAAGGAGCCTATGGACTCTAGCTGGTTGTGCAGTGCTAGCTTAGTGCCACTGAAGTCAGTGACACTAAATCAGTTTACAGCAGTTCTAGTCCCCATTTATTTATGTAATTGCTAGAATAGAATCTAATGAAGTTTATGAAGACAAAATACTATAGTATCTGTTGGATTTTTATCTTCTGTGTCTTTTTACATCAAATTCAGCCAGAAGAAGAGGAGAATCTTTACAAATTCAGACAGAAGAGGAGGAGGAACAGTTCTAACAGTGTATCATTATTTCATATTCCTACCTGTATTTTTAAATGAGAGTGATTTTTAAACAGTTACTAGTGTGCCTACAAATCAATGTTAGTTTGCATAATATATACTTCAGGCATATAGACATGATGACAGCACCTGCAAAGAGATTGCTTCCTTTTCTTATTCTCCTCTTAGTTTGGATCGGAAGAAAATTCTGGAAGTTAAAGCTCAGTCTTTCGCTATGCTGTAGAGACGTGAGAAAGAAGAGAGACATTAAACAAGAAGGTATCTCCTGCCTGTGCCTCTCATCTCAACCTTTGTCTAAAAATCTGAAGCTACTGCTTAGAGTATTGGCAAGTTATCCTGCTTCCAAGGGATGCTCAGGATTGACGGAGTGTGGCGGACAGATGAGTGAACTTTTGCCTTAAACATTTCTTGGTACATAAGGTGCAAGCAAACCAAAACCCCAAACAAGCCATCTGTTCCCAGCGGAAACAGGACTGAGCTGCTGCGACCCCTGAAATGGTCTCCCTGCGACCATTCGGGACACACCGAGCCTGCGCTGAACCGGACCATGATCGGGCAGAGACTTTGGGACCTGGACTGCAAAATACTGCCGCTTAGCACAACTTTTATAAAAGTTGCTTAGCATGAGTAGCTAAATTTGCTGAAGCCTTAGGCCGCACTCCCTAGTTCAGTGAGAAAGGGCCCCAGAGCTGGTGCAGACTGGAAAGATAAGGGAGTTACCAGCAGTTTGCATTCCTATGCGTCACACTCCGGGAGGGAGGATGTCAAGGCTTTGAAATAAGGCCTGCTTGGGCGCCAGGACCCTGAGAAACAAAGCCTCCCCTCACTGCTGAAACAGTGTTAATTAGGGGGGTCTGGATTGTATCCTCTTCATCAGGACCTTGGAAGATAACACTGTAAGTGCTAATTGCTGGAACAACACCTGTTTGTCAAGGCCCTGAGAAAGAAGGGCAGAGTAAAGATAACAATGATGAGACCCAATAAGGGAGCAGGAGACCCCAGACCCAAAGATTACTATTGGTCTGAACTGCCGCATGAGGGGAGGGAAACTTAATTTGAAAAAAGCTATAATTGCCCAGGGATTTCTTTGTTCAGGGTCCCTCTTCGGAGGCACCCAACTCGAGCTGTAACTACTGCACGCGTGTCATTACAATTTATTTATTTAATTTGCCTTGATTTGGCTCCAAACTTTTCAGCGGGAACCTAGGGTCGGACCCTGCTCGAGTTGTAATTACTGCACGCGCATCGCTAAAATTTACACCCAGGGTGAAGAGGACCAACGGGACACCGCTGGATCCACGGGTGGTGATATCTCTTTCTCTCCCCCCCTTTTCTCTCTCTCTCTTTCTCTCTCTCTCTCCTCCCCTTTGCCTTTCCCCACCTTTATTCCCCACTCTGTGGAAAATAAAGTTAAAAGGTTGTAAGATATTTGACCGGTTTTAGCGTCTTAATCTCGTCCTTGGGATCGTAACGAAACCCTCCCGATATTGGATCGGGACATCTAATTGGCGTCACGGACAGGATCCCTTGAGACGAGAGTGTCGTACAACCTTGTGGTGTGCTGAGCGAGTGTGTGTGAACGAGACGTACGAACAAGTACGAAGCGAGTGCGGAGTTCCGATCCGCGGTTCCGCTCTCCCGCGAGGGAAGCGGCCGGAGACGAACGAAGCGTAAGGAAGGAGTGAATGCTGAGATCTTTAGTATATTAGTTGGTGGTTCGGCTCCTGAGGGTGTATAGGGGAAACTTGGATTTTAAGCTGTGACCCCCTCAGGATGATATCCCCTTTGTAGGACATTTTTTGAACTAGTTTATGGTTTGGCTCCTGAGGGTGTATAGGGGAAACTTGGACTTTAAGGTGTGACCCCCTCAGGATGAAATCCCCTTTGTAGGACATTTTTTGTAGTAGCTTACGGTTTGGCCTCCCGGGAGCGTATAGGGGAAACTTGGACTCATTTAAGGTTTGGCCCTCCCGGGACGAAATCCCCTTTGTAGGATATGGCCGCTCAGAAGGCAGGCGACTTTTGTGGAGAAATCGAGAAACTATATGACCTTTTGGAAATACACTGTTCTCGCCCCTCGCCCTCAGGACGAGACTGGGCACGGGACCATTGGTTCCAATTGCAAAGTGTAGTGGACCGAATAGCGGTCTTGCAAAAAGAAGCTAAAGTTAAGAGAGGAAAAGGGAAAGCTATTGTTTGTGCTGTGCTAGGAGCGTGCCTAGCAGCTGCGGTGGAGGACAGGCAGCGGGCACCTTGTCAGGCAGAGGCCGTGGTTGCCGCGCTGCAAGCGGCGCTAATGCCGCTGCAAGAACAATTACGGGAAACCAAGCGGGCACTGGAGGAAGAGAAGCACCAAAATCTGATACTGAAAGAGGAGCTAAGAAACCAGCTCCTGAGGGAGGCAGACACCCTCACCAAAACTGAGGTGCTGCTCGAGGGAAAACGGGTACGCCAATTTTACCCCCAAAGGGACCTAAAAAGATTAAAGGAGGCCGTAGACGGCCCCCCCCATATGTGCCCACTAGTCAAAACGGAATATGTATACGAGGATGACAGCGACAACCGCCCCCAGGTTGTTACCAAAGAAATCCCTTTCACAGCTACCGAACTGGCCAAGCTGCGAAAGGATTTTGCCAGAACGGCTAGGGAATCCGAAACCGAATACGTGTGGAGGGTATCCCTGTCGGGGGGGGACGGGATCTTGCTATCTGAAAAGGAGGCAGAGGGATATTGGGGCCCGGGCGTGTTCCTCACAACCGGCGATCGCCGAGCCCCGTGGTCCCTGACTCAGAGGGCCGCGTATTGGGCGGGGGGGCTGAACCCTTTGGAAAGGGGGGATCCCCTAGCTATAACAGGTTCCGTCGATGAATTGCTGGAAAGTGTACAAAAAGCAGCTTGTCTGCAAATGATGTACGATCAGGAACTCAAGCCGAACCTGAGCTCTCCGATGTTATTGCCGGTAGATCCCGAGCGGATGACTCCCCTAATACGGGGACTTCCTGGTTCCCTGAAACCTATTGGGATCCAATTGCAGGGGAGAATCCAAGATGTGCCCCGCGAGGAGAGAATTGCGGCGGCCCTGGAGGGGATGGTAACCCCCGAGCATCGGTGGCTGGGGAAAAAGGTGTGGACCTGGGGGGAGGTAGCCCAGGAATTGATCAATTATGGGAGGAAATACGGGCCAGTCGGCCGGACTTACCAAAGGGTGGAAACTAGGGCCGTGCGGGCGGCAGAGCCAGCAAGCAAGTCTCTGGCATTTTCTGGGAGGAGCCCAGACTTAGCCAGAAGAGAAAGATCCCTGACCTGGCAGGGACTATGGCAATTGGGGCTGCAAAAAGGCGTGCCCCGAGACTTGATGGACGGGCTCCCGACCAAAAAACTAGAGCTCCTGGTACGCAGGTGGTCCAGACAGGGACCCCCGCCCAGACCGAAACCACCCCCCGCACCGGCGTTAAACGTGGGGGGGGAGTTTGAGGAGGATGAAAGGGCGGTGGGAAAACTAGCTCCTCGGCCCCCTCAGGGTGAGGGGGGAGGCGGAGGGCGGATGTTTATAAGACAGCTCACCTGCAATAACAAAGGAGATTTGTTCATCACCGTAGGGGTGGGGCCGAAGAAAAGGCCTGTAACCTTTTTAATCGATACGGGGGCCCAAATTACAGCACTAACACGGAGTGAGGCGGAACGGTGTGGCATCTCGGTCCCCTCCAAACACCTAATAGTTTTAAGTGCTCTGGGGAAGACCCAGACGGTGCCCATGACCCCGGTAACATTGTGGTTACCAGGGGAAGAGAGTCCTGTGGACACCATGGTGGCTGTGGGGCCTTTTCAAATGAACCTCTTAGGCATAGACGTCCTGAAGGGGAAACAGTGGCGGGATTCCCAGGGGAATTCGTGGTCTTTCGGTGTTCCTCAGGTTAGAAGACTAACCGGAGATTCCGGTGTGGCAGTGCGCTTGCTGCAAGCAGCGCCTCCCCTCCCCCCTTCCCGGCTGACTAATGTAAAACCCTATCTGTTACCTTTGGGAGCCAGAGAGGGAATTACCCCAGTATTGGAGGGCCTGAAAAAACAGGGAGTTGTGATCCCGGCACAGTCCCCCTTCAATTCCCCTGTATGGCCAGTTCGAAAACCAAAGTGTAAGTGGAGACTAACCGTAGACGATTGGCAATTAAATAACAATACAGACCCATTGATGGCAGCTGTGCCAAACATTGCTGAATTAATAGCGACTATCTAGGAGCAGTCCCACCCTGTGATGGCAACAATCGATGTCAAAGACATGTTTTTTACGGTCTCTTTGCAGCCTGAGGACCAAGAGCGTTTTGCCTTCACGTGGGAGGGACAGCAATACACATTCACTCGGCTACCTCAGGGGTACAAGCACTCCCCTACACTAGCCCATCATGCGCTAGCACAAGAGCTTGAAACTGTCCCCATACAGGCAGGAGTCAAAATTTATCAATACATAGATGATGTGCTCGTGGGAGGGAGCCAGGTAGAGGACGTTGAGAAAACACAGCGTGACATTATTGCTCACCTAGAGCAGGTAGGGCTGATAATTCCACTCGAAAAGATCCAAACTCCCTCCAGTGAAGTAAAATTTCTGGGAATCTGGTGGAGGAGGGGGATGACCTGCATTCCCCTGGATATCCTGTCCTCATTAGACTCAGTTAAAATGCTGGAGTCCAAAAAGGACCTGCAACACGCTCTAGGGCTACTCGTATCCTGGAAGAAGCACATTCCCAATTTTTCAATTATTGCCAGGCCATTATACAACTTACTACGGAAAAGGGCTCACTGGGAGTGGACCTCGGTCCACGATGAGGCATTGTGGCTGCGGGTTTTTGAGGCAAACGCCTACCAAGCTTTGGGGCCAATCCACCCCACTGACCCTATCCAGATCGAATGGGGATTTGCCCGGACTGGGCTCTTTATCCACCTGTGGGAGAAGGGGCTGTTTGTAGTCAGCCTTGCTGTAAGAGAGGCTGAACGAGCTATTCGAAAGCAAACCATAGTTCTCCGAGGTCCGTTTAAAGTGACCAAAGCAGTCCTGGCAGGGACCCTGCCCCCTGACGGGGTGGCTCAGAGAGCCTCTGTACGAAAATGGTATGCACAAATAGAGCATTATTGTGAAATCTTCTCCGTAACAGAGGGAGCCACTAAAGTATTAAATATACAAGATGAGGCAGACTTGAATAAAGAAACCCCCCAACTTCCGTCTGTAATTCAAGTAGCTCCCACATTTTCCGATCAGATCCTAAATGCATGGTTCACAGATGCTTCCTCAAAGTGGGAAGGAAAAACCTGGAGATACCGGGCTGTGGCGCTCCAAGTGGGGACTAAGGAGCAGATCATTACAGAGGGAGAGGGCAGTGCGCAGGTGGGAGAGCTGGCTGCAGTGTGGAGCGTATCCCAATGCAAAAGCCAGGCTACTTCCCCTGTACACATCTACACGGACTCACATACGGTGTTCAAAGGCTGCCTGGAATGGCTTCCTTTTTGGGAGCAAAATGCCTGGGAGGTTAATAGAATAATAAATATATTCGGAGAGCAAAAGATGCTAGTGGGAAAACCTACAAGATTCACACAAAATGTATTATTCCCTCCTCCTGACCCGAGGAGCGAGTTTGTTCTTATTTATGTTTTCAAAGGTGGTGGTCTGACCAAGATGCATCTACTGCTCTGGACCATCTAGATTCAAGGATGCATCCATGAGGGCGACGAACGACCACTCCCTCTACCTTCCCCCAACCCATTTAATCCCTTCGAGAACAACGAGTTCATGTTGCTGGCGAAAGCAGTAAGCCAAACTTTCAATTTAAGCCACTGCTGGGTTTGCGGAGGACCGCTAGGGTTATCAAGCTGGCCGTGGACGTCCACACCCCTCACCCCAGACCAGATCGTAAGCAATTATAGCGAAACCGCGGACGACACGTGGGACGACAGTGGGACCTGGCCAATTCAGTTTCCAGCCATGGGGCAATATTGTTTAAATCGTACCCAGGAGGGAGGGATCGAAGTGGGGGAAAATAAATGTCGATGGACACTCGCTCGTAAGCCACTCGATAAAGACGGGAATCTCCACTTATGGACGTGGCTCGATGAAACGGGGCACAATCGGGGATTTGAGGGATACTGATCAAACAAAAATGAAACTTTAACTCTCCAACGATCCAATTATCCCCCTTACAAGCAAACCTGCAAATGGGAAGGCGCTTCTGGGGCTTGGTATTGTACCAGCCAAAATAGGTGATGGGACGGTCACATTGGTCAGCCCTCTGGGCAACAGAGACACAACTTACTTTCAGTTCCCACCAGGGATAGACAGGCCATTTGCTCAGAGCATCAGAGCTAAGAAGGGGCATTATTGGATCTGTGGACACAGCATATAAATTTTTACCCGTGGGGTGGTCGGGAATTTGTTATATAGGGATTATCAGATCTTTGTTTTTCCTTTTACCAGAAACAGGCGGACCTCAGTTAGGCGTAAAGGTATCTGATAACCTCGGAGACAGAAGTGTTGCCTGTAAGACGTGATCCATTAAGGCAGATTTGGGTGGGACGCAAAAATGGGAGAATAACGAGTGGCCTCCTGACATACCCCCTGGAGGCCACAATCCAGTGGAAAAGTTGAAAGAATGAATCAAACAATTAAGAGAGAGGTAGGACAATCAGCACCAGATATAAGGAGAAAGCTTCAGAAAGTAGATGGTATGTCGGGGATGTTAATATAAGGTGTACAATAACAGGGAAGAAGTAGAGGGAAAGGAAAAACAAAAGGAGAAACTGAAAGATAAGAGGCAAAATGCTGCAATGTTGGCAGCTGCATTTGCCCGGGCACAAACTTCCTCTCAGGGAAGGGGTTTTCCAAAAGGACAAGGATGTGGAAGAGGGCATAGAGTAGGAGGGGATTTGGGAAATAGAATTCCACTGAGGAGAGATCAGTGTGCAATTTGCAGGGGGAAGGGGCACTGGAAAAATGAGTGCCCGAAAAGACAATCAGATCATTGGAAACCTCAGTCTGCATCTGTTCCAGAGGCAGATTTGCTCATGATTGGTACAGAAGATTCAGACTGACAGGGACCGGGGGTTGAGAAATTGGATTCCCCAGCCGAACCCCTGGTTTCAGTAAAGCTGGGGAACGAAATGCAATAGATCTTTTAACTCTGCAGTCCCAACAGATGCGCATGGCAATCCATCAGCACCGCATGGTTTTAGACTATCTGTTAGCTGAAGAGGGAGGGGTGTGTGGGAAATTGAATATTTCCAACTGTTGTTTAGAGATAGATGATGTAGGCGGAGTAGCTCTCCAGTTAACCAAAGATATCAGAAAAAATAGCCCACATCCCTGTCCAAACCTGGAATGGCTGGAGTGGCGATTCGTGGTCCTGGTTACTGGGGGCACTGTGAGTGAAACAGTTAATATTGTATTTGTAATGTGCAGTTGCTGCTTTAATGTTCTTATCTTGTATAATTCCTTGCTTTGTTCAATTAATCCGACATGTTGTGTCAAATATGCAATTTGTTTACCTGTTGTAACAATCACTTACCTTGTTAACTCAATTTTGATGTTTGTTCTGTGAAGTTATATGTTGTTAAAGTTGTTAAAGAATAAGTTTGCATTGAGCAAGACCTCTGTTTATTGTGCGTGCTTCTACCTTTTCTATATTTTTCCTTCTGATCTCTGTCTCATATCACCACCATGGACGAAGGCTATGAAGACTTCAGGAAGGAGACGTACCAATCAATGTTTAAGTCACGGGGTGGTGTGGCGGACAGATGAGTGAACTTTTGCCTTAAACATTTCTTGGTACATAAGGTGCAAGCAAACCAAAACCCCAAACAAGCCATCTGTTCCCAGCGGAAACAGGACTGAGCTGCTGCGACCCCTGAAATGGTCTCCCTGCGACCATTCGGGACACACCGAGCCTGCGCTGAACCGGACCATGATCGGGCAGAGACTTTGGGACCTGGACTGCAAAATACTGCCGCTTAGCACAACTTTTATAAAAGTTGCTTAGCATGAGTAGCTAAATTTGCTGAAGCCTTAGGCCGCACTCCCTAGTTCAGTGAGAAAGGGCCCCAGAGCTGGTGCAGACTGGAAAGATAAGGGAGTTACCAGCAGTTTGCATTCCTATGCGTCACACTCCGGGAGGGAGGATGTCAAGGCTTTGAAATAAGGCCTGCTTGGGCGCCAGGACCCTGAGAAACAAAGCCTCCCCTCACTGCTGAAACAGTGTTAATTAGGGGGGTCTGGATTGTATCCTCTTCATCAGGACCTTGGAAGATAACACTGTAAGTGCTAATTGCTGGAACAACACCTGTTTGTCAAGGCCCTGAGAAAGAAGGGCAGAGTAAAGATAACAATGATGAGACCCAATAAGGGAGCAGGAGACCCCAGACCCAAAGATTACTATTGGTCTGAACTGCCGCATGAGGGGAGGGAAACTTAATTTGAAAAAAGCTATAATTGCCCAGGGATTTCTTTGTTCAGGGTCCCTCTTCGGAGGCACCCAACTCGAGCTGTAACTACTGCACGCGTGTCATTACAATTTATTTATTTAATTTGCCTTGATTTGGCTCCAAACTTTTCAGCGGGAACCTAGGGTCGGACCCTGCTCGAGTTGTAATTACTGCACGCGCATCGCTAAAATTTACACCCAGGGTGAAGAGGACCAACGGGACACCGCTGGATCCACGGGTGGTGATATCTCTTTCTCTCCCCCCCTTTTCTCTCTCTCTCTTTCTCTCTCTCTCTCCTCCCCTTTGCCTTTCCCCACCTTTATTCCCCACTCTGTGGAAAATAAAGTTAAAAGGTTGTAAGATATTTGACCGGTTTTAGCGTCTTAATCTCGTCCTTGGGATCGTAACGAAACCCTCCCGATATTGGATCGGGACACGGAGCAAGCAGTTTGAGTTCCCTAGGAACCTACATTGTATCTGATTTTTAAAACTGGCTTCATTCAGTGATGGGAATCTCTTTTCTTTATACAGTATACATTAGGTACGGAAACTGTATGCTAATCTTTATTAGGCATGCCTTAGATACAATGTACCTAATTCCTGCTCTGTCATTTTTATGATATGCTCAAAGCATAAAATGCCAGAGGGATAATATCTGAAGTTTTATTAGCCCATTCTGTTGCAACTTAATTGCTGCCACCCTCTCTCTCTTTCTCTCTTTTCTTAATTTTATTTTTTTTCAAGTCCTGGGAAGGCAGAGCTTCAGAAGCTGTCACAGTGTCCTACTCTTGCACTCCTAACAAGTCATTGGCATAGACAGAGGAAACTCTGCATCTAATTCAAAAATGTACAGAGTGTGCATTCGTAGCCAGCCCTTCCAGAGCTGTTCGCAACACGACGTGGCTTTATCGCTTCCTCATTTTAAAAGGAAATGGCTTATGTTGACTATCCTGCATGTGACTGACTGCACGGTGACCTGAAGCAAATGTTTTGCTTGTGTTTCATAATACAAGCTTTCTTGTGGGAGAAAGCAAACCTGAGCAAAGGGAGAAGATGTATCTGTTTTAGACAAGTAATTGTTCCCTATTTTTGTCAGGGTCTAATCTTTCTCCTACAGTCAGAAGGATTTTAACCGGTGTAAAGAGGGCAAATAAGAGCCTGCAGAGAGACTGACGCAGAAGCGTTACTTGTGAAGCAGGTATTGGAAATTTTTTCCAAAATTCGCTCTACAGGATTTCACAGAACTGAGTAAACTGGGTGAAGTCAGCTCCTGAAAAATGGGTAGAGCATCAGCTGATTCATGAGGGCGGGAAGCATTTTTATGGATTATGCCCTTTGCCTTTCAGATGGCTGCAGTATCCTGCCCAGGGCTGCTCTAGCAAACGTAAATGCGACTGTTGCAGAGGTGGTGTGTCAGTTGCTCAGCAGCAAACCAGGTGGGCGTGAGCCCTTGTGTAAATAATGGTGGGAACTATATAGATTCTATAGGGGATGAAGTTAATGTGCAGTATCTTGTCTTAGCCGTCTGTTTCTGGCTTTCTCCTGTTGCCTCAGACATAGTCTTCCTCCAAATACAGGACTCCCAGCTCTGCTGAGGGGAGTGGGGGTCTGCGTTGCCCCCACAGACGACAGGAAGGATAAGCAGTGTCTTAGTTTTCTTGGATAGTCTCGTCAACTTTTCAGTGTTCTTTCTGACACAGCTCGGATGTGCCGCGTTACGTGCATCTCTACTTTTATCCTGAGGCTTCTCTCAGGAAATAGCTAAGCTAATTTTAGAAGCAAAAACAGTTGAAAGAGGCCCATTGCAAATGCAGCCAGAGTATCTGCCGTCTAATCAGTTATGAAATCTGATTGATGCTAAAACTTTTTCTCAGTGGAATGTTTCTTCGTTATTCGGGGAGGGGAGGAGGAGAAAAAAGCAACACAGATCTCTTACCACACAGACGTAAATGAACAGAAGCTCTTTAAAAGTCAATTTGTGGGAAATGAGAGATTGATGCAATACATCACAGGGAAAAAAAGGCCAGATGACAGCTTTCCGAGTATGATTTGGCCTAAAGTCAGATAGAAAAAAAGGGTCTATGACACTTCTTGTCCAGCATGACCTAAGGAAAAATACTGGCTATTGCACGTGTTGCACTTGTGTGCAGCTCTTGCATGCGATCTCAAGCATATCATGTTCTGTAGTGATCAAAATACAAGTTGTAGTGACAGCAGGAACCCAAATGCCCTTTCGAACTGTGTGCAAAGTGCAGCAATTGTTCCTTCATATTGGGTCATGTTTCAGTGTATATTTTAGCAACTGCTTTTTATTGCATCTGATTCTTGTATCATTGCTTTGAATGAAAGCATGGAAAACACAAAATCCTATAGTAATGTTCCTTTTCATAAGGGAAAGGTAACCTGTTTTCTGGTCTATAAACCATATATGGATTCACTATGTATGGGAGGCAGGGAAGACAAAAATTAAATAATAAATATCAGATTAAAATGAGCTTTTATTTAAAACTGCCTATTTAAAACCTTTCGCTGCTTTTTTAATTGCATTGCAGAATTAACAGTTGCGGGAGAAAAACTGCTTTCTCTCGCTTTTGCACCGCAAGCGGGACTAGTAATGGTATGTCCGTAGCAGAACCAAAGCTGCTCTTGGGTGCTCCTCTCTGTCTAGGCTGCCTTCAAGAGCCTGGGCAATGAAGGCAGTGTTAGAGAGGGCATACAAGCTTACTCACTTGTATGCAGTTATCTCCCTCATCCTTTCCAGGTGTCTGCTCCTGAACAGATCTCTAGCATGTTGCAGGTCACCCCCCCTGTTCTTTGCACGTACTTGGGATTTTGCCTTACAAACAGTAAAGTTGTTTCACATGTAGCACTCAAAAAAGCAACATAAGTACAGTTCCAGTTAATTTGGCATCTTGTACTTGGACTAGAATCTAAAGCCAGAAACTTGTGGGTGTTTGAAGCCATATTCAAACCTTTCAGTTTCAAACCATCTCTGTTTAGATCTGTTGCAAGCCTTGCATAACTTTTACTGAACTTGAAAGTGTTACTAGAACTGCAGGCATGACAAACAAATCTTTAAGATTTTGTTCCACCTGACTGCTTCAAATTTGCTTCTAAGTGTCATCTTTGGGAAGACTTTTTTCTTCTTTTTTTCTTTAAAGTCTGGGCCAGAATGAGCACCGATGACCTATTTCTTGTGTGATTGAAGGCCTTGGAACCCAAGCGACAATATGGCAGTAACAGCCATGTCATGTACAACTTCTTATGATTCCCTGCTGTAGCATGGTTTTACCGAATTCTTGCCACAAACTTTAGTGGATCAGTCAGTGCAGAATACTTTTGACAAATCCTACCCACAGCTGTATTTTTCAGAGCTGTAGATCCTGTTCAAGAATATGTGTTAAGATCCAGCATGAAGTACAGAAGCGAGTCCGCTAAGTCAAGGAAACTATTCGTGCTCTTAAGGTTATTTTGGTCCTCCAGTCCCTTCTGAGCCAATGGAGGTCACATATTTTGACCTTAGTAAGCCTGTGTATGTTGAATTTATGTTTTGGAGGGCTGCAAAGAATTATATATGAGTTGGGATCCTTCTTTAGAGCCAAGCACTTTCCCAGGATACAATGTGCAGCCCTAATTCAAAGAAGCTGTAAATACTACAATTTACCCAAATTATTATTCCCTTGCTATGCCTAAACTTCAGAGGAAAAACAGTTTCTTAATAACTTGTATGATACAGTGAATAATAATGTTTTTATTGTATATTGAGGAAAGAATAGCATCTCATGAGTCACACTTACACTGTGGGGTCTGTGCACAAAGCTTTCAAGGCCTGGTGTGTTCCTGCAGGAGCACAAAAGCCTTAAGGTTCAACACTCTTGCTTCTTCCAGCGCTAAATCAAAGACAGATTCTTGCAGTACTTTGACAGGAATAGTGAACCTGCTTCAAGAAACACCTTGGTAAAGAAGTTCCTATCAGATCCGAGCAGAGGAAGGAAACTATATATAGTTAGGAAATATAACACAAAGCCTCATTAAGGATCAGACAAAGAGCTTTGTCCAGAAATTTCTTGAATTTTCTTGGTGATATCATTTGGTGTGTTGGAGGCAATATGTTTATTGAAGGTTTTAATGTGACTGCTGTTTTTTTTACAAGTTAATTACTTGGCCTGAAGACTACTTAAATCCTGGCAAGTGTCATCTGTTTTATTACAAGTGGGACAAATCCTGTTCCATTATATCTCTGTAATCCTGCTGAAGCCAATAGCAACAAAGAAGAATTTGGCCTCGGTTATTGTAACGTAAAACTTTGAGCCAAATTGCAAGCCAAGCTGTCTTTTTACCAATTTGGTCAAAGAGTTTGATGTTGTTTCTCTAATATGAGAATTACTGAATGCAGAAAGTCCAGCTAGAATATATCTCAGTTTAAAATTATTTTTGCTGTCAAAAAAGAGGAAAAAAAAAAAAGATGGAAAAAAAGCACTTTCCCATATGTGCATTTCCTTGCCTTTATAAGTACCTTCTTCAAATCAGTGCCTTTCTGAATGTGAGTAACTTGAAAGAGCACTTGATCCTTACAGCACTGCATGCATTTTGCTGCCCCATAAAAGTATCCAGAGATGTGGAGTTCAGTGGATATATCTAGATGTTTATTCAGGTCTTTCTTAGCTTGAAGGTTAATGGCAGTAACCTTCTGTCTGAACAGCAGCTGAAATAATAAACTGCACTTCATGATTTGATGCTGTCAGTCTTACCTTCAATGCCTCGCTGGCAGAAAAGAGAACAGGAGTGATGGGAGCTGCCGGGAGGCCAGGAGTGCCGAAGGTTACTGCCAGTGACTGAGTGAGGTTGTGGTGGTGTTTTTTTAAGGAATTCACTCGGAGTTCAAATATTTCGGCCAGAAACATCTATTCATTTTGCAATGGATTTGAGGAAAGTGTGCAGTGCAGTGATTCACACTGAATGGTTTTCTGACCGACAAAATCTAATCATAAACTTTTTAAATAGCCTTTCAAATATATATGTGAATCATTTGGATTTATGTGTACAAGCAAATATATCTGAACTTGTAATGCATTTTTTGTAAACAGTTACATCTATGAATTTTGCATGCAAAGAGATTGCATTCAGACTGTCTGAAATATTTTGCCTGAACACAGGAGGCTGAATTGAAACTCTCAGTTTAGTTTTTCTTCTCCATTTAGAGAATGAGGGTCTCTTCCAAAACTGATTTATTGTCTTCTTGGGAGCAGAAGTCTCTTCTCAGCACTGTTTCAATTTTTTACTTTCCTAACACTTAATAGTGTCTCATTCCTTTTACTTTTGAGCCTAGAAAGAAGAATGCCAAATAATCTAGGAGAATTTTTTAAAAATTCTTTGCATCAGATTTTTGGGGGTTGGGGAGGGGGAAAGTATTATATAAAAGAAGTAATTGATGCTATATGATACATTAAGGGAGGAAGTGGAAGAGTGCTAGACCAGGACACTGTCGTTGAGGGATCATGTTACCAAACTCTCCGTAATACCAAAATGTGGTAAATGCTATGTGAGAATGGATTGCTGCAAATGATAGTAACTCTTACAGTACTCCAAGGACACTTTGATTTATGTGAAAATGTGACTTTTATAAATCCTGCCCTTGGGTTGAGGTAAGAAACATTGGCACCCATTCAAATGTGGCAGAATTTTCCTATTAAGTTACAATATTGCACTAGGTTATACAGGTAACATGTTAGGGCCAGTACAGGCTGCAGTTGTATGCAAACAGCGGTTGCCCCTTAGTATTCTGCTGCCACCCTGCTATGCAGAGAGGGAGACCGCTGCATGCAAGGAGAGCAGGCTCTTGCACCCGTCCACCTCTGCTGATCTGATAGGAGAATTTGGAAGATTTTTTGCAGAACTTTCATATTCTTACGTTCTGTAAGTATGATTTTGCTGCACCTACCTGATAAAAGTCAGACTGTAGGGAAATATTTGCCTGCATTTGCCTGAAATTTACTTTTAGCTTTTTTTGTTCTATCAGTTCAATAAAACTACAAGATACTTGAGACTGGCTCTCTTAGATGCCTAACTTATTTACAAATGGTAAATGACTCTGCTTCCTCGGTATCTCACAAAGCACAAAAATACTGCTATCTTTAGGTGGTTTACAGTATGTCACAGGACGGCAATAGCATGTCCATGCAGGTGATCATGATTTTCCGCCATCAAGAAATCAAAGGCTTTTTATTGTTGTGGGGGAGAGGCTACTAGCAACAACTAAAAATACTGACAGAGCAATTAAGGAAAGGTTAAGTTTGTTTATCTTTCACAGGCATTTGTCCAAACTAAACTGTTTCAGGTTCAGCCTGAGAAAGCAGGTTGGAATAGTTGAAAGTAGACACAAAAATGCTACTTAAGGACAAGATGAGGTAATGAGCACAGTAAGCTGTCTGTGTCTGACCTTCCCTACGGGCCCATCTCAGCCCTCAGTGATTTCTTTGGGAACCACTGCAAAAGTTCGGACTAACCTCAACAGGAGGTGAATCTAAATATTAACATGCCTTGAATAACACAAACCCTACTTTTAATTCCCTGTGGATCAACTCCCACTGTATTTTTCCCTGGCTAATGTCCCAGTGTATCTGATGCAAATTTAGCTTCAATATGAATAATTAAGAGGAGGAAGCTGGGTCTCATGATTATACCAGTGATCTTTGAGTCTAGGACTCTATTCTCAACCCCATAACTGATTTTCTGCGAGGCAACTTCCTCAGGGTAGGACAAAGCTGCTGCATCACCCCGTCCAGCATCTCTGAAGACCCCGTGATTAGTATGAGGAAAACTTTCAGGGACAGCCCTGACACCGCAAACAAGCGTTCCCAGCAGCTTTGGGGCATGTTTACAGCATTAAGGTGCTGGGATTGGGTAGGAAGTTCACCTAACTGGCAGCACGGGCCCATCGCAGCACCTGCGTGTGGGTGCGCGGAAGCAGCAGGATGGCCAAGGCGGTAGGTCACAGGATCGCATTTCTCCTCCCCAGGCTGATTACCTGGGGTGGTCCTGCGTGTGTCACTTGAGCTCACCTTAAGACCAGCACGGTTATCACTAGAAACTGAATAACAACTTACATGAGACATGCATGTTCAAATGAGTGAAAAGTGTGGCAACCGTGTGGCCTTTTTCGGTTGTGGAGCCCTGTGCCTAACTGCCCGACCTTTATGCGAATCCTGTTTTTTTTTCCTGTATCATTTTCTCCATTAGTTTCCTTGTTTCTAACTTCGTGCTATCCTCGTGAAAGATTTACACTTCTCTCTTATTTCCTCTCTTTTCCCATGTTCATCTTTGATTCACCTCAGCATTTGAGGCTCAAGTTGGGCTCTCAGCAGCTACCTTTCATATAGTCACTCAGCATCATGCCTAGCATGGAGTTTGAATCCGGCCCATTTATGTGGGATAGGAAGCCTTGAGTAGAAGCTCATTTTGTTGAGAGGGTAACTTGTGTTTAGGGCTATTGCTTTGTTTTGGTAGTTTCATACCTTAAGCCTTCTTTGATCAATTTAATGTGCTCTGTCAGACCCTGTCTTGTCCCTTAGCTTCAGCTGCATGAATAATCAGTTTTAAAAATAGATATATTTTTTTATTATCTATTAATAACGATCTCTTTCTGGATCTCAAAGGTTTGTCCAGATGAGTTGCAGACTGTTTTAAGCCACTTATACAAGCTAATGCTCCGAGTCATACCTGATGTTCCCGCGTAATGTTAAAAAGCTAGAAGTTGTACTGAGTGGCCCCCTCTTTTGATTTTTAAATGCAAATTTGGAGTCTGTGTACCTATTACTGATTTCGTGCTTTTCCAAATTCTGCTTTGGTACGATAGTGGGTCTCCACAGCTTTGAAAACTTCTGGATTTTCAATCTTGCTACCAAAATTCTCCCCAGTAGCTTAATTTGGACAGATGGACCTCATACTGCTTAAGGTACCTAGGATAACACCACAGTACTGATTGGCAGTTAAGAGATGATTTGTGTCTAAATCATAAGTCTCTTTCAACAAAGATGCAGTATTTAAATAAAGATTTTAAATGAGAGCATTAAGGATATAAAAGGAAAGCAAAACAGGTTTGTCCATGCTCCACTGTTCCTGGAACAATATGATCTTACAGTAATGTCATGCTTATTAGCTCTTTGCGCTATAATGGCTGGTGTCCTGCCAGTGGCAGAAGCGATGGCAAAAGCTGGCATGGTACCTTTTCTTTGCAATGCCTGCTAAGCTTACAGGAAATACTTATAGCATACAACAGGGTGTGGAGGCCTTGCTGATAACTGGGCAGGATATCATCTTTCCTAATTCATCTTAATAATGATTCTTTGGGCAGGTTTTCCTCAGATTTCTCTGTCGATTTGAACTGCTGCTTTGCAGAATTTCCCAGAGGAAAGCAAAATGCTTCTAATAACTGTAACTACTTATCGCAGCTCAGATAATTCACGTGGCATTCACCTCTTAGCAGAAATGGTATGGACTGTGGGAGTGGGAGGTTGACCTACCACCCGAAGTGCAGGGCATGTCTGTTCTGCAAAAATATGACAGGTTCTGACTCACCCTTTCTCTTTATTTCTGCGCATTTCATATGAACTTTTATGTCTAAAGATTCCTACAAAGTGAGCTCGGTATCACTGCAGAAAAAGCCACGCTGAGGCCAGCAGTGCCAGGCAGTCGTCTTTATCCCAATGTTCCTCTCTCGGCACCTCGTCTTTGGGTGCTTGTTTCTCTCCAGCACAGCAGCGCTGCTGAGCTCTTCCACGGTGCAGAGGACGGTCAAGCTGCTTTTTCCTTCCTTCCTCCTCTGCCAGAGCAAATCTGGAGAAACCTCTTCTTCCTTCAAACCTCTTATTGCTCCTTCTTGCTACAGCCAGGGGTATTGTAAAATCTTTTCTTAAACTGACAGAATACCATCTTATATTTTGTTAGGGATTTCTGTTTGTCCAAATCCTCCTTTTCAGATAGTCTTTCAGAATCGTGCTATTATAAGGTACTTTTCTCCTGGTTCCAAAATGAGTATATTCCCAGGCAGCTGATATTCACTCTGTCTTAATTTGTAGAAATCTGTGCAGAAAGTGGTCACTGTTTTTTCTCAAAATTTTTTTTTTCCAGTGGGTGATTACACTCAATATGGGGAAAAAAGTACATATCATTTCTAATTTGAATGCACCTACCTTTTATTTCTTGTTTGGCTTTTTATGATAAACTAGCAAGCCTTTTCCTCAAAAGGCTGATTTTGGCCTCTCTATTCAAGTCCAGCTCGTTCCTACATTTAACACCACATCTAATAAACCAAATTTTTTTCTTAAGCATCTGCAGAGAACAGTTTGTGTTCCATAAAGAGTAAGTAAGGGTTTTCTGCTTACCTATTAAAATCATGTGAATATGATTCAAATACAAAATATGTACAGTGGTGGAACATAACAAAATCTTGAATTATCAAAGTTAAAATTAGCAGATGTTAAATGACCAACAGATGTGCAATGCTATATCCTAAGCAAGTCCGAAGGGTTAATGATATGTTCGCTAGAGTTCTCCTTGGCACTGTAGGGTATTTATTACACTGCTTGTTTATTGGGGGATTATATTAGCCATTGATGCATGCACTGGGCTGCTGAGATTATCAGTTCTTTTGACCTACAATAGCTTTAGCAGCTTTGAAGTTATAGCTTTGGAAATGGAGGCTCTGGATTCTTTTAAGGATTAACAAGTAAAACCAGATATATTTCTCAAAATGAGGGCTGTCTTGTGTTTTTTTTTTTTTTTTAATCAAAACTATTGTAATGTTATGAGTTCTAAAACTATAAAATGTAATTTGTTTTGTTTTGTTCGTTTGTTTCTCTTGGTCACATAACATACCAGCTGATGATAATGAAAGTTGAAAAAAGCTCCATAGTTTTCAGACCTCATATTATTTGCATTAAATCAGTGTGCAAGTTAATCCTGTAGCACAGCAGGAGCATCATATTACCAGATTTTTACTTGGACAAAATGTTGTTTGTGATCAGGACTTCTTATGATGAGATCAAACAGACCTTTCAGTTGGATGAGGTATTTTTATTTTCTGCCTGGAGGAGAGGGGAGGGAGAAGGAGAAGCAAAGGAAAAATAAAGAGAAGAATTTGTCAGTATATGTAAATGAATGTCATACAAATCATATGTATATCAAATGCATCTAGTCCTGGTCTTTTAGCTTGAAAATCCGGACAAAAAGTTGAATCACTGGGGTCAGAAAAGAGCAAAGGCAAGAGAAGCCAAATCCATTGTCTGCGAATATGTCTCCAAATACAGAACAGTTTAATTGCCTTTCCTTGTTAGGCCTGTTTTCTAAGATTTAAAAATAGCTGCATGTGCTCCTTAATCAAGATTTGCAAACGATGATGTGCCCGTGACCTGTGTTGAACATGCCGCAGGTCTGTGCAGTGCTGGTGGGCATGGCAGGCCAGATTTTTGAAGCTGCCTGCATGCCTTTAGGACAGCTCGTAGGCAGCCATTCTTTTTGATATATTAAATGAATGCCAGTTGTGATGGTGACAAAATTTAACATTGGGCCATGGCTTTTGCCTTAAGGCAACTATCTTCAGTGAAAAACAGAAGGGTGGGATTGATCTCCCTCACTTTTAGATGTATAGATGCCTGTAACTGAGCCACTTGCCTAGCCTCTCTGGTAGTGCAGAAAAATGGGTTCATGTGGACTGCAATTGGCCTGCTCTATTTTAAGCATCTTTCCGTTTACAGTACAGTAAACAACTTCAAAGTGCCTATTTCTCTCCATTAATTGTAAGAGAAAGCTAGACAGCAAGTTCAATCAAATGTAGAATTTTTTTATGTACGAGTCTGAAGTTGGGCAGTCTCCCACGCCAGCTGCGGTGGATCCCCTTTTCTGCTTTTTCTCTTCATTAGAGGATGAGCAGCGGTGTTTATTTTATAGTG
This sequence comes from Dromaius novaehollandiae, assembly GCF_036370855.1. Classification (NCBI taxonomy): domain Eukaryota; kingdom Metazoa; phylum Chordata; class Aves; order Casuariiformes; family Dromaiidae; genus Dromaius; species Dromaius novaehollandiae. Next base: position 14,416,585 of record NC_088105.1, on the reverse strand, counting down.
CTTAGTCAAGATCCAGAAGAGGTCCTCTGCTTTGGAGGGAGCTATGGGAGCGTCGCTGCTGCAGTGCCGGGTAAATCTGCGCCTCCGCTCTCACCCCAGATTCTCCCACCCTGGGGCATTGCCTGGGCCGCTCTTCAGGGCAGCTCTGGGGGCCCACGCTTAGTGTAAGGGAAGTCATCACAATACTTGCCTCGTGTTATTAAAATATTGCAAATTGATATTTACCAAACTGTCAGCTTTAGACCCTGCTGGTCTAACAGATTGTGTGAGGACCTCTCCTCCACTATTCTGTGGAGAAAGAGGTATTTCAGGAGGAAAATTGCCTGGCACTAGTATTTTCAAGTGTTGGTAGTTGGTCTGAAAGAATTCTGTCCGCCTTCTTAAAATTACTATATTCACAGATGAAATTATTTTGCAGCGCTCTTCTTATTTATACTGTTTTTAAGCTGTGTTTAAAATTAAATGGACTGTTGTTTCAACAGCTATTAGAGAGAGAAAATAAAAACTAACAAACCTCTAATAAGCTATATAATTGGGCCAAATCTTCATTAATTGTAAAGCTGTATCAGTCCACTGACTTCAATGAGAAGGCTCATTAGAACTGGTAACTGAATTGGAGCTATGCTGATTAAAGCCAGCTGATGAGATGACCCAAGAAGAGTAGAAATGTGATTAAAAATGTTTATAGCATCCTCTGAAATGAACTAAGAAAAGTATTGAGAGAGCTTCTGGATAAAGGAGAATATTGCATTATCTCTGCATATTGTATTGCCTTCAAAAATGCCTCTGAAGCAAGAATGACTCCTTTTGGAAAACGAAGGAGGTAATGCAATATCCACAAAAGGACCGAAGACTGGACAGTTACAATGGCTATTATAAATAGATTTCCATAAGCCTAAGATGGGGTTTCAGTGAAATAACCAGATGCTAACTTGGGCAAATCATTAAATGTGTTGGGAGATGGGTTTGACTGAATCTGATCTGGTGGAATAATTAGGAATTTTGAATTCACAAGGAGTGTTATAGTGTGGTCTTGGTTTTGGTTACTATGATCCCTTCTGCATCTCTGCTTTCTCACACTGGCTTGTTTGTGTCTTTCCCGTGTGCACTGCAGGCTAACAGTAAGTGCCCCCACTTATTGCACCTTGATGCTTGCTTAAAGTAAATGCGAATTCAAAAAAAACACCCAAACAAACAAAAAAACTCCCCAGAACTGTGCAGTTCAAGGAATGCTTTAATCTGCTAAAATATTCTCAAGAAGAGAAAAAGTAATTTCTGTGAAGCGAACCCTGTTCCTAGGCAGTCAGCAGCTCTTTAGACCCTGGGCTGGCTCTTCTCAAAGAGCGGGTGCTGGAACGCGTCACCAGGCGTTTCCAGCGTCAAGGCACACCGAGCTGAAAGCACCTGCCTTAGGCGTTTCTTCTCCCTGCGCTTGGGACAGCTCACGTTCGTGTTAAACTTTTTTGCCCCAAGTATTCTGCTCCTTTCCTCTTTGCTGGCTGTTCGGCTGTATTTGAGGGCTCCCTCGATTGTCTGATCACTTTGAAATCTGTCTGGAATAAGCTGTTTAGCATCTCTCTCTCTTCGCTCAGTCTCCCTGGAAATGCTGTTACCGACTCTGTCCCGTTACCCTGCGGCCTGATGCCGATAGCCCTGACTTGGCAAAGTTTGTCTTCACGCCTGGATTTCTTTCCAACTCTGCAGGCGTACGCTGATGGGGACACTCGTATGCACCCCTCCGGAGGAGGACGGGCAAGGCGAGTCCCTCGGGCGTGAGGGAAAGGGAACGGGGAGCATATGTGACCCAAAGCCCATGTGAATCTGGGGATAGGGGGAGAAAAGGAGGAACTGGAAAAGAAAATGGGGCGAAGGGCACGAACTCGCAAAAAGGTGGAGGAAACGCAGCGGGACGTTGGGCCGAGCACGTTCGAGTGACCTGCAGCCCCTGCTCCCTGCGGATTTCCTCGGAAATCTCACGAGGTCGGGACTCGAACGCCTCCGGCTGGAGGCAGGATGCGGAGGAGCCGGCCTTACGCCTGAATCGCAGTGTTTACGGTGCTGTGACTTCAGTGGAGCTGCGGCACCGCTTAAGGATGTGACTCTAAATAGTCAAAACAGAAGATAAGAGCCCGCGGCCTCTGCCGGTGTTACGCGGCTGGTGCCGTCGGCTTCGGTGGAATGTCGCTCCAGCGGAGACTCAGCCCAGGCACGGTGCTCCGCTCGGAAAGATAAACATGGATGTGTGCTCACATCCTGAATGCAAGTAAATCAAATTAGATAAGACAAGAGAAAGTAAATATAAGTAATATTATAGACCAGGATGCAGCTGATTTTGCGATGTGTCAGGTCACTTGTCATTATTTGTTCTGCTAAAAGGAAAACTTGTGTGATTCTTTGCCGTGTTTGTGAGCGGATCCTGTATTTGCCTTTGTGCTTTTCTGCGGCAGCGCTCCCGAGGGAGATGGCGGGTGATTAATGCCCACCGCTGCCCACGCCAGCGCTGGAGTGACGCGCCGGCCGAAGCGGGTGGTGGATACGGAGCGAGGGAGACTTGCGTTGTGCGCACGCTGTGTGAAGGGACCTGCAGGGAATCGAGGATGTTTACGCAGCTATAAAGGGAGCAGGTGCGTGGGGGCCTCCGACCGGCCTCCGACATCCTGTTTATCCAAGGAAGTCCCGTTTTTTTCGCAGCGCGAGACATCCTCGCGCTCGCGCCTCTGGGCAAGGCGAAGAGGCAGCGGTCGTAAAAATAGCCGCAGCGGCTGACAGCCCAGGGCAGTTGGTCCTACGTGGGTTAGGGCTCTGTTTGCAGGTCCAAATAGAAGATGTAAACCCTTTATTTATTTATTTTTATCCTCCTGTCGGGGCGGGAGCGAGAAGCAGGGCCTCCGCGACCGGCGGCCACGGCTCTGCTGCGGGGAAGGCGGCGTGTTTGGGCAGTCGCTTTGCGGGAGGGAAGGGCGCTGGAAAGGCCTGCTTTGAAGTACCTTGTTTACGTGAACGCCTCAAAGTCTAGCTGTCAAATAATGCTTTTTTTAAATGAGGCTTTGCTCTTGATGTTATTGTTTGATCAGTGCTTAAAATAGAGAGTTCAGTCTTTCACAAAAGGTTGTTTTAATTGCAGGTTTAGGTTGGAGCAACCATCTAGCATGCGTGAAAGCTTTTAACTTAAAAACGTTGTTCATAGATAACTCTGCTAGTTTAAGATTTGTGCTACTATTATTTCATATATGGCAAGCCTCATAGCTTTTCTTTTCTTTTTTTTTCTTTCTTTTTTTCCTGAATAGTGGCAATAATGAAGTAACTTAAAACCCTAACTTTTTATACTTTACAAAGCTATTTAAGCTGCATCTGCAAAAGGTAACCCCTGCCTGAACCCTGAAATGCCTGCTTCTAGAAATACAAGCCAATGCTTTTTTATAGCAGCACACTGACAGGGATAATTTATGTATTTCACTGTATAGAAAATTCTGGAGGCAGTGTTATTTTTAGCCATGTAACCTTTCAGCATATTTGTCTATACGCTAGTAAATTAGTTTTTAACAGGTGAATGACTTAATATAGCAAGGCAGATGAATTACAGATGTGGATAAAGTCTTTCCAAATTGCTTTTTTCCTGGCTTTAAATTGTTCATCTGGGATGGCTAGAAGCCAGCTATGGGGATTATTGATAAAAATGAGTTAAGAATAGATTAGACCATTTCCCTTGTGAGGTATAATGTTTCTCTGTTGACTCTGTTATTTTCCATCTTCCATTAGGCATTGCAAGCCAGGATTTTTTAACCCAATTTAAAAAAATTCATATTCCATTAGAATTATTTTATTATATGCCTGAGTTTCTTGTTATAGGGCAAGGAAGGTTCTTTTTAAAAGGATTGTTACTGTCAATTATTATAAGCAAGAAGAGAAATTTTGGGGGTTTTGATTAGGGTTTGGTTTTGTCCATGGAGAGGTAAAATTCTGTCTCTTTTTTCACTATTGCTCTTTATATTTAATAAATCCCCATTTCTGAGAAGATTCAAGTACTCTTTGGCCTGTGCAGAAAGATGAAGGGATGGAATTATATCTGGGGAAGTCATCAGGAATGCGATAGTGGAAAAAAGCCATCATCCATTGTGAATGAGGCTTTCCCCTGCAGGATGTGTAAGAAGGGTCTAATAACTATGGAAATTATATGAAATCTGTACAGTGCCCTCGGTCACCCTTCCCATCTGCGTTACGATGCACAGCTGCAAGGAAGGAGTGCCGAAAACAACAGCATTGACCGGTGCTGGTGGTCTGAGCCAGCAGCGTGGAGAAAGGATGGCAGATGGTGCATGGGGTGAAGCACCAGGTGTTCTGGGTTCAGCTCTAAACCTCGTCTATCTGTGTCATCATCGTATGTTGTCTTATAACTTTTTTCCAGCTATGTGTAATGAGTATAATTCCTTCTCTCATGCATATTTTACAGGTTATTTTATTAATTTCCACAAATCTCTTTTCAATCTTGAGAAGAAAGCTTTTCTTCTAAGTACTACATTTTCACGTGATTTTTAACTGTGAAACAAGATGCAGTTCATCAGCTGGGGTAGTAATGCAAGAGTAAGTGTAGTCCTAAACCATTTATTTCCTGGCAGCCTCCCCACTTCCGATCTTTTTCTGACTCTAATTTTTTGAGAGCTATTGGATACAGTTGGTAACATGATAGTGTGAGTAAAGCAAGTCGGCCTTTAGATGAGTAGAGGTTATCTGAGGTGCAGGTTGTATACGTGAAGATACTGTATTCAGAATGACCAGCCACCTTCTTTTAACCTCTCCTGTCTCTCTTTGAATTCATGCGCAACTAGCACTACTGGAAATCTCATAACAGCATGAAGTGCAATGGTGCCTCTAAATTAAATGTCATTACCTTTGCAGAAACTATTTCAGCCACTTTGTGCTGCCTGAACTTCAGAGCAAGTTATTAATCAAATGTTCTTGTCCTAGGAGATCTGGTAAGAAGCATCAGATGGGATCTGTGTGGGGAATGTAAGCTGAATGAAGAGATGATACAATATAGGTAATATTTATAGAGGCAATGCAATAAATTATGAGAGTTAACAAAAATATAACCATAGAAATAGAAGGAAGTTTACCAAAAGCAGAAAATAGCTCCACTGTGGTTTAAAACTGGTTCTGCTTCTGAGAAGATTTTTCCATTTGTTAATGCATTAATTTATGATGTGTATTGCATCACTAGACTTCTGCAGATTTTAAGATTACCATTATTATTCTACCAAGTCTCACTTATTCTTATTGTCTCCTGTTATTCTTTCTCTTTAAAATCCAGGTAAGGTGTATCTTCACTGTCAGGAAAATGTTTTACATCTTCAGCAATGTTTTCAGTGGCAGTCAGGCCCATGTAGTTTTGCTTCTTTTCCTTCTTCCCTCCCCTGCCTCTTCCTTCCTCTGCCCTTTCCTCTTTTTGCTTATTCCTTTGCCTGTTCTTGGCTATGTAATCCTGCCCCTTTCTTGGACCCATTCTGGACTTTAATTGAGCTCATTTATCTTTCTGACATAATATAAATTTATCAACCCTTTTCCTGGACCACTTTCTGCCATGTGAGTGAGTTAAATTAGTCTGTGGAAGGGTCTGGTACATGCCAGAGGAGGTCCCAGGCAAGCCCGTGAGCATTTGGATGGGAAATGGGGAGCGAGTGACCCTTGTATTATGGCATGTTAACTTCAGCTCTTTGTGAACTGCTTACAGATCTGTAGAAGGTAGAATTCTGTATTACGGCCTTCTCCAAGTCATCATCAACTTACACACCTGACTTACTGTGTGGCCCAGCTCAATGGGGTTGTCCTGACTGGGATCATAAGCCCGGAGTGGAATTTCAGGTAAACGTGGAAAAAAACCCTGTTTATTTAGATGTTTGGAAAGGATACCATTACACATGAGGAAATCATCCCAGTCTTTCTCTTTTCTCCTGTTCTCCTCCCAGGATGAGGGGAGGATCTCGCCTTTTGTTCAGCTGTGGAATGGTTAGAAAACAATTTTCTGTACCAATAGACTTTGAAGTGGTATCAGCAACCTTATGAAAGTGCAGTCTGATTTGTATTGCATCTGTTTGTATTTGTTCTACTGGTAGACAGTAGAGGAACTGTGGGTTTGTATGGAAATACTTGACCAAAATACGCGTTTGGTGAAAACTTCTGATTTGGGGAGTATATCTCAGAATGAATGCAGCCAGAACTGTGGAGATAGCCTTTGCTTTAAAAAATGGTCATTCTATTTCAGTCTTGTACTTTTTGTGCCATTGTCACAACCTTTAAGTGCCTACGCTGATATTTGCATAATTTGCCCGAGGGACTCTGAAATGTTTCAAGGCAACACAGAGCAAAGTCCAGAAAGAGAAGACTTTTCATATGGGGCAGAAAGGAAAAAAGTGACATGGTAAAAAGGGGAAGGATTTTCAGTAATGCCACACAGGGCTATGTGACTATTGGAAAACTAATTTCCATGTTACATATGTAAATTATTTGGTGATAATTCTGTTTAACAGCCTGCAAAAGTCTTGTTCAACTGGTGAACTATAAATTTTATGGAAGGTTGAGGTGTACAAATATTGTGGCAGTGGTGAAGCAGCAAACCCTCAGATCTAAAAATGAATTTACTGACCCTTAACTTTGACAACTGAAAGAATTTTGTTCACATTTCAAAACAAATTGACCTTCTAGAAGGGGCCAAGCAGGAAACTTTTTGCCAAAGGTGAATGGTTTGGAAAGTTCAGAGCATGTGTGAAAAGGGAAGCAGTGGAAACTATTTTTTGTTTGTTTGTTTGTTTGGAACACGCTTCTGTGCTGAAAAGCAGTTATGTAAAAATGTCATCCTCTTTTTAAATAGGTTTGTTTTCTATGTGTAAAATCAGCCCTGGCTTTGTCCCTGTTTCACATCATGTGTGCTGGTTGTTACAGTTGCTGCAGTCAATAGCTGTGCTTTAATGATTTTAATCACTCAGCCCTTCACGGCCAGCCCAGCCACAGCGAATGGAGTGGATGCTAACCTGTCTTTGGCCATAAGTGGAAGCATTCCCTGAAGGAGGGAAGGCTGCAGATCCACGATTCACAGAAGGTAACCTAGATGGAGATCATGGAGTTTGATGGATCAGCTTTCTCACCTTTTCGTTCATGAGTATTGCTCCAAAACTTCCAGAAAGCAAGCACTTAGACCTTAGTCTAGCAAAGCAGTAAAGTGATGCCTTCAAAGACAATGTCACTGCACCTAGAGTTCCGCTGACGAGCTGAGGCCCTAATTCATGGCAGGATTCATCCACAGATGTCTGTTTTGGCATAAATGCATGTATTATGGTTTGCTACACTTGAGTTTTCCATCAGATTTTAATGTCATATGAGATCACCTGAGATGGAAGAAGCAGGTATAAGTGACCTCAAATTCTGTGTGTCATTTGTCTCACAGGGAAGGTTAGCAACATTAATCTTTGAGATAACTACAACAAAAAAAACATAAATAGGAGCAGAACATTGTGTTCCTTTATCCACAAAGTGTATTAGACTAATCCTGCCACGTGAACAATCTACCAACACAAATAATGTTATCACACTGAAATCTCCAGCCAACTATTCCTGTCTTTGGCAAGGCTCTTGCTGTACAATGAGGTGACCTCAGGTTGGGAAGAGATCCTCTTTTGTCAGATATGCATGCATTTAGTAAGGAACAGCTCAAGCCAGTGCCTGGGAGATGTACAACAAGGCAAGTGGAAAAACTGATAGAGATGTGGGAAAGTGTAGATTTATACAAAATACATACTGATGAAGTTATCTTCCAGCTGCCAGAACAGCTGCAGATGCCAGTAAATGTTTACAAAACACAGTAGAAGAAGGCGGGCAGCAGATGCTTAACGGCATATGGGTTATAGCTCCGAATTAGACATTATTGATTGTAAATGCCTCACTGCAAGCCTACGTATGTAGACATAAATGTCTCTGTACAAACATTTGGAATACCTGGAAAACTGACTTAAGTAGCTAATGCAATCTGTTTTGAAAGCTACTGGCATTTCCACTTGCAAAAAAAAAAATGTGTTTTATGTCCTAAAATGTACTTGAGAATAACACTCAGCATAGAAATCTCAGTATAACATGAGACTAAAACTTGCCCTTTTTGAAATGAGCTGCATGTGAAGGAGTGAAGTCCAATATTCCTTTACTTACGGGCAGCTCAGCGGCAGTGGTTGTTTTTCTGCAGGTGAGTGCCCACATGCTATCAGCACACACCCATGCACTTCAGCTAGATCCCAAACCAGGATCTCTAGGGCTTTTCCATCCTCTCCTCTGCATTTTCCAAGCTTTTGTAATCCCCAAAACAAACCATATCAGGAGTCACAATGAGGGAAATAAAGCATCAGAATATTAAGATATTATTTCTATCAGAAATAGCTTCCCTAAAGGTGAGATATTAGATTTCAAATCACTGGGTGGGGTTAAACTCTTATTTTCAAGTCAATAGTGGAAATCTACTGACCTCAACGCAAAGTAAGTTATTCCAAGAAAGCCGGTAGAAACATTGAGCTACTTAGTTTTAAGTAGCTGACTATCTCAAAACCAGAGACAAAATACCACACTAACACAAAAAGTTTACTCTTTGTGTATTAAGGAGAAGAAGAAGTTGGTACAGCACATGAGGACAGAGGCACAGGAGGGAGATAAGGTAACTTCTGGTTTTATTTTATGTTGTCATCAAAAACTGCAGCTGACAACACATTTGCGGAGAGTGTAAATGAACTTGACCCATATAGGGAAGTTAAGTAATAAGGGATCTGTACTGTTACATGTACTGCTGCTAGCAAAGGACATTGACGGTACTGACAGTACTGCACAGAGGGGAAGAGAGGGGAAGCGGTGTGCAGGGCAGTACCTGAACGTCCGGGAGTTCCTTCTCGAGAATTTCAGTCTGGTGGACAACACAGACCATCATGTATTTACACACAATCAGCATTGTATCAATACATAAAGAATATTACAGATATAAATCTGTGCCAAAAGAGCACAATTATGGATTGGACATGCAAAATTGGACATGCAGAAGAAATGTTGGAATTATGGTTCCTTGTAAAATTTTGCCTAGTCTTCCCTGAGTATATGCATCATGACATGGTCTTTAAATCTAGGATACGCATACTGCTTTGATCTCAAAATATGTTTTATATGTATACTGTTTCCCTCGCTCAGACATGGCTGCAGCCAGCTCACGCTCCTGGCTCTGCAGACCGTTTGCAGGTAGGTGACGCACAGAATCCGCCTGGAACTGGTATTTTTTGGTGCCCTTCTGCTTTCTGTAGTTTCTGTACTGCTTTGCCATCGCACAGTATGTCTATAAACATAACCTGCAGTCACCTTTTGTACTTTCTCATTTTCTCCCCAGGCGAGTGTGGTCTAGTCTGGACTTTGCAGTAATCTCTGATGTACAAGCAAATCTATTCCAGTGATGCAGGAAAGGAGTCGAGACCTCTGTCGACAGGCCGTCCCTGTCGGTAGGAGGAGATGCTGGGCTCTGCCTTATGTTCCACAGCAGAGCGGAATTTTGCACAGACCGGAGGGACTCAGTTCCTCCCTTAACACGTGCAGTGCGATTTCAGAGCCGAAGTGCTTGAAACAAAACCGATAATAAGGGGTGTCTGATAGTGGAAATGCCTTCCTGCCTTTCTGTGAGATAGTGTGCAGCACCGCTCTCCCGTCTGGCCAGCTCATGGGCAGGAGCTCCCCAGCCTCCTTCAGCCGCTGTCAAATTCTTGTTTTACCTGGGTCCTCTGCTGAGCCTACCTGAACTGTTGATGGGCTTCATGTGAGGGCAAAGATCTGGATTTGGTGTGAGAGGGAGACGGAGTTCTGCTAGGAGTCTAGCTACAGAAGCAAAGAGTGAACTAGCAATGAAGAAAGACCTCTACTTTATAGCACTTTGCTAAAGTTTCTTGGAGATATGTGTCTTACACTAGCAGGTTCTTCGAAAGATTGATTAGAAGTCCTTGATGGTTTTAAGGAAGAAAAGGCAAGAATATAAAGTCTTGTGTTACAAAAGTGCTTTGTATGATTCTTCAGAGATTTTATTTTTAAAAAATCTCATTGTATATTAACTATTCTTTTTGTGCACTTGGTCCTCCCCCATCCTCTTGATGGGTTTTGAAATGTTTAATAGAAAGTATGAACGTATTTTATTATACTTATTTATTTTCTGCCTCTTACATTTTGCAAAGATGCAGCAAGGTTTAGAACTAAATTACAGACCTTGTTTAAAAATGTGCAGGTTCAGGAGTTCTTATGAAAAATGTTTGGGTTTGGGGACCTGCTTGCTTTTTTTTTCTTTTTTTCTTTTCTCTTTTTTCTTTTTTCCTTCCCCTCTCTAACTTTTTCTTCCTGCTATCACCCCATGGAGAGCTTTTGTGTGCTAAAAAGTAATGTAAACCCAACATACTTAGGTCAGTCGCATCAGTGTGATCAGCCCCAAAACCATATAGGCGCAGGTGCAAGGTCTGGACAGCAAATTTCAGAAAAACTACCTTTATGTTGCAACTGCCTCAGTATCCGCACACCACGCAGTGCCCAACTCCACAAAGTGTCCCAGGAAGCCAACGAAACCCCCGACAGAATAATGTGCTGCTAAACGTGATCAAAGCTGTTTGCATCCAACTCACGGTAACCAAAGAAGCCAGCCTGAAAACCTTCTCCTTTTCATGTCGCCACTGATTGCGTTAGGGATTACAGTAAAAAGGCCCTTGTTTGTGGGACTTGGCAATACCTGAGCTGCATTAAATAGAAGTGTTTCACAGATAGGTGAGAGACTCCCATGACCAGCAAAGCCTGCACCCAAGTTCTGATGTGGCAAAGACCTGGGAGATGTGACAAATTCAGCAGCTTGAGTCACTGTGCGCTGCTTCTGAAACCATTTATCTGGCCTCATCAAGGCAGTTCCTACCTCCTTTTGCAGCAGTTCGTGCTAGTCCATCTGCACTCTTTGGGTGCAGCGTTGCCCTGGCCAGATGCAGCCGTGGGGGCTGCTGTCCCAGCTGCTGGTCGCAGAGGTCTGCGACAAGGCTGCTGCTGCAGGCGCTACGAGAGGTCGGTGGCTCTTTCACCTCGTGTGCTCACCAGCTGGGATTTGACAGATGTTAAGCCAAAGATAAGGCGACAAAGCTGCTGTCTGTGTTTCTGGATTTGCATGTAGCTCCATGCTCACGTATTACCTACGAAGTCTGCCTGCAGTTTTTTCCGTAATGTGCCTTTATTTTGGCAGTTTCATTTGATTTTTTTATTAGTCTGAAACACTAGGTTCATATATCACAAGGGGATCCCACCCCTGTCTGTGGTGTTGTGTCCATAAATGGTATTTGAATCTATAAACTGACTAAAACAGTTGCTATTTTAAGAAGCTGCTGCTGAAAGCCTGGCTCTTACCCTCCAGAATTAGGTCTAAATAATAATTTTTAAAAGCTCAAAATTGGTTAGAGTTGTGTTGTTCTGTTCCAGCAGACATCTGCATTGCATAAACAGAGGTTTCAAGCAAAGGCAATGAAACTGCACCATCTTAATAGCAATATTACTCCTAAATATAAAAAAGTATGATCTCCTCTTAAATAGTAAGAGAAAGAGTATTTGGGTTTGGGGGAGTATTTTCCTTCTAGACTTTTGGGAGTCATATTTCATCCTTTGTTCTGCAATAACAAATGTTATAAACTATTTTTTTTTAAAAAAAAAAAAAAAAAAGACTTTGTCATGTTAAGCTGCGAAGCTACAACTCTGAGTGCAGAAGGTCTCAGGAAAGCAGGGGAGGTCACAGAAATCGGAAACGCTGTCTGAGGACAGCACATTTTTGACCTACCTGTGGTGCTAGGTCATAACCCTACAGAACTGATTCTGAAGGAAAATCTTGAGTCTTAAACTTTCACTTTTTGTTTTTAACTTGCCTAAAACTTGCCAAATAATCCCACTAGAGTATATTACTAAATACCCACTTACCTGACCTGCCGTGACTGCTCTGTGCCACGGTGCTGGCAGCAGAGGGGAGGTGTTTCCGAACCGCCCCACTTTTACTGCTCGGCTCGGGAAGTTGTGTCAGCAGGTCGCGTCAGTGGCAGCGGGCTGACCGGGCTCGCGGGGCACGGCGACACCCCGGCGTGAATCAAAAGGGAAGGGCCCCTTTCAGTATGTATATCCTGCTCTGTAGCAGTGACTGATGTGGAAAATATTAAGAAACAGCATAATGAGCAGCGTATGTGGGAGTGCTGCGCATACGAGGGACCTCATTGAAAAAGTTTCACGCAGTCTGACAACTGTTTTAATGTCGTTTAAATCTACAGAGCGAGGACAAAAAGGCTGCACCGAAGCTTTCTGGACGGTCCTGTGTGAACAGCAGAGTAAAGCAAGTAGAGGGAATCGGGTTGCCTTTCTTCAACCGAGTATTTCCTTCGGGTTTGTGCCGAGCAGAGTGTGAGCAGTGAAGGCTGCACCTCTGCGTACGGAGGGGATAACGTGAGCCCAGGCGGACCGCGGTGGTCCCCGCTCCTGCCGGCTGGGACCGCGGGAGCGACGCAGGCGCTGCAGTGTGAATGGCGTCTCGGCGCGTGCCGGCGCTCGCGGGGACGTGGACGTAGGGCCCAGCCAGCTGCAGGATTCCTAGTGACCACGTCCTGGAGTTAGCAGGCTCCTCCGAGGGCCAGATGCCTATCGGAGCTGTACGCGTAGGCTTAATGCCGCGTGCTGTCGAGTATTTGAGGTCTCTGAATCATTTCTGAACCTTTTACTGAATAAACGAAGTAGCTGGAGCTGAGGAACAGTTTTGCCAGCACAGTCCTGCCTCCACCATGCGCCCTTGACCCAGCGCTTGTGCTGATACTAGTGACACCAACGGGAAGGTGGTTTAGGGAGCAGCTCACTTTCTGGTTGCACAAATGCCAGAGCCAGCATCCTGCGGCAGGTGGGAACGCGTGGGTGGCTGGCTGAGAGAGGGTATGATTACAACACCCTAAATTTAGATGGGAAGTCCCCAGCTTAAGCTGTGGTGGAACTACATTCCGGTCTTTGACAATAAGACATGATTTTCAGACCTCATTTTTGCAGTTTAACGTTGTTTTTACCTCTTTCTCACGTGTCTTGCAGTATGCTACTCATGACTCAAGTATGCTGGCAACTTTGATGTAATATAGAAATAAATCCCTACAACAAAGACGAGGCGAGCGCTGTCATGTTGAAGTGTTTGGACATGTTGATGATATTAAATGTTAGTTCTAGGGTCACACAGTACAAGTATATATAGAGAACTTTTAATAACTTCGATTTTTTACCATTTGCAAACAGCTGCACTTCTGTCCCTTCCTTAGCTCTGCATTTCAGCTGCTCTGTCAGTGTCTCAGTTTGTGTTTACAGGAGCATGTGAGAGAGACAAATAAAATATGCAGCTTGCGAGCCCTAACTGCAACCTCAGCGAAAGCCTGAAGAAGCTTTGGCTTTGCATGAACTCGTTTTGCTTCCTGGAGCTGCACAGGAGGTTGAAACCTCTGACTTTTGGGGGGCTCCGCCCCGTCAGCGCCTCTCTCGGGAAGGGCCTTAGCCCTCAGGAGCAGTGACGGACCCTGGACCGTGGATGGGGAAGCTCCTCCTTGGCTGTGGGACTTGGCTGGGCACCAGAGCCAGCAGGAGCAGCCCTGGGGTCACAGCCCCCCCTCGCACTGCATCCTCCGCCAGGTCCATGCAGTGAGCGGGATCCAGGGGCTGGAAAGAAGAGGGAAAAAAATATATATTAATCTAAGTCCTACATTAAACCTGTCGATACTTTTGGCCTCTGGAAGATCCTGTGACATCAAGTCCCACAGAATAACTACAGCATGTGTAAGACGTGCTCCCGTTTTATTTTAGATTTAATTGGGTGCGAGAGGCTTCCTGTACTGCGAGGAGCGGGGAGGATTTTTATCCGATTTCTCCGCACTAGCTGTAACGTTACAAGCTGACCCCTCAGCTGCTGTGTTTTCTGGGCTGCAAGTCCCGGCTCGGCTGGGCGCGAGGGAGCGCAGCGTGTAGCTGGCCCCGAGGAGCGACCGCCGCTCACCCACTCCCGGCCCCGCGGGGCCGTGAGCCATTCGGATTTCGCAACTTGGGCCTTTCTGCTCGCCTCCTCGTTCCCGTGGGCTCGCCTGTGGGGAGGACGTCTTGGAAAGGGAAAGTTGCTCAGTGCAGTAACGGGATTTGTCCCAAGTGCTCGCTACTGAAGTCAGCAGGAGCGCGGCAAAGCCAAAAATTGCTCTGGAAAACTGCGTGGAAGATGCCTGGGGATTTTGTACCTTTTTTTTTTTTTTTTTTTTTTTCCCCTATCTTGCCACAGTAATGTAGGGTGATAAAATAAGACTCAGCATTAGGAAATTGTTCTAGAGTTAACTCAGGTTCATTTAAAACTTAAAGCATAATAGCTGTTCCTGAATATCTCTGTTACCGGAAACTTATTCCAAGTAAGAATACAGTTTAGCTTAAAGTAATTCCCCGAATGGGCTAAAATAAATGCAAAAAAGACAACTATGTACCAGAATCGGAACATTTCTCTCCTGGACTGGATATTGGGGAATATTTTCTTCCACATTAACTATTCCAGCAAATTCTCCTGTGAAAAAAATGTTTAACAGAACTGTGGAAAGAATTAATCCCCCCCTTTTTTTTCCCCCCAGTGAACTGAAGCATCATTGTAACCTCATTGAATCACTTCATATTTTCCCAGACTTAAGAACCAGGAAGGATATTTTGGAACTGAAAAGTCAAAATTTCTATTACAGTGATGCTTACAAATGGCAACCTTTATACCAACCACCTCTTTTTGAAACATCATCTACTCTTTTTAGCTCAAAATTGCCATTGGAGTGAAAGACCCATTTTTCTTTTTAGTTTGAGAAGCAAGAAAGTTTTGTCAGTAATTTCCATTTTTATAATAAAAGTACGTCAATTGTATTGTACGGCAAAACCAAGTTTAGACCAGCATGTTTTTCTTCATTTGTCTAACCAGTATCACTGAAACTGAGGCTGCTTCACAAAATGAGCTTTCTTGTCTTCAGGTTTTTAAGGCCGGGTATTATTTTTGTTGTTTGCCCGTCTCCCCGTGACCTGGCGGCTGGGACCGGCACGGAGGCTGCGCGAGCTTTTCATGGCTCGTCGACTCGCAAAACCTTACTGTTAAACGTGGCTACGGTTTTTCGGGCAGCACTTGAGAGCCAATACTGTTTCCATGAAGAAAAGACAAAAAACGGCAGTGATGGAAAGTTAATGCCCATTACTAACAGCAGGTAGAGGAAGGAGGAAAGTTTTCCAGCAACGCGGGGCTGCTCTAGTCCCAGAACGAAAGAGGTGCTAATCCCGAGGCTGCCTCTGGTACTGGGCTGTGCTGTTACCCGTTTCCAAACCAGGCTGGTTAAGACTACCAGGCAGGTTTTCTTCCTGGAGTTAAAGTCACAGCTTTGACTGCTGTTTGCTCATATGCCTCATTAACCTAAAAATAATGGCCCAGCACAAAGTTATATCCAATGACAACAGAAAAAGGCCTTCCTTTTATGTTGAGGATAACATTTTTTTCCTAATAAAAGCATTGGTTAATGTTGATAACCAAAGAATTGTAAACAAATTGAATGTATGTGTTTCTTTTGCTTTGGTTACTTCTGCCTGTCCTTGTGGCTTTCCATCTATGCAGTATTGTGCTGCTTCAACTTTAAAGTCATAACAACTTCAATTAAAAAAATTCCTCTGCACGCATTTTACTACGTTCTCACAAAGCCTATGTACAGAGCAGGCCTCAGATTGCAGAATGAAAAAGGATGAAGTTAATGCTTGTGCAGCTGCCTGCTTGGTTTCAGTTTCAGAATATGAAAGGCTGAACTTGAGGAGAATATCTATTTATTCAAAACAGTTGTGTTTAATAGGGTTCTTCCTCTGTGGGCGTATTTCTATCAGCCTGAAGATCTGTAAAGAGATTTCATAGGTATCTAAATCATGAGTTGGGTCTAAATTTTGGGTCTGAATCAAGAGTTGTACTGATTAGCTATTTATGTCAGCAAAAATGAGGGCAATTTTTGAGAACAGAGACCTGCAGGAGGAGTGGTAGGTTGTCGGAGGGCTTGCTCCCAACCCTGAAAGGCAGCAGGACCGTCTCACTTCAGGTGTTATTCGACTGAGTTGATGTTGGCTGAGCTTCCAACATCGGCTTAGTTTCCTGACTTCTTGTGAAAGGTTAATCCGAAATGTAAATGCTGACTGTGAGGAGGCTTTTTGGAGAACATAAACCAGATGATTCCCTAGGGAGGAGAGCGGCTGCTGTTGGGAAGGTCAGCGAAAGGAAAGTTGTGCTGGCAGCATGCAGCAAAAGCCGCGCTGCCCTTCAGTAACTGACGTTTATTCTGTGAGCGAGAAAAGCTACATTTCAAAGCCATTTCGCACTGGAAACCTGGTTCCGAGACCATCTAACAGTCACCGTCTATCCTTTGGATTCAGCTGTCAGTGACCAAGGACAGGTCTGTTTGTTTGCAAAAACATGACATAGAGGGAAAAAGACATTTGACATGACTGACTTTGTTTGTTCTTGCCAAGGAGGAAATACTGGTGAAAAAGGCTCCCTGAGTTTTGCAACGCTGCAGCTATGGCAGTAAATAAGAGAAGGCTGCAAGAATAGAGATCATCATCATCGTAAGCCAGAGTCTGGGGAAAGGAAACAACCAGCTACTTCAGCTTACCGAAGTCTTTCCATGGTTCTAAAACTGCAAAAAGTAGGACTCAGTTGCTATACTTCCTTGTTTCATCCCTATTAGCATGGTCACTAATGTATCTCCTACCTCTTCGGGAGCAATTAAATTAGGAGGTGTGGGTTAATTTGAAACATGTACATACCCTATATAAAAATACATAAATATATATTAAAAATATATATAAATTTTCCATGAAGTTCTAGCAAATTTTGGGTGAAAGTTCAAGCTGGTTCTTCCTTTAATCTGAATCAGTTTGTTTGGGTTTTGTCAAAGTGTAGCTCTGGTAACTGCATAATAGACTACGCAGTCAGGGATAACAATAGCTGCAGCTGCTACGGATGAGTTGTCTGTTGCCTGTAAATCGTTTTCTCTATTACAGGTAGTGCATGACAGAGGAAGGATATTTATGAATTACGCAGTAAATGAGAAGCGGTAACAAACTAAGTTAAAACTAATCTTCATCTCAAATATACTGAATTCCCCTTCAAGCTGATCTGATCCTAATTAGCTTGGGAAAATAGCGCTGTTTGATGGTATTGAAATATCATAGAAAAAAGCTAACCCAGTCGGCTACCTTAATCACTGGTAAAACTGGCTACTGGCAACGGATTTGTGGGAGATGTGAGATACTTGACCTAATATTTGCCTTATAAAAAGACATATGGCATTTGTAGACCGTGTTCCTGACTCTATAGCATCATGAGATTTGTCTATGCTGGAAACTACACTCATAAATAGACAGCCACTAAATGGATGAAGATGTTCTGCTTGAAGATATGAATTTGTATTATTGCTTTTCTAGCTCTATTTGGAAATCAGCTAAGCTGCTTTTGGAAAAGCATGGTACTGAGTGGCTTCACCCACTTACACTTTTGCCCACTTGCAATGTGCCAGTGACTCATGTCAGGACACGTTGCCAATGCGTTAAAATTGTTTTCAAGCCATGTTTGAACTTTGGACCTCCCAACAAGGCTCATCCGCGTCACTGTGTTCAGGTGATCTGTAACATGAAGCCATTCATTGGATGTTAAACCAGCCAACAACTCCTTTTTTCTTCACTTCACTCCAGAGTCTCTTCCCCATCTGGGCATCACCACGTTCACAGCGTTATCGTTGATAGGTACCGTTTGAATGCGGTTCCTGCAGCCTCTGAACATCTTCTGATGGCTGAGCAGATGATGCCATGTTATGTAATCAGTCTGGCCACTTACCTAGAAAGGAGCATCAGAAAATGAGCAGCGTGCTTTCTGGATGAACAGCATGCCTTGCCAAGAGGCTGCTGATGCGCAAGAGAAAGGAGGAGCAGCAGAAGCAGAGGTGTGCACAGAGGAACGTATGACAAAACAGCGATGAGGGACATGAACCTCGAGGTCAGTTAGCCCCACCTGCCTTCACGTCTGACCACGTTTGCACCAGAAGGAGAGCTGATGGAAAGCTGGTTCAAAACACGGCCCGAGCTTGAAAGGGAGCTCTCTTGCAAGCTTTTTTGCCTGAGGAGAAAGGACAAGGAGCCTCTCTTTGGCTCACGTTTAGTATGCGAATGAACAGTGCTCCCAGCTGATTTAGGCAAGATCTATCTTTGGACTATTCGAAACATTTGAAAATATGGCTTTTTCCCCACAGGGCAGCCTGCCACAAGGTACCAGACCACATTTCAGCAGCACCGTGGGCTTATCCATTGCTTGCCAGGTCACCCGCACCCCGAGAGATTCCTGCAGTCATGACTGGCAGAGCCTATGTAAGGCCAATGTGTTTTTTACTTAATGGAGATTTTTTTTTTTCAGAAAGCAGAGCAGAAGTTTTTTGGTCTTTGCTGCATTTTGGCTAGACAAAGAACACGTGTCTGTGCCCATGATTGCTGCCGGCCCAGGTCTGTTGCATCCACGAATCTGCTTGTCCTCACACCCAGGGATCCTGAGGGCAGGTTTCCAAAGGGGTAGTGGATCAAAACCCCTTGCTTTTTTGTAAGGTTTGCTGTTACAAGCACAAAGGAAATTTCAACTGTATGAACCACACAGTACAGGACACTGCAAAGGGTACGTCCTCACTGGGGCCGCAGATGTCGCAGGCTCACTTGAACTACATTTAAACTGTCTGTTTGGGTTCTCCCAGCAATGTAACCAGACAGGCAGGCTGCTCGACACGGCCGGCAAAGCACACCCAAGATGCTGGGTAAATACTTATTACGGGGTGTAACTGCGGGCTAAAACGAGCCAGGCCGATGTCCCCCCACCGCTGTGTTGCTCTCTCTCCATCACCCTGCCCCAGTGCCTGGGTGGCTGCAGGGCGAGTCAGATCAGGCAGCCAAGCCCACAGAAAGCAAACCCACCAGAAAAAGAAAAGTTTCCCACCAGACCCGCTTGCTCGTTCGGCGCCACAGCAGCTGCACCGTTGCTGAATCAGACTCAAGGATATGAGCGATGTGCAGGGGAGTGGGGAAGGGGAGGGAGCCGGGGAAGTGGGGCTGTCCAGCTTCCTGGGAAGGCGGCTGCTGCCGCTGTGATGTCAGGCTGAGGCGTAATGTGAAGGCCATAACCTTGGCTGGTCTGAGCAAAATTCCCTGAATCCATCCCACTAGCACCACCTGAGTCAGGCAGTGTAAATCCCACTTGGGAACGTCAGTGCTGTCCCAGCAGCGGTGGTGGCAAAGGCATATCCTGTGCGTCGTCGGTCACCAAACATGACAGAGGACTGGGAAGGATGTGACAAAACAGCTGTCATCCAGCTGGTGATGTTGCTCAAGGTCCTTTGATATGCATGTTAACAGCATGTTGAGACTAAAAAAAAAGCAAAATGTGGCTTGGTTTTGGGAAACTGCTATTAAAATAATCCTCTGTATGCATTTGTGGTTATATCAATTCTGTGAGTGGCTTATTCCAGGAAAACGTAATTGGGCCATATCAACTCCAACAAACAGAAACTTCCCTTCATTGTCAGCAAAGCAGCTGCATTATTTCTTCCCTGGGAGGGATGCAAAAGGTGGCACTTCTGCCAGACTCCCTTGACCTGCGAGGGGGGATATTTCTTATCTGTTGGTGATCCGCTATCAGCTTCCTTCGTGACTCTTCATCCATTCTGCTCTATTGTTCATGGCAATAAAACTTCATGCAAACTGTACAGCTGGTGTTGTTCTTGCCCCATAAATAGGCTTTTGTTCCCCCTGGGTTTGTTTTTTTCTGGTAGCATCAATTCCCCGTTCCTCCCGCTGTCATTACCAGCACCTGCCCGAATGCAGCCTTCCCGCCAGGACGGCTGTGAAGCTGCTGTACCCCAGCCTGTGCTTACTCAGAGGAGCCTGCTGCTCCCTTTGGACGTTATTTCCTAACTTGTCCAACTTCTTGTAATGGCTGGTATCATCATTAGTCACTTACTACTTCCTAATGGAAAGGATGTTAGGGTGTGCATGTTAACCCTTCCCACCCCAGTCCGTGTCGATTCTACTTGTTCATGCATTAACAGGGCTGGACTCCCTCATTTCCAGGCTACCTGCTGAAACCTCAGCTTGGTGGCGATTCGCGTGCCCAGCCAGTCCCTGCATGATGTTCCTTCTCGCTGTCTGCCCTGACAGAAATGCTGTGGCTTCCCTTGGGTGCCTCCCTCCCGTCTCCTCGGTCCCGCTACGATGCACGCTGCGCTGGGGTCATATTCGTGTTCCCAAAGCGTGCAGTGACTGCTGGCACGGAGCTGCAGGGAGCCCTGCCTCTTGAATTGGTCATGAAGTTACTGTGATATCTTCAGCAGGTCACTTAACTAATCAATGTGTCCCCTTCTCTATCACAGAGTGAGACGGTGGTGGTTAGCCTGCTCATGCATGTGAAGCCTTTCCTGCCCCGAGGCTGGAAGACCCTGTTCTAGCTATCGCTTACAAGCTGAGGTGCCGTTTGCTGGCTGTGCAAGGGGAGTATCGGCATTTCATTGAGTTAGTCACTGCTCTGTAAACTTTCAGCGCCACAGAGGACACAAATTCAGCTGTGTACTGGGATTTTTTGAGGCAGATGATCCAACACCTTGCTCAAATCCTTAATGGACTCCACAAAAAAACCCCAGACTTTGCCACACTAGGCTTTACCTAATAATTACTCTGAGTTAAATGAAGCAGGAATGTTGCAGGGCAGGTGCATTAGCCGGGACGTGTGGCAAAGCTGGCGTGGCTGCTGCTTGCTGCTCCTTTTGATACCTGTCGTTGTCAGCAGCCTGTTACCTTGATGTACGTTCAGTTTTCCCACAGGAGTGAAACTACCCAAACAGAGCAGCTGTTTTATAGTGGCCAGTGGAGCTGATTAAGAAATGTGTTTTTTCTTGTTCCAGCCAAGAAAGGGCAAGGCAGTTAAGAGCCGCTTGCAGGAGGCTCATAAGTAGGCATAATTATTGGCCTTGAGAAAAATAACCAGAAAAATTTGCCGTTGTTCCTCTGTGCGTGGTATAGGTGCCTTCTGTGGGATTTACAGTGCGTGCGCACACCAAGAAACAAGTGACCTTTCAGTGTGCAAAGCTGGCTTATTCCAGAGGGCAATATTTTTATGTCATTTTAATTTTTTGTTTTTGTAAGGAAACAGAAACAGCACATACAAAAGGAGAAGTAGTTTACAAGGGTGTATGTGTTCCAGCACACCACGCTTCATAGCAGTTGTGCAATCCTCCACCTCCTCAGAGCCAAACAAGTTTCAAGACAGTATTAAATAGAAGTGTAACATTTCAGACTGTGGGTTACTTTTTAAGAGGAGAAGAGGTACTTGGATAGGGGGAAGTCAAAAGGAGAAGGGAGGCTGGCTAGAAAGGAGGCCTGGTGCTCTTCATGTCATTTCATATTTTTTAACTGAACATTTAAATCAAATTTGATCTCCAGGAGGATAAACTATTCCTTTCCGGGGTATTATATGTCCAGATTCCACTGCTGGGTATGAACTTTCTATTCCACTGTGCAAAGACCTAGGCTTAGTGCCTGCTGCCAGGCTCAAGGGGATCTCTGCGGCAGAGCTGAGCTCACTTTAGCAGGGAGCTATCCCAGAATACAATTTTCAAAGGAAGCTGTGAATGCTGATACTGAGGACTGTTCTCACACTTCTGCTCACCTCTTTCCAGAGCTGCCTGCTGGCAGATCGTGCTGCTCCAGAGCCGCATTATCACAATTCATTATTTTTTATTACGGCACCGGCAGACCTCAGAGGCGGTCTCCGAGGCGCAGAGCACACTTAACAGAGCGAGACACTCACATGGGCACTCTTGTCCTTCTGGAAATTGCTCCGAAAATAGCTCTGCCGCTTGGATTCTTGCAGATATTAGGAACATTTAGCTTGCCAGACTATGACAAATAGCTGCAAAGGATTTGAGTTTCACTGTGTTAATAAAGCACGCATAGAGCTATAAGCCTTGGGGATTACTGAAGCATTTCTACAGTACCTAGTAGGTGCTATACTTTCTGCCAGGATTAGGAGTTTGGGCCCAGTGATAGTTAGCAAATGCTAGTTTTAAGTAAATCTAGATGGTGATAATGGTGTATTGTTGATTTAGTGCTAGCAAAAGACAGATCCCCTATTCCTTCCTCACTGACTTATGGGAAGAGCCACATGAATGGTGGGGTGACTCCTGGCTTAGCGATTTCCTGAAAACGATGGATTTGGCCCTAGTTTGTAAGCCTCTCTCTGGAGATAGAATCTGTTTGTCAGAACTGGAGATGAAAATGAATTTGGTCCCTTTTTGTTAGGCTAACCCAGACTCTTCGCACAGCCACCTCTGAAGAGTACTTTGTTTTTTCCTCTACAGAAATGATGTGAAGAAGTTTTAATGGAAAAAAAATGCATACATATTCAACAACCACCTCTGCATCTATACAGGCATTAGCCTGTTGAAACAGGTTTGATAACTGCACCGTTATAAAAATGCAGCCAGTTGGATCGTGTAGCTATGTAGCTTCACCCTTCCAGCCATAAAGCTCTTCTACTATCTGATCCTAAGGCCACTTCTGTTCTTTTTCCCAGCTTTTAACTGTGGCCCATTTATGCTGCCTGTTTTATCTGGCACCTTCATCGTCAAGGGCCGAGCTGCTTCGCTGCGGAGCGAGCTGACTGCTCCTTTCCAAAACGGCAAGATCCCACCCTAAACCCCAGAAGTCTGTAGGGAGGATGGGCAGCAAAAGCGACATTTAGGACTGCCGATGACACTGAACGCAAGGGGCAGTGTCCTGGGGGGCCGCTTTCTGCAGCCCCCTTCCTCCCCCTCCCAGGGTCCCCTCCGCGGAGGGGGGACCAGGGAGCAGCAAACAGCAGGGACCAGCTGCAGCCGGACCAGGGGACAGCTCAGCCTTGCACACAGACGCACTAAACCTGGGCAGCCGCCAGCGAGGGCAGCTGTACGCGACAGAGAGTCTCCGTGACGCAGCGAGATGCCTCCTGAAAGCAGGGAAGCCTGCGGCCGCGGCGGAGGGCCCTGCCTTGTTGCGGGAGGCCGGCTCGCGGCGGGCTCCCACCATGGCTCTCCTGCTTCCCAGCATCCCCGTCACGGGTGGCCGGCCACGATGGGCATGGAGCCGCTCTCCTCACTTGCTGCTAGTGGAAGGGTTCATCCTCTCCGCCTTTAAAAGCAGCAGTGGAAAGGCAAGCGTGCACGCACAGCCCCTTACTGCCCGCTCTCGCCCCTCTGCAATGCGTGTGTCATCTCGTGGTTTTGTTATTTCCCTGTGTCATCTGTGCAGGCTAAGAAACGCAGCAGCTAAATAAACACCCCACGCTGCTCACAAGTGCCTTTTCCATACTGGACAGCTGACTTTCCAAGCCCTATAAATATTAGATTAGTACCATGCCTTCTGAAAGCCCAAAGTTAGGGTCTGATCCAAGAACCCACATAGCTGCTCTCTGGGCTAAATTTGTAATGCAGAAACACAACTTATTCCACTGAATCTGAAGTGGGAAAATTGGCTTGGAAAAGCAAGTATTAATTTCTGTCAGAGGATCTTGAATGGAATATTTAATATTTTTAAAGGAACATCATATAATTGCTGCTCATGGGTACTTTGTAGCTGTTGGAAACTCTGATCTAAATGATTATTTTCATGAAAGCTTGCCAGAGGACTCACGTTGTAAACTCCTATGTGGGATAACAGGGGCACTATTTTCCCCAGGTTTCTGTGCGGGCCCACAGTTGCAGAGCTCAGAGTAACGTCAAATAGCACAGCTACAAAACCGTGCGAGCTGGGTTAACTTTGCAGTGCACTTCTCAAGCCATGCACCCCCAGCCCTGCTGCAGGGCCGCCTCAAAAACTCGGACTGCTTCAAGGCCGTGAATTGATGGGGCCATACGGCTGGATAGTAGCCCTCAGGAATGAGGCACCTCCGTGTCTGTGTCAGGCCCTGAGGGCTCTAATGGGTGTTAATTGCCCTGATGAGCCCAGCTGGCCCTCACCCTGCCCGGGGCCCATTTAAGCTCAGGCCTGAGGACTGCTCCTTTTTTGGGCTGTGCTGCAGGTCCAGTCTTATCTCCAGTCTGGCCTCCTGGGTGAGCTGTGACCTCTGTTGCAGGTAGGTCTGTCTCTGGTCCTCCTTCTGGCCCTGTTTCTGGAAGGGACCTGGGGCTGACGTGGTAGCTGGTCTCCAGTCCTGTCCCCATGTCCTGCTGCCCCCTGACGATTTGCTCCTGGCTCGCCTGGAGCTGCAGGGCCACTGAGAACTGCTGTACTGGTGGGGTGAGGAGGAGCCCGTGGTGATGCCTTGCCCCTAAAAGGAAGATCAGTTTGGGCTGTAGTCCCAGATTCCAATTGCTTTTTTCCTTTTCCCTGCTACTTTAACTCATGCTAAGTCAAGTTAGTCCCTCAGAAAAAATTATCTATGGAATTCCTAAAACTACTTTTAAAGGTCACTTTTCTGCTCCGTGCAAGTGCCAAGTCATAAAGTCCTAGTGCTCAAACCCTTCCACATGCATGTGTGCATGCCTGTAAAACCCTTTACAGTGTCATCTGTCTCCCCTTTTCAAACAGGATTTGGGAATTTCAAGTGGAGCTACACATCGTATTTATATTCTTGGCATGTTTTTCAGCTGCAATGTATAAATATGTGGAACAAGAACACTGCATTGAAGCTTGTTTACTGAGAGGCTGTGCTTTCTTGTTTGATGGGAGCAGTGAGTCAGCACTGCTGTTTAACTTGCCCTGGTCCCAGGGACCCTCTCCAGCCTTGGGGCTGGGCTACCTCTGCCAAGGATCAGCTCCTCTGGCTTGGCGTTTGAAGAGATTGCTTTGCGTGTTGCCTTCTTGACAGCACGGAGGTCTCTCCATCAGATTGGCATATGCTTCAGTGGCAGAGCAAGCCTTTTAAAACAAGCTGTTGTGAAATCCAGAGATCGGAAACTCGTGACCTATTTTTTCCAATTCATGAGATCAGCTTAAAAACAATTAGTTGTGTTGGGTTTTTTGGAAATAACTTTAGAGTCTTTGCATTGCCTTCTGGTCTGGGGAATTACTAGAGATGCACATACTCAGGCTGTAACTTCACAGTTCTCATAATTATGAGGGTGATTTTAAGGGTATGAAGCAGAAGAATCATTTGCCTCCAGTAGCCAGAGCTCTAAGAAAAGCACCAAACACTGCAAGACTTGTTATTAAGAAACAAGCAAACAATGTCCCCCCCAGCAATAAACTGGTGATACATGGACAGTAAAAAGAAGTTGCCTTTATTCAAGACTTGCTGAGTGTTTTCTCAGCAAATCTGGATCCCTGGACTCTCTGTATGTCAACATTAGTTATATTTATATAAGTACATGAGCTAGCACTCGCTCTCGGGGGAGCAGCAGGACTGGCCCTGCCACGGGAGGCTGTGACGGCAGGGCTGGGGGCAGCTCTGAACTGGCCCCCGCGCACCCGGCCTGGGAGAGCTGCCCCCTCCTCCTGTCCTCAGCTCCTGCAGCGAGTCGCTTCTCTGAAGGAGTTAAGTTTGTCCATACAACAATTTGTCCGCAGACCGTGTTCCTCAGCAGTTATGGTACCTGGAGCGCAGGTACCTTGGAGGATCCCTTCTCTTTTTTTTTCTGCTGCTCATTAGGGGGATGAGCTGGAGCAGTTCCCCAACGTGACAGGAGCTAGGAAAGGGCCATGCCTGGACCAGGTGTCCTGCTCTGGCCCTTGGTCTGTGGGCCCCGGCTCTGCAAACCTCCTGCGGCTGCTTCCAGACCTGCCTCTTTGCCAGGGAGCAGGCTGTGTGCCGCTGCTGTTGGTTTGAGCCCTGTTGTCGGGAGGCAGGGTTAACTGTTCAGCTGGGTTGTGCAGGAATGAGCAGTTTATTATTTGTTGCCATTGGATACTGATACCCGAGCACCAATTTTAACTGCAGATACAAGGATGCCTAGAGTCTGGAAGCAGCAGCTCTTAAAGCAGTCACTGGTTGTGCCTCTCCAAGAAATACTCAGTCTTCCAGGGGTTGCAGCACTTGCAACGGGTTTGTTTTGCCTTCTTTATGGTGAAGTTCCTTCTGGGAACTGGGAAAACAGTTCTTATGAACTGAGAAAGCAACAACTGGAGGGAGTGTTGCATGCACAGATGTTGCAAGCACTTTACTAAAAAATAGGACTTTTGCTGTTGATGCACTGAATGATCTTGCTGCAAAGCTGAGCCTTGAAATCAGGGCTGGTGAGTGCTGCAGAAAGACCATACCAGGGCCACGGCACGGCTTGGGTTGCTGCTGCCCTCATGGCAAGTTCGGTGGAAGCAAAGCAACTGCTTGAAGATAAGTGTTAGCAGTAAAAGTCTTAAACACACACGAGTGGCCCTCGGGCAGTGATGCCCTGCCTGGCTGCCCCACCTCGCTCCCCTCCCCAGCGCACACTGCACTGCAAGGAGCTCTGGCACCTGCTGGTATTACAAATACTTCTCTCCATGAAAGCACAGACTGGCACTGCTTAATTACCACATCCAGACTGGCACAGATTAGTGCAGCTTTGCTGGAACCACTGGAGATTCATGGAGTCGCTCCCACCCCGGCTCCGAGTCATTAATAGGTGCATTTCTGGCTCTTTCTTTTTCTTTGTTATTTTGTTACCCTATGAAAGCAACTGTCATCAGCCAGATCTCTTTCCTGGCTGGGAAAAAGCTTTCTCCATTGCAGTAAGCTATTGGATTTAGTATTGTCTTCCGCTCGTTTTATGTGGATATAACTATAAACCGATAGTGAATTTAGCTGTGTGAGAATCAGGCCTTAAGAGACTCCTGGCACTGGTTCCATGGTCATATCCCTGCTGATCCAAAACCTCCACCTGGATTAAGGGAAGTGTGGCTAAAACAAAGGTTGTTTGTCCCGGAGAGCTGAAGCACTGAACAGTGCAAGTGCATCCCAGGCACAACATGCAGGAGCTCAGACTTGCAGGCAATTGCTATAAGAAATATTGCTGAATTCATGTCCCTTTTACCTATACCTTACAGGGATCCTGCAGCAGGCTGAGGAAGAGAAGTAAGGCTGTATCAGGATGCACTATCTCCAAATATGCTTCTTTCTGCAAGTGGAGGCAGTATAGTATGTATATAGTATTGTATACACATAATTTGTTGCTTTTGAACAATCTGGGTGGAAAATCTTGTAGTTAGAACTTTTTTGCTGCCTGGGAAAGTGGATCATTAGAGAAGTGACTGCTGTGGGTATGGATGATGGGATTTAGGCTTTGCAGAGTTAAAGGTGTGACCTGTAGAGTGGAGTCAAAGTATCTGGGTCAGGATCTGAACAGCCTGAGTTCAGACAAGTCACAGGTCTGACAAAATTAGGGCTCATAAGGGAATTGTTTTGGAGCTACTGCTTTCTTGGATCTTGTTATTCCATGGATACTGCATCTATCTAGTTGACAGCGATCGGTGATTTCTCCCTCAAAGGGGTACTCATCTAGCAGAGAGTCAAGTGGTTTTTCAAGTGTCATCTCTGATTCCACACAGGCTTTGTAGTTTGGTTAAAAAGAAACCCTGTTAAGCTCTGGTCTGAAGCAGAAATCTTGAACAGTAGCAGCTGTGTTATTGCTTTAGTACTGGCACTTGTTTTCCAAATATAGTCTTATGCCTGTGACCTCCAGGAGGAGGAGTGCTGGTGGTGGCTTCGTGGGCCTGATGCCTTCATGAGCTATAGGAAGTAACTTACTGCTGGTTTCTAGTTGATGCTACGTATGAATTCTGTCCTTGTGTCTAAACAAGTGCCTGGTGATATCTCAAGGTATTGTTTTAATGTGGAGGTGGTTGAGATTTAATAGAGGATGTAGAGGAACTAATCTCCCATGTTAAGCCTTACTGCAGCTTACAGCCTTGGAGGATTTTTCACTCCCTGAAAGGTGTGCTTGCCTGTTAGTGTGTAACCTAGCAGCTTTAGGGGTAGCCCTACTGCAATCCCACCCATGAGACCGATTGCTGCGGGATGCCTGTTCCCAGTACTCCAGATTTTGGCACTGGACAGTACATCTACATGTATGCAAAACAACTTAAGCAACATAAGTTTTGTATCAAATAGTTTATTAAAAACAATAAAAACTTCACTGAAGCTTGCTGTCCTCAAGACAATTATGACATTAATACAGCATTCAACACAACCATAATCTGCACATAATACACTTAGCTCCTGTTCGCTGCGGCCATGTTTTGCCTTCAGCTTGCTCCCCTGCAGCCCCACTGACATCGTCCAGCCCTGTGTACTTAGTGACACGACCCGCTCCTCTGGGGAGCGAACGATATCCCCCTTCCTTGCTTCGTGCTGCTGGTGCTATTAGTGTCTAGCAGATGCAGAAATGCCTGATACAGCTGTTTGCAGCTACAAATCTTCAGTTTATACAACCAGTGTTGAGACACTAAGGGAATGATGACAGCAGCACTGGTTGATGTTTAGGAAAAATAAGTATGTAACCAATTACTCAAGCTCCCAGCACTGCTCAGCTGTACAGAGCTACTTGTGCCTACCAAAGGGAAGCTCTGCTCTAACCTACTGCATCAACACCTCCCCTGTGACACGAGGAGCATCACGCCACACAGCTTCGTCTAAAACACGGAACCACCTTTTCACTGCGGTGTTGACGGAAAAAGGTCCGTCCCCAGCAGCGGGCTGCGACCCCTGTGGCCGCAGCCCCTGCATGCCCTCCAGCGTCCTCCCCTGCCGTTGGCTTTGCACCACAGTCAGTACTTGTCCGGGCATCCTAGCAGACAGACTGTGCGCTTGGTATCTCAGTCTTTCCGGTCGGGATGCTGCTGGGACCTGTGGCTTTCTTCCTCAGTAGCTGAGAGGTTTCTCTGTGCTCCTCGCGGCAGCTCATGTTGCCTGGGCCACTCTGGGCGCTTTTTTGCACAGCTCCTGATAGAACTCGGATTCTAAAAACCGTGGGTACGAGTTGTTCTCCATCAAGCTGTAAACTCTCTTCTGCGCTGCGCTGAAGCAGGTATGTGTGGCTTCTTGAATATTCTGAGCAATCATGTTCTTGGTTTGAAAGTCTATGTTTATCTGAAATACAAAGAAGGACTTTTACTTCAGAGAACTACATTTTTTGAGAGAGGTGAGAAAAAAGCTAAAAACCCTATTACTACAGTCTTTGATTAATGAAACTTCCTTAAAGAAAGCAATTTAGATGATACTGTTTCCATGCTTAACTCTCAAATATGTTACAGGTATTAAATGAGGCTCTGATTTTTTCTGGCTGAGAGAAGGTGGCTACTCTGAAATGCTGCTTGTGCAATTTTCCAGCTTGGTGGAAAGGCAGTCGGGGAAGTGAGTTCTGTTCAGATGCAGATGTTAACAGTGAGCTATGTATGATGAATTTTTGGCCTCTAACTTGAAATGAGTTCAGAGAAATAAAGCAGGGCTGTATGAACCCACAGAACAGGGCAGTTGTGTTTAGGTTTTTTTTACCTCTTTAGGAGCTTCCTTTTCAATGAAGTCATTGTAGATTTTTTTTGCTTTCGATGTCAGCTTCTGGGGTGACTTGGTTTTCTTGAAGTCCTCGCAGGCCAACCAGAACTCAATGTTCTCCTCACAGAACTCGGACTTCAGGAAAGCTCGGAAAGCAGCAAGGCCATCTAGGGAAGGGGGGAAGCAAAAAATACATCAATTAAGTATTTCAGGAATCTTGAATTCGCCCATTTGTCATGGCTGTTCCTACCAAAACATATTGCTGTAGTTCTGGCCTGTTTCTTTCAGGGGTGTCATGGCAATAAAGTCTGTATTTACGTATGCAAAAACTTAACCCTCTAATGGCTTGGCAAGCTTCACTTTGTTAGTTGTTTTTAGGTAAACAAAAATGAAAGCCATCTGTGGTCTGTATGTTCCCTTTTCTGATGTACGCACAAATACTTAAAAAAAAAAAAAAAAAAAAAACCTCTTGAGATAGGATTTCATGTGTTAACCTTTAGACTGGAATAAATATTTATGACAGTGCTACAAACCTGTGGAATATTTTTGCAGTGGAAAGGTCAACTCAGAAGTTCAAAGCGCAAATGGTGATATTATTTCTTAGTCTTTTCTGCTCTGCTCCTAAGTGCTTTCCGTGCAGAGCTACAGCAAAACCCAGAGTTCATTCAACTTCTGACACCAGTGTTGCAAAATCATTCCCAAATTATTTTAATGCATTTGTCTTGGATATGCAGAGAGCACAGTGAACAAATGCGCCTCTGGTGTTTGGCAAAGCCAGCTCAAGGTATGGTTTAATTACAAAGTTACAGCTAAATCAAGAAGAAAAAATCCTCTACTATAAAGTGTTCTTGATGTTTTAATATTGGCTTACAAAATTTAAAAGAATTTATTTCTCTAAAGTTGGTTTTGAAATGGTTTAAAGCATTTATTTCAAAGACCAGAACCAAAGCTGCGTGCATTAACAAAAGCAAGGTACAACGCTGACACGCGAGGAAGAAACCTCCTAGAAACGCATAGGAGCGCAAGGCTGATGGAGCTGCTCCACGTTAAAGAAGAACTTACATTTGTTAGCCAGAAGTTCATCAAAAGCTTCCGACCACAGCTGGGCTTCTTCAGGGGAAGGTCTGCTTAAAAGGAGGGAGGGTATTAGACCACTGCTCACGTTTTATTTCTCAGTTAGTAAGATATTTGAGCCACTTCCAGTGTTTATCAGAAGTTACCTGAAGTAGGTGTGGTGCTTTCCTGCCTTCTTGGGTTTCATTTTAGCGGAATTGGAGGAGTTTTGCAGGAAGAAGCTCAGCCTCGTTTTCCAATCTCTAATGCTGGAGGAAGGAAAAAGGGATGTTTAGAGCGGCAGCCCGGAGAAGCCCAGCGGCGGCGGCGGCGGATCCCCCCCGGCGACCCCACTCACATCGTCCTCTTGACGCGGCCCTTCTCCTTCTCCTTCTCCTTCTCCTCCGCCTCCTCGCCGCGCCGGCGGCCGCCCCGCTCCATCTGCGCGCCGCGGTGCTGCAGCGCCAGGAACAGCGCGCTCTGCATGGCGCCCGCCCCGCTCCGCTCCGCGCCGGCCCCGCCGCCGCCGCCCGCCTTATAGCCGCCCTGCCCCGCCCCCGCCCCGCCCCGCCCCGCCCCTTGGCCGCGGGGAGCGGCGCTCGCGGACGGGGCTCTTTGGCAGAAAAGCGGCGTGGGGCCGGGCCTGCCTTGCGGCGCGGCTCCCTCCCCTTGCCTCCCCCTCCGCGGCCCGCGTTCGCCGTGTCTCGGCAGCTCTTCGCGCTAGCGCTGCGCGGGAGGGAGCCGGTGCCGCAGGCTGCGCCGCGCCTCTGCCTGCCGCTCCTGCGCGGCTGCGGGAAATAGCTGTGCGCGGTGGGTACGCGCGCACGGGGAAGGACTCTGTAGCAAGCTTCTTAATAAAAAAGTAAGCATAAATCCGAGTATTCGGTATTTCTGGTGTCCACCTGTGAGCTGACTCAGGCTATTCATCATTTTAATAAGCTGTCTGCGCATATTTTTATTCCTGTATGGTGTTGCCACCTACCAGTGAATTGTGCAAATTGCTCCCAGTACACCAGGCTGAGGTTGCAACGACTGACTTCAGCCTTTGGCTTGCCCCAGGGGCCATGTGCTCCTTCTCAGCAGCGTCCCTTTGAAGGGCATCATGCCCAAAGAATTTGGATTTGGGAATCACGAGTTTCTCTTTAACCTGCCCTGCTTTTCTCTTTTCTGTGAGCATGTCTTGCTTTCTACACTGCTTTACACCACGTAATTTTCTGCCCCGAAAAGCAGAGAGGCTTTGACTCCTGCCGTGCTGACTGGTTTCCTTGCAGTCATGTAGCTCCAGATGTCCGATCCTCCTTGGGGATCGCCATGGTCTGACGACCTCCCTGGCTGCAGTGTGCGCACAGCTGTGCAAAGGCATTTTGCTGTAGATGAGATATATAGAGAAAATCAATACCATGTAATCTGTAAAAACATTTGAATACGGATGATTTTCAGTGCTGCCTGTTAGATGTCCTTTGCAGGATATATTGAGGGTCTGGTAGGAAAATAAAATTCCATCTTCCAAATTTTACAAAATTGCAAAAAAAAACATTCAAGGCAACAGGTATGTATTATATGTATTTCTAACAGGGAATTGTTATGGAGATGTTACCATGGGGGAAGAGGGCATATGGAGACTCCCGGGGAGGTAAGGCTGCAAGTGGTGTGGAAACGTTGGTGTCAGAAGCTCCATCGGAGGGAATTTGCCTGAGAGCGGTCCAGCAGCGGCAGTGCCTGTGTGATGGACAGAGCTGTGCTGACTTCCGAGCGTTTCCACCCTCGCTCGGGGCGAGCCCTGGGGTCAGCCGAGCTGTGCAGCTGCAAGTGATTTGGGCTGGAGCTGGCCAGGAGCTGCTGAGCAGCCTGCGACTTGCTGGAGACCGGGAACGCCGTCCGCACGTGCGAACCTCACGGCGTGCAGCCTCCGACCGGGGTGGGCAGGCTGCTTTGGTGTGAAACAGCTTGCTGGAAATGCAGCCCGGGGCCTTACCCAGAGCAGAGCGGATTTTTCTCACCCAGCCGCTGCAAGGCCATGACACTTGGTATATCCTACTCTTCTACCTGACTTGTAATTTCCTTTTTTCCCCATTTTTGAGGCTAGTTTCAAGTTTTTCACCTTGATTTGCTCTGAGTCCCTTTTCTTTGAGTATCTGCCCTGGATGCAGTAGTGTGGTACTAACTGTAACTTGTGTAGCTGCTTGGTGAACGTGGGGGCTTCCCGTCTGCGTCCACTGCAGAAGCTCATCGAGCTCTGAAGCAGGATCTTGAAATAATGTGGACCTGGGGGGCAGGGAGAGTCTGCCGGGAAGCTCAGAGGGATGAGAGAGAGAAGTCTGTTGTGGGGAGTGGGGAGTTGTTACAGGACTGGCTGGAGTATGTGGTCAGCCGCAGCTGCTTGTGGGAAAATGGGACGGAAACTGAGAGGGGATGGAAGTAAGCAGTGGCTGAGACACGAGGGAAAACATGCCTGAGAAGTGGGAATGAGAGCTCTGAAGTTCAAGCCATGGTAAGGTTTGGTTGAGCAGTTAACAGTTCAGGGGCTTATTCGTTCAGGGGCTTATTCGTACCAAACCTGAGAACCTGTTGAAGTTCATGAAGCCTGATAAAATGCTTGCTTGATACTTCTGGAGGAGACTTGAAAGGTAGGGCTGAAATATTCCCATGCATCTGCCAAATTGTAAAGTTGGCAGTAGTCAGTGTATGGAAAATTGCAGCGTGAATCATGTGTTTGTCTGATCTTTTTTATTGTAAACCTTTTAATTGCTTCTTTCAGATACCCATAAAAATAAAAGTGCCTGTTAAAGAGGGCCCTTATAAAATTCGTAATCTCTTTGAACAGTGGAAAAAAATAAATAGTATTCCAGGTAAAAAAAAAACAAGCTGAATATAGAACTGTGAGATTAGATGTCCTTATAAAAAGTACTTACTGGAGCATTCTAGCTTAAAAACTATTTAGATTAAAATCAAATTTTATTGGCTGCATGATATGTGTATTTTTAATTTATGACTTTATTGTACCCTTAAAGGATGGGTTTTGCTGTTTTGTCTGCAGAAGAGAAACTTTATAAAATATTTTCTTGCTTCATCATGCTGTGCAGTGTGATTTTTCTCCGGTACTAACCTTTGCTGGAAGGTAGATCACTCATTT
Source organism: Dromaius novaehollandiae (assembly GCF_036370855.1). Classification (NCBI taxonomy): domain Eukaryota; kingdom Metazoa; phylum Chordata; class Aves; order Casuariiformes; family Dromaiidae; genus Dromaius; species Dromaius novaehollandiae. The sequence continues at coordinate 14,382,806 of NC_088105.1, read as the reverse complement.
GCATGACGAAAGATATTTTCCATTTGTGTAACAACAAAAAAGCATCTGATCTCCAACAATGTCATCGCTGTGGACGGGCTGCAGGGCACGCTGAGGCCTCTCTGGGGAGGGGGCTGCCGGCTTGGGGGCTTGCTGAGCAGGCAGTTTTAGATGCACCAAACCTAAATATTACCATGTTTTACCAGCTTCTAGTTTTTCAAAGCAGGGATGGCGAAATGGGTCAGGACCTCAGCCTGCCTGTCTGGAGGGAGCTCAGGTTTCCCACAGCTGCTGCTCTACACTAATCGAGCCAAGCGAGGAGGTACTGGCCTCTCGCCCCTCTCCTGCGCCCCTCTGCCTGGCGTTACTCCGAACATCTGGGGAGAACTAGAAAAGCCCTGGGCTGCGGTTGGAGCGCAGGGCTCGGCGTGCTGGCACAGCACGTTGCAGGATGCCCTTCAAAAATACGCAGCTCCAGACGCTGTGTCGGGCTCCCCATTCAGTGCCGCTCTCCAGGAATGGGGATCTGGTGCCTGTGACCCGTCTGCACGGCGAACACCAGCACACCACCCAGCCGGGCCAGACTTGTCCCCGTGTGTGCTGACCTCAGTGCTTTCCAAATGACGAAGCTCTTGGTAGCTGAGGACAAATCTATGAACGTAACCTCGCTGGAAAAGGGCAAGACCAAGGCCATGTGAGGGGGGAGGGCGTCTTGCAGCGCAAGCTTCGCCGCTGAAGTCAGGGAGAACTTAGCTGTTGCCTGCGACGAAATCCGGGCTCGGGCTTCCGAGGAGACGAGCCCTGGCCCCGGGGACGGCGCTCGCCCGGGCGCAGGCTTCCTGGGGAACGCTCTGTTCTCCCTGCGCTTGTGGGGTTTCCCTCCCCACCAGCGGCAGCGGGACGCACGGAGGGCTGTAACGTACGCAGCGAACGTCCAGGGTGGAAGATGAGGTTTTTCCGTCTTGGTTGCGTTATGTGTTGCAATAGCTGTGTTGATCTTATCTGAGTCCCTAGTGAGTAGCACTTACTGCACAGCGTTTAAATCTGTATCTATGTTTTCCAAAACGCTAGTCCTTGTTTATTCTTGTTATAGAGGAGACTTGGATGATAAGAAAAACATACAAAAAATTGTCCGAAGCCTTTATAGCAGAGTTTCCTGAAGTCAAGAGGGGGGAATGTACTTTTACACAGTAGTTCAAAGCATACATTAGAGTTGTTTAAGAAATGTCTTCGGCTTATTGACCCCTTGTTGTTATCTATGGCTAGCAGGAAAATAATTTTCAAAAGGAGTAAGATGTTGAGATGCATCTTTTTGGTTTGTATTACATTTTGCAGATTACACAGGGGTGTTTCCACGCATTTTCAGTGTTCTTTTTTTTTTAATTTGCAGCTCTGCAGTGCTGGTGCTGTCTGTGAAATGGCTCATTTAAGTGTCAGAATAGGAGAGCAGCAAAGAGCACTGACGTGCTGCTTCCCGCAGCGCTGACGGAGCCTCTGCTCTTTCCTCTGCTCCAGACTGTGTCGCCTTCGAGGCACAGGGACTGGGAGGATTGTCTACAAAATAGCACAGAGGTGTCCAGCTACTGATGGAAGTGGTTTGCCTCTATACTATGCATTGGTGAATACTAGTAACCCTGCATGGTGTAGCATGGCACTGTTTTCTCAATGAATAATGCAGTTGCCACACTGATCTTTTTTTTTTTTTTTTTTGTATAAATGTTTACTCAAAGCCTTAGTCTTATTTAATTATTGATTAAATTCTGCCTGTCTAGTCCCTTTTTTAATTTCAGTGTGACACAGTAGTTTTTTAATAAACTGCTCAAAGCCCACTGAAGTGAAGGTGCCGCTGTCTCTGACTTTGTCCCCGTGGGTGCTACTCGCCCCAGACCACTCCTGGATGGCTGTTGCCCTTCGCCCACTACCAGTTTCCAGCTCTAAAGCTAACAACATACAAATCTGAATTTATTGCAGGAAGCTGTTTCTGGATCTAAATTTAGCACTATTGTGGATTAACGCTAAGCCTGGAGCAATTAAATGTTCACTCTTTCCTAAATGGAAAGTAAAACATGTCCTAGTGCAAATGGGTCCTATTTCACGTAATGGCAAAATCCTCTTTCTGAGCAATGCACAAACTAGGCGCAGCTCTTCGAGCGCTCGTCTTTCCCAGCCTTTAGGCACTCTCTCTGCTTTACATAAGCACTCATCTTAGTTTATAAAACTTCTAAAAATAGACGTGAAATTTATCAAAAAGAGGATAAGCTGGGACTGCATGTCTGCTCTAGTGCTGCTGTTGGGTGGGCATTTGTCTTCCTCACAGTAAAACTGTAAAAAGCACGAATTTGTGCATTGAGCAGTTGGTTCTGGTTCTACTTCTACCCACTGTTTTGAAGTTTTAATTTTTAAAGGTGACTTTAACTGCGGGTGTTGTAAGAACAGCCGGTTGGCCAGGAGCTGCGGGCGGCTGTCCTGGCCCTGCCGTGTCCCCGTTATCCTTCCTGCAAGGTGGAGCTGAAGCCAGGCCTGTGAGACAGTCTGCGTTTCAAAGGGCAGAACGTTCCCCTAGTCCTCACGGCTTTTGTCGATACAGAAACCAAACAGCTTGGTGGGAAGCAGTCTGTTCCTCACAACCAAATTTTCTTGACAGATATGAGCTGGATTGCACCATCTTGGCAAAAGAGATGATAAATCTTGTTTGAGGTTAAGTAGGTGATGCAAAACACTGGCGCCGTGTTTTGTTCAGGTTGCGGTCTATTTTGCTTCCCCCCAAAGGCCGTATTTGTTAAACTGGGTGTGTGAGGGACATTAAACAACCAACTATGTTTGTTAAGTCTGGCCGTGGGCATCATCTTTATCGTATCATCTGTGTGTAACGCAGTCCTTTTGATGACTATTTAATCCAAGTTAATGAAACGCTCTCGAAGTGCCTAGGTGGTGTTAGTCAGACATTGATCTAGGAAAGTGCTCGGGGATTATAAAACCGATCCCTTCTGTAACGTGTGCAGGATAGTCAGGACAGTCAGGAGCACAGCAGTGAGAATGCTGAAGATTAGAGAGGAGTGGAAAAACAATTGTACTGCCTAAAAGCTTCAAGTTTTTGAAAAGAAACATTTCCATTCATATTGCATGATGGGGAAAGTTTAAACAAAACCCACAAAAAGGCTGGGTGGAACTAGCAGAGTTAGACCAGCAACCAGAGTTTCTTCATGGAAAATAAATACACTAGCAGAAATGTAAATTTATTATTTTTTCTTAAAAAAATTATTTTAGTATGATAGTTTTTTTTCTCATTCAATGTCACAGTGTAGTCTTTTCTGTGAAAAGTGGAAAAGTAAGGGATGTCTCTGAGATGTGCTAACGGATGGTGACAGTTGAGAGGAGAAACCAGCCTTTCACCATTTGAGCAAATCCAAGCATTAAAGTCAGTGGAAATTTCAGCTGAGCAAGGGCTGCCTCATACCCTTTCTACTTAACATATTGACAAAAACTATCTTTAAGTTTGTTGAGTTAAGCTCTCTGAAGTTAGAAAAGGCCAGAATGAAGGTTTCCGGGCAATATTGCTCATCCCGCACTTACCCAGTGGAGCCCCGATCTCCTCCCAGACTGAAGGCTGGAAGACAAATGAAGAGCAGGGTGATACCTGCCTGGCTTCACTGGGCTGTGGAAATCCCCTCCCTGCTGGTTAAAGGGTACCTCGAAGAGGTCAGACTGCAGGCGGGATTGGGCTAAGGGTGCGGACGGCCTTACAGGCAGCCTGGGAGAGAGGTATCAGCCAAGCAGCTTGACAGGCAGTCGCGTGCTTGGTGATAAGTACTCCAGAATGCTTTCTCAATCCTCAAAGTAAACCGCATTCGTTGCAGACAGGTACGTTGCTCTTCTGGGACGTTGCTCTCATCAGCTCTTAGTTCTGCGTTCAAACAGGTCTCTGGAGCAAAGCAGTTAATTGGCTTTAGGTGAGTCATTGCACATGGAAAGCCGTGGTCCAAACTTTCAGAATATGTGGATAGAGTGATGATGTTTCCCCATGTATTTAAATGCACAGGTAAAGGTTAAACAGGTAAAGCACTATGTAAATCAGTGGAGCTATTCTGTGCTGTTATTCCAGCGTTCGACTTAGAGTTACTGTCACGGCAGGCAATGGCGACAGGTAGCTTCACCTTAAATGTTTCCCTAGTTGATAGCTTTATTTCAGGGCTGAAATGATCAGGTGCCTGCTCTGTGATTTTAGCCGTCATCTTACCTGATCCTTTTATTAAGCTCTTTTGATATCAGAATCCTTTAAAAATGAAACCAACTCTGTGGTGAATTCTTAAACTACTTCAAAGTAGGAACCTTCAGTGCTTTGTGAGATATGTATTGCTCTGAGGTGTGACACATGAATTAAAGTTCAAGTCCTGGAACAGTGAACTCACTTTACAACTAAAAGAAAATGAGTGTTTAGTTGTTGTGAGTTTTATTTTTAATCAAGTTGTTTACTTAATCATTTTGTTTTAAATAAGTTTGTTTTCTGGTAGCTTTCCAACTAAAACTGTTAGTTGAAAACGGAGCCAACATTTCTGACCAGGCTGGAATTTAGGAAGAACTAAGGGGACAAGACAGCTTAAATCAACTCTCTGGGGTATACTTGAACCTCTCAGGAATGAGTGTAGAAGGTTAATGTAAGCTGCAAAAAGGACTGGAAATAAAAACAAAAATTATCTTGATATTTCTCTGTTGTGTCCTATGCCAATATCCCTGATGATGTTTAGATTAGCAATTGGTCTCATGTTATACAAATCTCTGAATAACCAATGCCCATCAGCTGCAGGAGAAGAGAGGATTATTTCTTCCAGGTATTAAGGAATGGTTATTCTCTTTTTTTGCAGACTGTACTTAATTTTCTTTAGCCCACAGGTATCCCTCTGAAATAATCAGCATATAGTAAGTAGTTAGGAGAAATTAATTTCACATCTGTGGCCAAGTCTCTCAGGAATACAGCACACCGCATTAGTAATAGGAGCCATTAGTTCTAATAAGAGATTAATTAAAAAAAAATCACAAATGCCTAAAAGACAAATTAACAGAACATTTGCAAAGGCACATTAAGTTATGGAAGAAAGAATGGTCACTAAAAACTCCTGGGACTTTGGCAGCTGAAACACCCCAAGGTGGATTTTCCAGCATAGTTCGAATAAGCGGCTGTACCGAGGCACGCGCTTCCGCCAGCCGCTGCTGTGAAGGCTCTTTCTCGTTCTTTCCATAAGTCATTCAGAAGCTGACCCAAATTTATTCAAGGCACTCTGTTTACTGTGGTGGAGAAGAAGAGTGGACAACAAAAAATGATGAGAGGTGCTTGAGTCTGGAATGGCAAAAATTCGGTATCTTCTCCAAAACGGGAGCAGCGAGCAGGGCGGCGAGGGAGGGCCGCTGCTCGCCTCCGCCTTTGTGAAAGCTGCTCCGGTGAGTGACAAAACGTGCGTGTTGCAACTCACTGCGAAATTTGTTTTTGGAGAAAAGAAACGTCAGATCCTCTTCCGCTTGACATCAGCAAAGCACTGATACGGCTAGTGGTTTGCGGATTTATGTGCCTCATTGTGGAGGTACCTGAGGCACATCAGCTGCCCCTGGAACGTGAGCAGCGCAGCGAGGGCGATGTCGTGATGCCTGTAGGGAAACATGACATAGGTTTATTTTACTCTTCAAATTGAAAGAGCTGTGTTTTAGAAAGCGATATTCGGAGTCTGTGAAGGGAAAACTGCAGATGGAACAAAGAATAACATGCGCAAGCTTCCTGGTTCCTAACGTGCCGCGTGGTTCAGGAAAGCAGTAAAACAGATTTGAGGTGCACCTTTCCGAGCAGAGAAGGGAGAGTTCCTCTAGTGTGTTGCCTCAGTTGAGTGGTCCTCAGCTGCTAAAGTATTTTAAGTGCTAGCTGTCTGGGTTGAGTTAAGATGTATTTGTAATCATAGCCATAATCTCTTGACTATTTTAACTGTGTGTTTCAAAGCATGGAAAAAAAATAGTGTAGATATGGAGAAACTACCGTGTAAATGGAATATTAACTTTGTTATCATCATGTTTAATAAGTAACTGCTTTTTTATGTTACTGACATTAATGACTGATGTTGACATAGAGTTTGGCACGAGTTCCTTAGTGCCATGGCACATACAGTGTGCTGTTGCTGGTGAGTGGGAAGGACATGGTTTCAGTCACTACTATGACTTTGTTAATGGCCTGCAACATAAGGGTTTGGAATTAAAAAAAATTAGGTCTTTATATCTGAATGATATTCCTGATTTCCCTTCATATGCAGAATGTATCCTGTATTCTTCTTATGCATTTCTTGGAGAAAGGGTGGGCACCTGGAACCTGATACAGGATTAACGCATGAGAAACCTCTTGGGACAAGAAGATATCTTTACATTGACAGTTTGTATACAGGCAGCTTGTAAGTAAATGGAGAGTAAAGAAGGATGTGGTGGTAGCCTGTATTTTCTGTGCTGTGGTTCTGCTTTTCTGGGGTATTACACAACCACTCTGTATGCGTCATACCGTCTTACTACTTTGAATATTTTTTACTAAATCTTCTGTCTGCCCCATATTACTTCATTTGCATTTATTAAAACTAACAGCTGTGGAATTGAAACAAAAGCTTATTTTGTTGCAGCCGAAAACAACCAAGCTACCTTTGTTTTCTCTTCCAGTTTGCATTTACATTTATACTGGCATGACTAGCCTGCTCATTTTCTCTCCTGATAGACTTTATTTTCAGCTACAACTGAAAAATCAACAGCTTTTTATTTAACTACATCCCCATTTTTTTGCTTACTCAGAGATACAGTAGTCTTGGGAAAAAAGGAATCTAGAAATCTCAAATCAGACAACTATTTCCCTTTGCACTCAGTATATCCCACGACATCTTGCACAACCTGATGACAGACTCAGAAAGACAGAGATCATCTCTCATCTACTCTACCTCTAAATAACAATCTGTGGCCCAGCATCAGAAAAAAATTATTGCCATTTGCTCAAGTTCTGCTATTGCTCCTGGCTTTAACCTCTCTCTATCATCTATCTGTTTTTGGACTACCCAGGTTTTAACTATCAGTTCTTCCATTTTGTGGTCAGATCATTTCATGTGCAAGCAACAGGACTGTAAGATTCCAGTCTGTCAACAGATTGCAAGCCATTAAGTTGCTTGCAAATATTGTAGTTATTTTTGTCCTTTATTCTTCCTTTTTTTAAAATACCATGTCTCTTGGGATATATGTAATTTACCATTACATGACTTGTTGGCCCATTAAATGCTTCTGAGTGAGCTCAGATGTGACCAAACGTTCCCCCCAAAACACCGAGATGACACCGAAAGTGGTTTCCTGCCAGAAGCCCTACGGTGTGAGTAGGTGGAGTGAGGGAAGCTCTGTCTGTTAATGGTAGCCTAGTAGGACTGCTTTTTGCTTGCCTGTTTGCTCAAGTCCCTCTGGCTGAAGAGTCCACCTGTTTATGCTGTTTTTAGAGCGAGTCCTGCCCGGATGGGATGAACTAGCTGGCGAACGTCTGCTTGAGTAGGTGCCACCAGACCGACGCTGGCTCTGCCTGTGCTTTGAGACGATTGTCTTGGCGATGGAGCTGTGTTATCCTGATGCTCATACTGCTGAAAAACAGCATTTCTCAGCTTGAGCACCGCCTCATGCAAACATGGCCATATGGCTCTCGTACTGGATCCGGCTCGTGGCCACGCAGCCAGGCGCCCAGGCAGAGCGACTGAGAGACCAGCCGAGCCTCCCCTGAGCAAAGCTGCCCTCAGAGGTAGGCAGGCTGCTCGTTGCACTTCTCTTCGAGCCTCTGCTTTGCCTGGCATGACTGAAAATTACCTTTTCACCTATTGCTAATGAGCACTGGTAGTCATTTTTGCCTGGAAGAGAAGAGATTTTTTGTGGAGGGATGAGAAGCCGGCATTTGCCGTTCTGCATTAGTGCTGGCTTTTCAGCGACTGGAGCTCAACCTGCAGCACTAGGGCACCTTGCGTAGGAAGCAGGGCAGCGCCAGGCTTGCAGGTGGCTATGGGGATCCCCCCGGCCGCTGACCTGGCCCGTAACTGCCCTCACTCCCGGCCTCGCCGGCTGACACAGATCCTCCGGTGATCGGGGGGATGGTCCAGCACAGGGGCGCCTGCGGGGGCTAGAGCCGGCCTTGCTTAGTGCTCTTCTGCTACAGAAGCGTCTGCTGGTGGCTTCCTCGTTGCTGCGTTTGAAACCCTCGCGTGGCTCGCTGTTCAGCAGCCTGGTTAAAATGACACTGGCTGCTGGGAATTTTCCACAAGATAACAAAATTGCCGGTTACTCTTTCTGTATTTTTTGTTTTGATTTTTTTGCATTTAATGTTTCCTTTCTACTCTGAGAATTGCGCATTCAGTTCCACTGCGACTGTAATTCTTTTTCGTTAAGCCTCAATAAATGACAATCTTGGGTCAGTGTTTTAAGCCTTTACAAGCAGCAGTTCATTACCATTTACATTATAGTTGAACGCATATTTATAAATATTTACCCAAAGGACAAAAACAAGAAACCAGCAGCTCATTACCATTTACAGTATATTTTAGAGCATATTTATTTATAAATATTTACCCAAAGGACAAAGAAACAAGAAACATGGAATGTTTTTCCCCATCTGCTATACTGAGCTCGTCAGGTGCTAGAGATGTACAGCATTTTTCCAGCTCTGTGGGTCCTCACAGGTAAGGGAGATGCCAATGAATAGCTCCTATTTTTTTCCTTGTGTCCAGAAAATACATTGGAAGAAATGGAAAAGTATCAAACACTGAAAACGTGTGGCTGTCAGTACTCGCTGCCCTAACCTGCACCATGCCTGACATTTATCCTCGCCTGCTTTGCTCTGCATAAGCTGTACGTAGCTGAAGGCATGGTCCAAGGACTGGATCTGTAAGATTAGATAGTAATAGAGTCTTAAGTACACTAACACATTAAATTATATACTACCTTGCAAGAGTGTGGAAAGTAGATAATATAAGGGCCAGCATGTATTCCTTTTGTAAAAAGTGGACTATAAAACTGTTCTGCTTTGGAGACAAGGAGCTAAGATTGCTGTATGTGGAATACAGACTGCTGGAGGATGTAGAGGATGGTTTGAGCTAGATTCCTGAAAACAAGTAAGTGAAAATCTGGAGAAATTGTTGCCTGGAAAGCATCCTGTTATTTCTACTGTAACAGAGAATTTTTAGATTTTGCAGTCTTCACGTTTAAGAACATCCTGGCAATTTGCTGAACATATTTCACCAAGTGGGAGCTTGGGCTGGTACACGGTTCTTTTTAAAACCGAGGGGGTGTAGCAGAGCAGCACAGGTAAGCTAACGTAGCTTGTATTTTGACTTGCCGTTAGTCACTACCTTCACAGAGGGCAGCGACCAACTCTTACTTAGTACCAAGAATCATCGGGTTGCTGTTGGGTTGCTATCTGGGAAACAAGATGAAGTTTTATAACCAACCACTCAGAGCACTGCAGAAGAAAACCCATGGGAAAGACTACACAGAGATAACACTGTGAAGGTGAGATTTTTTAGATCAGTTTAGCTTGGTACTGCATGATTTTTGGATCATGGGCACCAGGGTACTAAATTGTGCCCATGCATTTTCTTTTCCATGAATAGGTTATCATATTTGAGTTGAGCAGCATTTATCCTCTGCGTTTTGTCTCCGTTTCTTTACCATTAATAAGAAAGAGCTCCTGTACTCAGGGACTCTTTTTGTTAGGATACATGTAACAATATTTCCAGCCATTTTTATAATGCAGTTAGTTTTCTGTTAAATCCAGTTGCTGATTTAAATGTATTTTTTAGACAAACTCCTTGCTCAACGGCACATGAAATTATGCTCATCTACAGTAGAGCTGAATTTGAACTGAATGTTCCCTGAGTGTGGTAACATTTTGTGCTTTTGGGAATTTAGGATAATTATACATAGAGAGAGACCGCCAAGATTTTTTTTCCTGAGACAATTTTGAGATGGGAGCCTCTCCGGAAAGAGATCCGTCTGCATTGTTTACTTCATCGCAGTCACACTTTGCTCAGTCATTGCAAGATTGACTTTTATCAGCTTCTGGGTAAACTGAGCTGCTGCTCTGCCAATTCCTTCGTTACCACAATACCATCCTTCATGGCCTTGCAAGACATCCTCCACCTTCTAGGCACATGCTTCATGAAATTCCTAAATGTTTGTTTTGCTCCTGTTTTCTTTATCTGTGTTTTTTTAACCAGATTGTAGTCAACGGTTAATTATGGATGCCCTCAATAAATGTTGGAAGTGCCGAAGCTGTAAGACAAAAGCATTAACAAGCAATTAGTGTTCGTTGCTTAATTTTCACCATTTTGGACTATCACGTACAGAGCATTTGAAAGACGTGGAGCAGGTAAGTCTTGCGTGTTGTTTTGTATCTTGATGCACAGGGCCTTACAGCACATGGCGTTAGTCCTTCCTGGGAGCAGGCCGTGATGTTGTTGTCCATGGACAACAGGGCTGTGAACGGGGACCTAAGGACAGTTTTAAACTGGGCTTGTCTAGCAGGAGCAAGGAGAAGGTGCAAAGGGAAAGTGCAGTGATCAAAGGGATCAAACGTCTGCCTTGCAAAAAGGGACTAGGAAGGCTAGCGTGCTCCAGTCTCCTTTTCGGGGGGAGGCAGCTGAGGGAGGGTACGGTCAAGGTTTACAAGCCACGAGGGAGCTGGAGGGTGTGAACACAGAACTGCCATCCACCGGGACCGCAGTACTAGGACAGTTACTTGATGAAAGCGGTGGGAGACCTGTTTGAAGCAGGTAGAAGCAAACATGCCCGTCCCCAGCAGGCAGCGAGTTCCTGGACGCTGCTGCTGCAGGAGGCTGTGGAGGGAGACAGTCAGCGGGTTCGAAAAGGGATTAGACAAGGTCACGGACCACAAATGCATACGTGAATGCTGTAAAGGACCAGGACCCTCTGACATCCCCAACATAAAGACTGTGGCTACGGGGAGGCCATGAGGGGAAGGGACGGAGAAAGTCGCCGGTTTCTTGGTTTCCTATTTAGCTGTTTGTCACCACCCCGGAGACAGACGACTGTGCTAAATGAGGCATTAGTCTGACCCACCAGGGCATTTCTGATGTCCTTAGGAGTTTTAGTTATTACTCGGTCAAATGCAGAATTAGGATTTAAAGCACTCACCCCCCGGGAAAAGCCTGCAATTAAGGACCTTGTATGTGCTCAAGATTTTGCCAGACTCAGGCCTTATACTTTATTTGGTTAAACAGTAATGTGAACATTTACAGGGCTATATAAATAATCACTTTCAGTTAGAGCTGTCAGCTGAGCCAAGCTAGCGATTAAAAGCGCCCAGGACTTAGAACATCCCTTTCTAATTTTATCCTGGCTCAGACTGTGTTTAGAAGATGAGGTGTAGATAAAATCAGATAAGCAAAATTTAGTGTCCCGTCACTTGTAAAATGCTTAAGTTATCAGTTAAAAATAAAAGAAGTGAGAAAAGTATGTTAATGTGTTACAAGAAACAAGACCATACCTAAGTGGCTAGATTAGGAGGCTGGGTTTAATAACTGGCAAGAGAAGATAACAAGCAGTCCACAGCGAGTGCTTGCAAAGATGCCAGTTGTGCAGGTTCGTGCACCCCTCAGAGAGCTCCTACCTGCACAGGTAGCAAATCTTCGTGCATCGTATTAGCAGTAGCTAATTAGCTGGAAGATGGGTATAAACACATGAATGACTAAACCGAGTGCTGGAGCTGTTTGGCGATTTTCTAGCTGACCAGTTTTCTATTAGAAAATGCTGATTCTTCCAAATGAAAACATTTTGCTGGAATAGATAATACCAACGAGACGATCATTTGTGCTCCTTCCAGGTTGCTCTCGCCCTTCAGCAGGCTCTCTGGCAGGCTGCCAGGCAGATGCGATAGTGCTGAGCTCTTTGTCTGCCGGATTTACAGCGCTTCGTGGCTCGTCTGGGTACCCGACTCCCTGAGCTCTCCGCACCGGGGCACGTAGCCAGGGAGTGTATCTGCCCTTACATCCCATCAGCTGACTGTGTTGGCTGTTCAGCTCTGCTGTTCCAGATGATGTTCTTCATATGTTTGAAATATTTCACAGGTTGGACAGAAAGTCTTCCAGTCAGCTCTATTAATACACAAAGACCCTAGAGGCAAGAAGAGCACTTAAATAAAACACAAGAGATGCATTTTTTTCTGCAAGAAAAAGAAAAGTCAGCAGGCTCCTGACTATTGATTTTTAGACTCTTCAGAGTCTTGCTGAAGTCTTTGCAGGTGACTCTGGGCCATTCCTCCCCGTAGTAAGAAAAAACTATATAATAGCATCATGTACTAAGCTTCATCCTTACTTAATTTGTTTATGAAGTGGGACTTGGGGCACAAAGGACGTTGAGATAGGTTCATAGGCATAAAGGTTTGTTAGCGGGTTTCACAGCTGATGACATACATCAAACCTACGGCTGACAGTTACTTTTGGGGAAAAATAAAAACAAAAGGAGAGAGAGACGGAAGAGGGAAAGGGAAAACTGCTGAGGGGAGCCTCCTCCCCGAGTGTCCTCTCCAGTGCAGCAGGCGGCCCCCCAAAATACCTTTCCAATAGTAATTATACGGTTTTCATCAGGACCTGCTCAAACTCCTTAGTGGGCCTTCCTGCTTGTGATGCCGTTAGCGCTGGTTAGAGCAGGCTTTGAGCAGGGGCAGGTGCTGCAATGCTGATGTTGTTTAACCTTGTATACGCGTATCATTGGGTGCCTAATGTAAACCAAAAGCTACAGGCAAAGGATAGGAAAAAAGAGGAAGAAGGGGTGAGCCTCACACCAGTGGTAATAGTTTCCCATGAGAACCTGCTGTAAAGATAATATTGGTGGTCGCAGGTGCAAGGCTGTGTGAACAACAGCAGGAGACGAGCAAAGGAAAAACCACCGCCACAGCACGTCGGGTGAGAGGCTGCAGAGCTGCAGGTGCGGGGAAGGCTACAGCACCGCGAATGGAAAGCCCTTAGCACCACTAACAGGCACCGTGCAACAGACTTGTATTTCCTCTCTTTGACAAGTATTTGGAGCTCTATGCATAATCTATCAGTTTATTCCTCCTTTTCAAGCACTCCTTTTCAAATTCAGAGGATCTTGCCTACCTAAAGGCTCTTTATATGTTTTGATGATTTCGTATTAATTTGGTATCTCCTCCACAGAGTTTATCACTTTGACTACTTTTATTTCTTTTGCAACCCTGAATGTAGCTGGAACAACAGACAGGAACAAACAACTGTGTGTTCCTCTTCATCGCAAAACAGTCCTTTACTTCAGTTATAATATTTGTGCGATTTCTTTGGACATTATAGCCTGTTAGACTTGTTGAGTGTTTGGGCTGGGCTCATCTCTGAGATTTTTAACCTATCAATTTAAAGCGGTGCCTTCGTAAAGGTAAGACAAATATTGTCATTACTAATATCACTGCCCAAATCATTTGTAACTTGATCATATTCTTCATGGGAGCAAATTTCCTTGGAGTGGCTGTTTATACACTTATCGCTTTGGCTCTGTGGTGTACAGGTTCTCCTGTAGAAGAGCAACTTCTTTCGTGTTCGGTAGTTTCTATCTTTGTGTCACAAATGTTGAGACTTTTCAACCCATGAGGCAGTAAAAAAGTTCAGCTCAGCAAGCTGTATTCCAGGAAGAAATGTCAGCCATGGATTGGTCCCTCCTGGAAGTCGAGACAAGGTATTACCTCAAGCAGAAACAGAAGTGAATCATGTTTATTTATCAAGACATAAGGGCTAACTTACCCTGGTGGTGGGAAATTTGTATTGACTCCTTTCTTTTCTGCATGAAAACAAGAATAAGAAGAATAAGGAAGGCAGGAAGAAGAAAAATGGGGCTACTGCTAGACAATTAATTCTTGCAAAAGAGAAAAAATATGTTTACAGGATGATGTTTACATTATGGGAAGGAATAACCATTAGTGATTTTAAACAGGAGCCATTTCAGTCTCTATAGCTCCCAGATGTTCCTGCTGGCAGAGGCCCACTGTCCTTCAGCCTGCTGTTTGTGTTTCCTCAAAAGGGTCTGAAAAGCTGTGGTTTCACCTTACAGCGGAACAGACCAAACGGTGATTTTCCTCTGAAGGGCATGGTCTTGTTCCTGCTTCTCCATGTGCTGGGTCCAGCCCTTTTATGGCCTCTGGGTGCAGTTCAGCCGCCTGTCCCAGTGCAGAACGAGCGTTTTTTTGCTTGCCCAGTCCCACTAGATCCGACATGGGGGAAGCAGCCCGCAGATGGTGAGGGGGAAAGCTGCTCTCAGTGCTTCTTGCCTGTTATACTGGCTCAGCTGCCAGGTACGACACCCTCAGCAACTTGCAGATCACTCCTTTCTTCCGAAGTAGATCCTACGCCTGGAGTTTGGGACGGCTACAAGAGGGTTCGCTTAGGGATATAAGTTTAGGAGGAAAAAAATACTTTTTGTTGAGCTCTGGAAAATCAAACTCCAGAATGGAATATTCATTCCATTCAATACCTGCCTCTGTTCAATATCTGCACCGTTTAAATGACTTATCTGCATTTTGGGTAACTGCAGGAAACCCAAACCACTTTGTTGTTTCTTTCAAGTAAAGATCCAAGTGTTTGTAAAAGGTGGAGTTATGAAGACAGTGTTTACTCTTTTTCACACCAGACCTGTTTCATGGAGCCAAAGGCTTCCCCTTTCTAATGATGAATTGGTGAAATAACAGTGGAGCCGGTTTTTAGAAATGAGAATTATAACAATGAGAAAAACAGGGCTGGGTTGGAAGATAGGAGGTGGTCTGATGACACTGTGTTTAATCTGCAGCTGGGTCTTGTCTTTCCCTTTGTTTTCCTTTGGACTGTGCTAAAAAATCCAGCACAGCAGCTAGATGAAGTAAGACTTTTTTTAAAAAAAGCGTTTTTTTTCCTATGAAACATTTCATTTTAAACCTGAACTGATGGCAATAGAGAAGCATGTGTTATTCCTTTCCTTCACAAGGAGAACACACTAGTCTTTCCCTCTTTCTGATCAGCAGATTTCAACAAGGATAAACATGTCATAAAATGCCTATTTTTTTATATCATATGCTAGTAAAATATACTCAACACAGTTCAGCGTACTTGTGAGATGGCCAGGTTTTAATCTTTAAATAAAAAAATGCCTGTGCTTTCCAATTTATTTGTCCTATTTCTTGACCTTTTTTAAGATAACAAACTAGCTCCCAAGAATAAAAGACAACATGAGAAATATCATGGCAGGAATCCCAGTGCAGTGCAGCCTATAGAGCCGCTCAAAGAAAGGCTGTCAGTGTTAGGCTAGAGCTAAAGAGGCTCAGCAAAAGGAGGGTTGAAGGTACCTTTTTAATCATCGTTGCTAGCCAGCAGAGCTGCAATAGGGCAGGCGCTGGTGATGACTCAGGATGGATTTCAGGACACAGATAGGGTTAGGGTTGGGCTTAGCACTAGGGTTTGTGAATATTTTTGCTGGATTTTGGATGGCTTGAAAGCTTGGATAATAGGCTTCAATAAATGATGAATGTTTTTGGTATATGTATCGTATAAGCTGTCTTGATGGGCAAAATACTACAGTCAGGATTGTGGCTAGGTTTCCAAAAACAGGTGCTTTAGCAGGTGCCACCTTTTTAATGGCTCCTGGTCTGTGGTTGCAATGAGGCCTGCTACGGTCAAGCTGCAATGACAGAGGCTTAGCTTTAGTATGAGTAGGTGTTATTATACACAGGGCACAGCAGGCTTGTTTTGGGATTGTTTGTAAAAAAAAAAAAAAAAAAAGTTTTTAGCAATCCATTTCTGCAGTGACGATTCCAGTCCTGAGGGAAAGGAGAGGCATAAGCTTCGAGGGCAGGAACATCTTACATTTTTAGAATGTACTTTGGAGGTAGCATTAGCATTATTTTGCTTACACACGTTCCAAAATCACAAGAGAAAATGAGTTTCACTACAGGAAAATGTTAAAATAATCCACTTTCTTCTTGAAAAAGGGAAAAATGAACTTCCCAGTATGATACTGGCTTTGAAGGCTGCCTATATTAAGAATCCTGGCTCTTGCAGTGCAATACCAAAGACGTCAACTTTCTCAGGACCAGAGCTGGATTAAAAAGGAAGAGAAAGGGGAGCTGCCAGAGCTCGCTTTCCAGCACAGATTCTTCTTGGATTTCTAGAAAGAAGCAAGCAACAGTAACAGAAGCAAGTGCTGCTCTACCTTCCTTTTCTCCAAATCTCTTCTAAGAATGGTCCCAAGATATCCGTCCTCTGAGCTTGCAGTGGATGTGCTCGTGCCTCTCCGGGCTCTCTCCAGCAACGAGAGAATTCCTGGGACCAGAATAACAGAAACTCCATTTCTGCAATTTTTATTATTAGAAATAAATTGTTAGAAGAATGGCTCAAACCAGATCCGCTGCCCAGTATTGCGTAGAAATGCCAGTCTGGTAGTGGTGGGGGAATGAAAGTCATAACAATACGCTCAAGACTCGGGGAATTTTGCTTACGAATTTTGAAAAGGGAAGAGGTGCCTCGGAAGGTAAATAATCTCAGCTCTTTGCAGACATGCTCACAAGAAAAGTTCTTAGTGCCAAACAGAGCATAAACAGAGCTATATCGTTTGGTTTCTACCGACTACATATTTTGGCTTGGCTTCGGTAGTATAAATATTGGCATTTTTGTTGGTCTACCATAAATAGATGCCTCAGGGATGCTGAAATTCAAAAAAATTCATTATTCCTGTCATGTGTTATTTATCTCATGAGGCTACTGGGACTTCATTGGTATTCCCGAGCGTTACATAACCAGCGGCCAAAGCTACCGTGTTGTGCAGCTTCGCTCCTAGAGTAACCGGCTCGCAGTGCCAGGGCTGGTAAGGGGCCTGGGAGGACCTTCTCCTAGTGCTGGCTTGCGCCAGTCTGTCAAGAACTGGGATCCCAGGTGAAAAAAAAAGTGTAATTTAACACCCCGGCAACTCTTGGCAGCTGTGTTTTGATTTGCTTCCCCTGTCCTTACGGCTGTACCTTTTCACTCCCCAGGCTGCACGCTCCTATGTTATTAATGGCTGCTTGCTCTGAAACGGAGCTGCCCGGGAGCCTCTCAGATGCGACTTCTCTTTTATGGCCTGCCTGTGCGTACTGTGATCCCCCCCGGAGGGTTTCTTTTTGTGTCTTTTTGTCTCTTAAAACCCTCTGGAGAAGCTGTTGAGCACTTCTCCTCCTCCCTGCTTAGCCAGTGCTAAGGTCGTGCTAAAGTTACTATTGCTCCCTTCTTTCTGTTGTTTAGCAGATTTGTACCATGTAAAAATATTTAGCCATTGAAAAAATTTCTACAAAATGAAGAATGCAGGGAAGGACAAGAATGCGTGTTTTGGGCAACCTGAAGTCCTCTCTGAAAGTATTGTCTTTCCTCTCTCTGTAGGAGAAGGGCAGAATAAAGAAAAGACTTATGGCCTAGTAGTTAAGGAATCAAAAAATATCTTCAGAGAAATTATTCTTATTTGCCAATATATACGAATGTGAACATAATGCTTGTGGACAGAACATAGAGCCCCAAAGAACGATCATTGTCGTAGAGATACTGAACCACTAAACGCAACCTGTTCACAGATTTGTTTTGATGACTGTAATGAACTTGTTCTGGAGCGACTGTGTTATCCTAACAGTGCTATAAGCTCTAATCATTGTTTTATTGCTATTGTATTGTTCATGGAGCCGGAAAAGCAATGTGCTTACTCTCTTAACATTCAGAGAATGAATCAGGCACTTGTTTAACCCATACGACATAACATTTTTTTCCTGTTTGTGGTTTCTTGGTTTTACCTAGCTAATCACAATGTAAAGCTTTGACGTATTTTCAGGTAAACTGATCTGAGATGTCTTGCATCGTGTAAAATAATATTTTTCCTTATTGACCAAAATGTTTATTTAATCCTCAGCTCATAGGAATGAGGCTGAAAGTCTTTCATACAAAAAAAACAGTGACTTCCTTTAGCACACAAATGTTAACTTATCACTAGCTTTCCTAACAAACTCATGACAGAACCGTGGAATCACTGCAGTCGTTCTGCAAAAGCAGAATTGCACTGAAGTCGGTGAAATCTGGCTTAAGAACAGGCTCTTCCTTCTCTGGGTGGCTGCAGCAGCTCCTGCCTGCAGTCATCTGCCCTGCTGCAGGGACAGTTGAGCTGGCAGCTCCTGCGCATCTACTGGTCTGTCAAGATTTGCAGCCTACCATATTAAAATAAACTGAAATTGGTGCAGTTCACTGTGGAGACTCAGCAGTAGTTTCATTGTCTGCTGGATCATCTCTGCAACAGAGCTGGAAATCTCAAAAGAATAGGGTGGCTAGATGGGATGAACTGTCCCTTCCTCTAACAGGGATAAGGTGAAGGTGGCATTAACTGGAGACAATTAACCATGAGAACATAACTGCAAAACAAATGAATGGTAATAGAGAAATGGGGAGGGAGAAGAAAGGGGAAGAGTCACCGAGAAGGTCAGGAAACAAATATCGGTAACCGTGTGAAAGGTATCACATGCCTTGCAGGATGCCACGACTCCTTGTTTTCAGTATGTGTGTGTTTAGAGGGGAATAGGAAACTCCAGGCAAGTTTGGGAAGGCTAAATCTGGAAAACAGTTCCTTCAGGGATGAAATGGTTAACGAAATGGTTATTTTTTAAGATGCCTCTATTTACAGCAGTGATTCGCTACGTAGTACTGAAATACACATTGTGAAATGAAGGCTAAAGGGAGGAGTATGCTCTTGCAAAGCACTTTCTTTTTCCTCTTAACAGGGACATTTTTCCATCTGCTGGGTAGGGAAAAGTAAAGCTGAAGAATAGGTACAGTATTTGTGAATTACGTGAAATACAGTACTGAAAATCAGATTAATACTTGACTTGTATAAAAGATAAGCAGGAAAAGATTCTGCTTGCCAGTCTTCTATGGTCTGGATGATCCACACTGCACATGAGGTAGTCCCTCTGCGTATAATATGCTAAGCTGAGCTGAAACTCTGCAATAGATCTGAACACATGGCAGTACATAACTGAATGTACTGAGCTGAGAATTTTATGAAAAATGGTTTTATGTTCTCTTGTAGATTCAGACTGTTTCCTAGCTTGATCCTAGGATGTAGTCAACAAGGTGTTTTTTAAGGACTAATGGGATTTGGAAAGAGTATGTTTGTGTAGGTGTCAGATGTGTTCTTTTGTTCCATCCTTTTTCTCTAAACCAATATTAAGGATGTGCCACGATGACTGAAAGTTATTACACCAGCTTTTGGACAAAATCATAGTACTTTTTGGCAAGACGTATGGTAGCAGTCAAGTTTAAAGAAAAAATCACAGAGGCACTTTGCAATCACTTCATTACAAATCAGTACCGTCACTTAGCAGTGTGCTCAAACGGCTATTTAACTGCTAAACTCCAGTCGTCCAGCAATGGGCTCCTTCCAGTGAAATGTTTTGTTATGTTACCTTGTGAGGTAGTTATCTGTTACTAATTTGAGGAGGTTTACACTTTTCACTTTGCCTCCCAAACCTAAGCTTCCAGCTCTTCATTTAAGCCTGCAAATAAATGGCTTGAGTTTAAGAAAAGGCAGAGTGACCAAATGTATCATCAAAACCTTGCTCATTTGACATTCAAGCTTCTTAACCAAAGTTCACGGAAGCCACTCACACGTGGATCATATAACTATGTGCATAAGCACAGACAAGAATTTAGCTTTTGATACCTGGGTTTTGGAGAATTTTGTCCCAGGTCTTCTGAAGTGCGACATATAAGCCATTTTTATTGTACTTTTCTTCTCCAAAGAACAACTGTAATAGCTATCCTGTGATGTACCTTCTACTGAGAAAACAAGAGCAGGCTCAGATCTTCATATCTGAATCTCTCCCTCTGCATTTCCTCTGAAATCAGAAGGCATTAGATCTAGTATCTGCCCTGGCTCCATCTTTACTGGAAATTCATGCTGAATTAATTGGCAGATTCTGTAGTGCTTTTCTACTTTTGCTAATAGTGATTCCAAATCAGCATAAAAGTGACCTAGTGATTGCAAATGTTCAATTGCTTAAAAAAAATGGCAGATAGCTGCTCTCCCAGGGACACAGAGTACGAGCAGAAAGTTCTTTTGTTAATGATCCTTTAGGGGATAGCTGTACAAGGGCTCACTAGTTTACTAATTGTGGTGTTCTGTCATGGGTTTTGCAAATTCAAGTTTAACTCAAAGTTTTCTTTGCATGCCAAAGATATGTTTGTGCAAATGAAATTTAATGCCTCAGACTAGACAAAACGATTTATCAGAGGCCACTATAGTGAAGAAACACCAGGAAAAATATGCAATACTTTTGGAGGGAGATACTCACACTATCTAAAATTAGCCATTTAAGTGACCTGGGTCAGGATGGCCTAGCTTGGAACTAGTAGTTCCTGCCCCATGGCAGATTATGGTTTAATAGCTCATTTAGCAGCTCCTGATTACAGCCTGGTGGTTTGGGGTAGCCTTAAATGGTAAAAAGGTGATTTGGTAACTGCTATTTCAGCAGCCAATGGCAATTACATAGAGATGTTAAAGGTGTGAGGGGTGTTGAGTGGAGGTAGAGACAGAAGTTTTGAGAAGTGTAGCAGGAAGGAGGTGTGTTGTAGATTTAAATGTGAAGAGTTAAATTTGTAGAAGGTACTCACATAAAATACATAATTAAGTGGTCTAGGAAGTGAAAGCTATGCTGAATTATCTACCTAATCCACTAGCAGGACTCTTGTACAGAAGCATCTGGGCAATTGAGGCCAAAGCATTCATACAGCACATTTCTCCGATACAGATGGCTAGATATGCAACCTGTGGGTAAGTTCAGTAGCGTTCTAGTCCGGTGAAATTAAGTAAATGAGTTTCTTGTATTGAATAGTTGCTCATGCTTTAAATATTTGTGTTTTATCACAAGTTCCCCCCACTGTGGGTTTGAACCCCCTCAGGCAGAGGGAGGAACAGAACCAGGGTTTCCTACCTCCTGGGTGAATGCTATTTCTTTTACCATTAATGGTACCTGGGTGTTAAAATGAAAACTGTGAAGTCTGTTCAGCCCGCTGAAAGGGCAAGATTTAGAGCAGCAAAGTCTGAAGAAAGACTGTGATGTTGTATTTGAAGTATTACAGTGCCTGAAAGCTGTTTCTCTGGAGGAGCCCGTAGTGTTTGCAGGCAGAGCTGAGGTGGCTTTGCCCATGTGCTGGGTTGTTGGGAAGGGGTGCTGCTGGGGTTGTCCTGGGCTTGGTGGGACCTGCCTGGAAGGCTGGCAATCTTGTCTGGGGTTCTTGCTGCACAACTTGTGAGCATCTTGGAGTATAAGCAAGAGCTTGTATTTGGATTGGTAATGAGCCAAGCGCACTTGCCTCTGCTTGCAGGGTATCCCGTGGACAGCCTGTAGGTTCAATACGGGGCTAAGGTATGGCAGTCCAGAGTACGCAACAGACTTTGTGTCTCTTATCAGTTTTGTTTCCTCTTTGCATTTGTATTTTCTATTATCGTTTGATAAAGAGTTGATTGTAATTCCCATAACTGCTCAGAAATGCACTTGGAGAGTGGGGTATAGATCTGAACTGCTACCAGGAGGACAGAATGTGCTTACTGCTCAGTAGTTTATTAAAGCTATTCAGCTCGGGAAGGCTTGGGGATGCTTTGAGTCTGACTAGTAGCATTTAGCAGTGCTACAGGGAAGGGGTGTGTGTGTGTATCTGCTCTTTCATTCTCTATTTGAAACCTATCTTTACACTATTTCTGGGGAAAGAAGTTTTAGCAAGGTTCTGTGCTTGCTTCCTTCTGCCACCTGTGTCCCCTGTACCCAGGGGCATTTGGTGGAAAGCGATGCCTCTGCGCCTGAGCCTAGATCTGCCTCAGTGGCTCCCAACTACCATAAGCTTTTTCCTTGCTTTTTTGACACTTAATGAGCTGTAGGGGCTGCTTATCTATGAATTACCTTATATCACTGCAGCTGTTTCCTTGGACAGGCAGACAAACCTCTCTGAAGGGGTAGGGGAGAGAGCACAGAGCTGGGGCTTCAGCATTTCTTGTTTTAGTTGCTTTTGAACTAAGTATCTCATTTAAGAGCTGTAGAACTTTGACCATATCATAGTCTGTGATGTCTAGTATGTAAAATACAGACATGTGGTTTAGAATGGATGAGAGTTGTGTAGGTTTTTTTCCCTCCTACTGACAACATTAAATGTATCCATAGGAAATGGGGCCATTATTTTTGTTGTGTGATCTGTTAATTCTGCAACTGCTTTGCATAATACAGCTATGCAAGCTCCTACCTTGGTGAAGAATGCCTTTAGACTCTGAAGTAGGAGAGATGCCATCAACAGGCCTGTTCCTTATATTTGCAACTGTGTTGATTATCTTCAAATTTGGGGTATTACAAAGTATAAATGGGTTTCAACTGAAATCATATTTGTATGAAAACTGCACTGCCAAACACTATAGTAGAAATTCTTTCCTTTGTTCATCTAGTTTAATGTTTGCATTTGGAAACCATGAAGAGGGAAAGCAGAAAGAGAACAGGTTGTATCACAAGTTCTTTCTTACTTAAAATTAAGCTGTGAATTTAAAATATTCTTTTACAAATTAAAGTATTAAAGTCTTTGGAACATAGTATTTAGAAGTATGAAGGTTTTTAGAAATTGGAAACCATAAAAATGCAGTGATTGTCATTGTTTGTCTTTTTAAAAAAAAATAGTCAGAGGACATTAGATAGGAGTAGAGAAACATATATTTTGAAAATATTGATAGAAGCAGGTATAGAATAAATGTTTTCAATATTGAAAATGTATATAATGGAAAAAATGTTCTTTGTGCATCACAGAAAACTACCTGAGCTCAGTGAATTGCCCATTCTTGCTAGCCTTCCTTAGAGTAATTTGGCACTTGCTTTATTAGGTTTTATACAATTACAACTCTTGAAATGTTGCTACTATGTCACAGGAGATAGTATCTGAAAAGAAAAACAGGGTAAAAAATAAATGACACAGAAAACTAATGATCCAGTTATATATCTGGAAGGGAATTTGAACAGGCTGTTCTAAAATATCTTGTACTTTTGGCATAGAAAGATAGAAAAGCTATGGTGTTGAGCTGCAAAAAGTTTTTCTTTTTCTTATTTAATCTGGCCAGATCCCTGTGCAGTCTGAAGTCAGATCAAAAAAAGTTGCCTTACTTCATTCTTATTATGCATTTGGTGTCCTAATAGGACACACTTCGCAGCTTGGGCATAGCAGGAGAGGGAAGACAAAAACTTTCACCATTTGTTGTCCTTCCTTGCCATAAGGTTACCTGCATGAGCAAGGCTGTCTAATTGCACCACGTAACAAGCACTCCTTCTCCTGTAGTCCAGCCTTCAGGAGAGGCAGAAAAACACCAAACAGGAAACCTGAGAGGTATCACATGAATGGTCTTCTGAAGACATCGCTGAATAAATGTTTGGTGGAGGTAGGTTGTGCTCTTTCTCGGTATACCAGGAGGAAGTGTGCCTCGTTGACTGGGGACATTCATCTTTCTGTTTGAAAGACAGAAGAATGAATAAACAGAACACAACCAAAAAACAAAAAAAAATCTGCCCTTACTCATGGGTGCCAAATGCAGTACTGTTTGCCTGGCTCCTTTATTTGCGCAGCAGGCAGTCGTTTTCATCTCTCCCATTCCAGCTATAGTGGCAAGGATGTTGCCCATTTCACTTTTGTTATTGGGATATCTGTTCCCAGTTTTTTAGTCCACGTAGATCTGCCTGGAAATGCTAGGTTGATTCTTGATATAAATTCACTGCTGTTGCTTTTGAGTAGGGTTTTGGCCCATATCTGCCAGAAGGGAAAGAACAGTACAGTGGTGTGCTGTGTATGATGAGGAAACAACTAGGGTAATCTCTTTATCTTGTCTAAGTGTCTGGCAGAGGATTCTTGCATTTTTACAGCACGCCTGTCTGTCTCTTAACTTGTGCACTTAAATACAAGGATCATGTTCTTTTCAATGGTGCATCTAGTTTGGTCTACACTCCTGGAACACGTTCTAATTGAATATAATAAACTGATGTAGTAACGCACCCCCACCCCCACAGGGCATCACTTTTCCTTTATTTTCATGGAAAGACTTGATGACATGAGAAAGGAGTTGAAGCTTCAATGTGCAGATATTCAGCAGATCTGTACGATAAGTAATGGAACATTTTATTTATGGCAAATATCATCTGGAGATATGCAGCAGTTAGAGATGTAGCTGATGAACTTCAACTCTCCTGTCTTTCCTTTTCCTGCCAGTCTATAACTCTGCTAACAAGCTTTTAAAAACATAGTGAGTTTGGCTTCCTGTCTTATTGCAATTCTCTTGCATAACCTTGCCTGCAAACTAAAGACAAAATCTATATGAATGTGCCTTAGTTGCCTTCTTACTCTCTTTCCAGTAATAAAAGCTTTTGCTCAGTTGGACACTTACGCTGCTCCAGATTTAAAAAAAAAAAAAAAGAAAGAAAAAGTTTGTAGCAATATCTTCTCCTTATCAGAACTTGCCAGTAGCTTTCTATGGCACAAGAAAAAGACCATCAGTTCTTATCTAAACTGAAAAGATTAATGGGATTGTATCTGGGCTGTTGCTGATAAAGATTGCTCAGCTCTGTGGAGTTCTCTTTCAAAGCTGAGAGAAATCCAGACCTCCAGGCCATGTTGCCTGGACACTCAGGTGGGATATGGGAGACCTGGCTTCAAAACCCGATGCCCCACTCTTCCACAGGTCTGTCTAAAGCTGTGGACTGCTGGCTGTCTGGGTGGCTGTCAGTCTGTCTTCTGCTGAAGCTGCTCAACTTTGTATAGTGAAGTTTAACAGAGGTATTTTGCTTCCATACCACTGTTGAGGGTGTTGACCAAGCTGTCTTCACACCGGAGAGTTTACCCATCCCCGGGTGGAACGGCTTTGGTGAGACACGGAAACTCGCTGTGGAACAACCCACACCTGGCTGGCTGCAGGGATCGGGGGCACAGCAGCAATCTGTAGCTAAGGATCTTATGTGGTATGTCTCCTTAAAATAAAAACAGGCACCCCAAACTGACAAGTGTCATTCCTAGACTGCACCCAGGCTTAATTAACTCTGTCTTCATTAACACTCTTAATCAGCCTTTGGCTATTCATAATTGTGCCTTGTGAGGCTGCCTGGAGTGACTGTGCTGTACAGGAGGGATGTTTCCAGCGCTGGCGTCCCGATCGCAGAGCCCGTCTGTCAGCGTGGATGACACTGGGGATGTTCCCGTCAGCCTGTGGATGAACCCTAGAGAGCGTGCACTTAAAACCTAGCTGATAAGAGCCTCAGTCGCTGCAGGTATCCTGAGCAATGTATATTTTATATGATCTTGAGACAGCTGATTTCTGAGACTAAACACAAACTCTGCTCAATAACTGCTCGTTTATTTGTCTGTCTGCTTGTACTACTAGGTCTGTGTCAGGCTAAGTCTGAGTATTGGATTATTTCCAGATTTGTTTCTGATAGGGCAGCTTTGGAAATGGTGTACTATAATAAATAATTTACTGAAACATCTGCTTTGTGGTATTGCATTCTTTCTTATATTGCTGACCTAGCACTATGAATTTTTAATTCATAATGAAGATATATCACCATTTAGTACCCCATTAATTTGCCGAATGTCAGATGACAGAGCTTTTTCTTTTCTTTCCAACTTCATTAGTACATAAACTCTCTGGCTTTCTGAGTTTTGTTCCTTTCAACTAATTATTCCATGTCACCAGCACACTGAGTCACCCAATGTGCTGAAGCTATTTGGTAATATTCCTGGAATACTGTATAAAACAGTTTGTAACTTCTCAGAATATAATAGTGGTGTATTCTTAGTCAGCAGGTTTATTCCTCTTACTCATTAAGGTTTATTCCAATTGACACTGGAGGCAGCACACTTGTTGCTGCTTTCTATTCCTGGTAGTTCTTTGGTCAAATGTGCCATTAATCTAAATTTTTCAGTATTTCCACCCCTGCGGTATCGGAGCATCTCTCAGTAGATGCTATCAAGCACCCTTGACAGCTCTATGTGGAAAACTACTCCCTTTAGACAGCTCTATGATGAAAGGGAGCTCAGGCGAAACTGCAGCACAGCTTAATGTTCTCCTTTCCCCAAAGCTGTGAAGTTTGTGCTCACAGATAGGGGAGAGGATGCTGAAAATGGAAGATGAGACTTACACCATTGAGGACACATGCTGTAATGCATTAGAGGACAAACCGTACATGTGGATTTATTTTGCACATCTGAAATAATGTTGTCTATCCCATTTCCTGATACAAAAGCCATCAGTGGGCAGAGAGGTTTATTATGAGTGTTCTGGATTTTACAAAGCTGATGTCTGCCAGCTTTGCGTCCTGTCGCCCTTCCTGTGAACAATGCGAGAGGAATTGATTATGCCAAAGCTATGCAGTGGGAATTTCATGGAGGAGAAGTGTTTGGTGGCAACAACCGTTGCCAAAACAAAACCTGGCTTTTTATGAGTCTTTTAAAATCGTAACCAGAAAATTGCAGTGACGGAAGGTACTGCTTTGCTGTTGGCTGGTTATTGGTCTTTACAGAAGACAAGTATAAGCTCTGGGAAGAAAAGGATCAGTTTTGGAAAAAATCCCTTCAAGATCTCTATCAGCAAAGAAATGTATGTCTAAGCTCCTCACCACGCCTCGGCGTCGTATCCTTCCTTTTAGAATATGCCTTATTAGTGTGGAGGCTAGTATATACCCCTATTATATATGCTGTCTCTCCTATTATATATGCTGTCTCTCCTATTATATATGCTGTCTCTCCTAATTGGAGTAAGGAGTGGCTTTTCAGAGGATAATTAGGTTACTTTGAGGTTTTTTGGTCACTTCCCTAGTGAATATAAATTGTAGGCGTAAAGGAGACATGCTGGCTCTGTGGGGCCCATCTCATCAAGGTGGTAAATTATAAAACTCTAATATCTATTTATGAGTATTGAATGTATGACTTGGCAAGTAGCTAATGTTCCAAAACATACAGGCATCATATAGTGGTATACAAGTTTTGAAAAGTAAATACACTTTTGCAAGTTGTGAACAGTACATAGTCGGCCAATAGCTAAATCTGAAGGCTAACTTGCAGGTCACTTAAATGGATTTTTTTACTCATTCTCTATAGAGGCAGCTATGGATGGGACAGGAGGACAGACTAGAATTTTGGGTTGCATTCCAGGTACTAAAAATAAATTGCTATATGATGATGGTGCAAACCATTTGCAGTTAGTCGTCAAACCACTGCTCTCCTATGTGCTTTGACTGCTCAGAGGTGCTGGAATTCACCTTCCCTCTAAGTGTGCAGCCATTTGCAATGCCACTTACTGGATGAGAAGGGCTGAAATAGGTGTGTCAGAAACAAGGAACAACTTCATGAGGGAGGGAATAGAAACAATTATCATGCAAATAATTAAAATAAAAAACAAACAAAATTCAGCTGGCTGGTGTGGTCCTGTAATCTCCCACACTAATGAGAACAAAGGTGCTCATACAAGAGGCAGTTAGCATCTGGAGACCTTTATCTTGAATTTTGAAAGATTCCTTCCAGACACCTTCCTTCAGATAAGGGACCCTAAATTGCCCTAATATGCTCACCGGTTTAGGATGTTATCTGTTTCTCACACTGCTGTTTGCTGTCTTTTTTTTTTCTTCCTCCCCCCCATTTGTGAAGCACTGATTTTTCCCCACTGAAGGGTGGAATTCAAACTAGTATTTGTGTAAAATTCCATCAGTTTAGTATTTAGATACAACACTTTCCAAACTCTTAATTTGAGATATCTTTCTAGAAACCATTTCACCTGAAAGAAGTAGGTTATCTACTTAAAGCTCTTTTCCCCATTCTTTTACACTTATATCTCAGTACCATATTCAATCATTTATGAGTAACAGCTGGCCAGTTTCCAGAATTTAGAAATCTCTTAAACTCCAAATGGAGCTGCGTTGTAGGAGGAAGGAAGTAAGTCACACCTCTGGTAGCAGCGGCTTTTTAAAGATTTACTAGAAGGGAACACAAGTGACACATCTTGATGAATATTTATTAATGTGCTGGAACAGCACAGGCTGCTTGCTTGGCTGCTGTGTGTCCTGCAACATGCATGTTCCCATCACAGTTTTGGGAGACTTGAACTATTAGCCACATCACCTTCCTCTTATTAAACAAACAAACAACCTGCAGACTCTACAAAGGGAGGTAAATATGAGTTTTACTGTAAATAGCTTGTTCAGACTGCTTTATATGGAGTAAATTGTGACAAAGTCAAGGGCAAGTGTAGCTTTTTGGAAGTTTTCCAGTCTGATTTGGACAGAGGCAAAAAAAACCCCCAGCTATAAGTGTTTTTAATAGCCCCTTGTCACCAATGGGAAAGAATACCTGTAAGGAAGCTACTGATATCTAACTGTTTTTGGCCCTTTAATTGGAGTCCAAAAGCAAGAAATAAGAAATTCTAAGGACTGGATTTGGTTCATTAACTCGGCTCTGCAGAATCTTGACACTTCAATTATAAGTGGAAACACTGAAGACACCTATAGCACTTAAGCAGTTTTCTGTGTCAAGTTTTCTACGCTCTGCTCAGATAGCCTCTACATAAGATATAGAGGGAGAAGAAAAGTGTTTCTGTAGAGAACGTGGCTAAGATGGGTAATGGTAACAGAAGCTCCTTGTTACTGTTCTGCCTGGGGGCTCAGCCTTCTGGGGCTGAGTGACCGCTGGCTGGTGACTGTGTGCTCCTTGGTCATGTGAACCTCCAGATCAGCTCACTGAGAGCACGGTGAATGTTGGATCAGAGATTAGGCACCTTTCACGAAAACAGCCAAGCAGACCTGAAGGATCGGAGTGGGAACGCTGTGCCGGGGAGGCCCCTTGGCTGTTGGATGTCTGCTTCGCTTCAGGGAGGAAGAGTAATGGTCTGGTCCTCTTTCTGGAGGTCAGCGAAGTCTTGGGTTTGGGGTCATCTAAGTGGCCTGGTGGCTGATCTTTTAGTCCTTTCTTTGGGACCTTATTGTGAGGTATTGGCGAAGGAAAGTCATAGGAAAAATGGGACTGCAGGTCAAATATCAGTTATCTGATAATTAAAATTAAACAGTCAAATATCTTGAAACAAGTTGTTTGATGTAGTAATTGAGTGACTTTGTTTTGCTGTTCAGGAGGCTGGCCTGGCCTTCAGCCATGGTGTCTGGCAGGTGGTTGTTTTTTTTCTTAAAAGTCATTATTAAATATCAGGCGTATGCAAATTGAGTTTTGCACTAGTAGTTTAGGCTTTGCTCAGAAAACTTCAGGCAAAAGCTCAGTGACAATAAACCCCTTGAACTTGTCCTCTTTATTTCTGTTTCTCAGCCGACACAACTATGATAGCAACATTATCAGCAAACTTCATCTAGTCCAATAGAAGAGAAGAACAAACGCTTTGTGCAGAGAAGTCAGCAGTGCTGGTTCTTTCTGTATCTGCAGTAGAGCGCTGTGCTAGAGTGGGTCCATGGGAACAGACTTCTCTGGAGATCTGGGAGGGCATATGGAAGGCTTTCAGGCTTCAAGTCAGTCAGTGGAGAGGTTTCCTTCCTAAAAAAGATTTTTGGCCCTGGAGCAGCTGTTAGTACTAAACCCCTCTGTCCTCAAGACTTGGAACTGGCAAGAAATGTAATAAAGCAGACAAATGAAGAAGGTCTCTTAATTTCTCCTGTTATCTTTGCAGTCCTCTGAGGGCAAAAAACCCCAAACAAACAAACCACCACTTGTATGGGTGTGTTTTCCCTATACTGAAATATAACAAGTAGCAATTAAAGAAATACTGAGAATTAGGGGAACTACCTCCCATTTTGTTAGAATTGCCGTTTATTTTTAATAGAACTCATTTGAAGATAGCTGACACGTACTGTCTTTTATTCTCTTTAAGGATCACATCATGTAACTTCATTCAGGGTTTTATTCCCAGAATCACATGCATAGACAGAAGGAAATGGAAGGGCAAAAAGGGTTCCTTAGTTATGATGGCAGTTACAGTAGCAAATCAATATGCCAGTTCACTTCAAATTACCTCTCATAGAAAGATTTTGCCTTCTCCCTTACTTGTAAGGTTAACTGCATGTTGGTTGCATTAACCTTCAAATTCTGATGAAGTTCTACATGGGGTAGAAGATCATGTAGCCATAACAAAAGGCAGATAACTTCTCACTTTTCTTACTTTAGAATATATATCTGTGTGTGTGTGTGTGTGTGTATATATATATATACACACACACACACACACACACACATACAGGGAGAGAGAGAGATAGATATCTCTAAACTGTGAAATAGTGCTGGTAGTGACCACACAAATGTGTGTACTGGACATGTTATAAATTGGTCTCTCTAACAATGCTGAACAGCTTGTATTAGCTCTTTGAAGACTGACACTTAATACTCATCTAATCAGGAGTAGCACCTGATCAGTTTTGAGGTCTTGTTATGTGCTAAGTACTTGTAATGGTAAATAAAGCCACATCATAAATAAGGTAGCAACACACTTCTGACATCCAGCTTTTAAGAACAATATTCCCTCTCCAACAGCAGCAATGGCCTTTCAGCCCAGAGAGTCTAGATTAACAGTTATCAGCTAGACAGGGAAATGTGAGCAAGCTGGCTGGCAGACGAAGCTCTAGCTTTTTTTTTTTTTTTTTTTTTTTTTTTTTCCCTCAGGTGGGGATGAGAGAAGGAAAAATACAATGAGTTAAATTTCTGTTGTACCAACAAAGCTCTTGAAATTTGAGCATGGCCATTATTTAAAACATCAAAACATCTCTAAGAAGGGGAAAAGTTATAGCTTAAGAAAAATAATGCAAAACATGAGACGATTCATGTTCAGAGTCTAGAAGGGTATGCGCGTCAACCAACCAGCATAAAATATACTTGAAATAACGGAACTATTCAGGGCTTTTAATGAGGCCAAATGCTTCTAATGGCCCTCCCCCCCCCCCCCCAAAAAAAAAAACCCACCCCAAACTGAAAACATATTCCACCCTTCTACCAAGTCCTCAAGAAACTATTAGTTGGGGGAGAAGCTGATGTAGTAAGAACTTGAAAGGTAAAGGAAGTGTCCAGTAATTATTGTACATCCACACTCTGGACACTGCCATCTCCAGCTCTAGGACTGTTTTGACATCATCTGTCATCTGACATAATCGGTTCGTTGCTTTGGTATGTTAGATTCACAGCAGGATAATATAAGCTGTATTCTGTAGGGGGGAAAAGGGTTACAATAGCAGGTTACACAGATATGATACAGCCGTAGAGACACAGTTATACTTGAAGCAGAATTTCTACTGACAAAGACGTGAGTTACACATGAGAGCGAAATGCAGGCGCTGTAATTAAGCAAGGAAGTCAGACCTGTGTATTTTAAAATGTGACCTCTAACAAAGAACAAGAGAAGAGCAAGCAAATTGGGAAGAAACAAGTCCTGAAACAAATAACTGTCTTCCTCCAACCTACCTACAACTGCTTATACACCAAAAAAAGTTAGCATTTTTGTTAATGCTGTCAGTGAGATTACTCATATTTAGAGCTTGGTATTTTGTGTGACTTGGCACATGTTCCCTGGAAACTGTTGTGACAAATGCGGTAATGCTTTAAGCAGCATTGGGAAACCACTTCCTTGCTGGGAGTGGAGGAGGCCTTTCAGATGTCTTTGGTAGCTTTCATACTGATGCTTGACAGTAGTGTGACTTTTGAAAGCATGAACTGGGAAAGGGAAGGAAGCATGAGCCTCATGGCTACATGAAAAGTCATGGGCCATATCCCGTTGCTGGTTTTCCCTCCCCTGTGGGCAGTTTTGGCTGAACAGTCATGCTGAATGGCAGAGATGCTTCCATCTGAGTGCTAATGGTGTGTAGCAGTGATATAACCGGTTGTCTTGCATGTTGAAATCAATGCAGCTTTGGAGAGGCTGGAAAGGGGGTTTGTAAAAGGCCATAAGAACGTAGTTCCTACATCTCCTGATCTGTTCTCTAAACACAGTTCTGTTCGTGGTGGTATCTTTGAAATCTCCCTTCTGTCCCACAGAAATTCTTCTCTTGCAAACCTGTTTGCATGCCCAGATGCCACTTGTTGTTCATCCCCTTTCCTGACAAGTGCAGTTCAGGACTAATACAGGAATACAATATAGGATATGTTAAATTGCTCTAACTTGTACGAAAGCTGTTTACCTTGTCTCTCTACTTTTAAAGCACTGTTTTGTTTATCTTTAATGGAGATATGTTCTTTTTGATAATACAGCATAGGCACATCCTTGCTTGTGCCACAGTACTTCTTGTTTCTTCACTTATCTGAGAATCTCTGTTCTGGGATTAGTTCTGCTCTGGGTAGTGTGGTTACATCTGTCACTTCATCTGTAATGCCAGAGTAAAGCAGAGTACACTGCGTGCTTTTAGCTTCGGTGAGCTTTATCACTCGTTAATTGTCACAGGCTTTCGTCTTAATGTAAAATTTCCTTTCAGATCTTTTACTTCACATTAAAATAGCATTAATAAGTAAGCAGCTGAATTTAAATCGCAAACTTGATTCCATTATTTCCTGATATAGCACTTCAGACAAGAGGCGGTATCAATTCTAGCCTCCTCAAAATCTGAGCACCATATTTACTTTATCCCATAAGACAAGACTCTACTACGCCTGTCTAGAGGAACAAATCTGTTTTGAGTTCATCTACCAGTAGAGCTGTTTGGCCAAAAAATGCAGAGTGGAGCTCCAAATAAAGGAGAAATAGCAACAGTGGAAAATCAACCAAAAGCTGTTTGCCTTTTTCATTGAAAGACAAGGGAGTATTGCACTTCCATACTGACACTTTCCATGAGATCCAAACTGGTCGCTTTATGGTACTGATCATAAACATTTTCTTCATTGCTTTGGTAATACTATTACACATCTGGACCAAAAAGAATCAGTCTTGGATCTTGCTGTTTCAATGTGTTCTGGTGTGTTTATGTGAATGGACTGTGCACAAGTTGTGAGGGAGAAGAAAGTTTCTGATCTCAACATGTGGTAGACTTTAAACTATTTGTGAGAGTTTTAGAAAGTTTTGTGTTAAACTAAAGGGGAAGCCAGGGTCTTTTCATAGTACTGTTTCATTTTATTTTATGTAGATCTCGTTATTTCTGGTCCTGGGAGTGGTGTCCTAATTAAAACGTTCTGGCTTCTGAAGCCTGTTGGTCACATGTTAATTATTTGCATGATTTTCATTTAAAAACACAAAATGGAATGAGGATAGTCTGCTGCAAACTTATCTGTTTAACATTTAGAGAAGCAAATTGCATCAGTCAAGCGTCTAAGTGCCTCTCTACCTAAATGGTTAAACTTGACTACTTAAGCTGTACACTAAAAATACTCAAATATTAAAAATAAAGAATTATGCACTCATATGGAAACAGAGGCTATAATTTAACATGACTCGATGTGGCAATGTGGATATTCTGTTTTGAATTTGACATTTAGGAAGAATCCATCTTAAATAGCTGAGTTTTATTTGTGTTGTCTCTTAATTTCTAACTTCTTCAGAATGCAATAGCAGTTAGCAGCATGGTGATAGCATCTAAAACACTCGTAACTAAAAGATTACAAGAAATACAGCAGTGGTTAGGCTGCTCTCTTTGCGTTGGGGGCTGTGGCTGGAGGGGAGGATGGGACAGTTTTTGCGTCGTCGGTTGTAGTGGGTGAAGAAGGTGCCCCAGGGGTCTGTGGTTTCCCTTCCCAGAGGCGTGAAATCCACTGCCTTGCGAGGCAAGGTCTGTGCTGATGGAGAGGGATTGAGTCGCTGTCGGCGTGCTCCTCGGGGAGCCCGTGGGCTCTTCTCGCCCTCCTGCTGCAGCTGGGAGGGGGCTCTACTGACATGGGCCTGGCCGGAGAGGAAGGTGGGGGGGGAAGGAGGCCTGGCTGGGGAAGAAGGGCCCTTCATCTGGACTTCTCAGCTGTTCTCGCTCAGGGCTATTTTCCCCAGGAAACTTAGGATGCTCCCACGTCTAGTGA
This sequence comes from Dromaius novaehollandiae, assembly GCF_036370855.1. Taxonomy (NCBI): domain Eukaryota; kingdom Metazoa; phylum Chordata; class Aves; order Casuariiformes; family Dromaiidae; genus Dromaius; species Dromaius novaehollandiae. Next base: position 14,348,760 of record NC_088105.1, on the reverse strand, counting down.
AGTTTCTCACCTGCTGGCTTTTCAGCTCGCTGCTGCTCCTTCATGGCTCTTCTGAAGCAGGCGGCCCTCATGCCCTGCGGTTCTCCCTGAGGGCTACTAGCATTAACTTAATGTAAATATATGACATTCTGGCCCTCTGCGTCCAGAAATCCTTCCAGGTTACATCACTGCTAAAGCCGAACATGCGAAAGTCAGCATCATGAGACGTGCTTTTATCAAACCAGTTTCTTGGCAGTGGTTATAACCACGTGCTAGTGGGGCCAGACAGTTCTTGGCTCCAAAACTGATCTTTTTTTTGCTCCTGTGGAGTGCAGGCAGGGTGAGTTAGCACCTGCAGTGGGCTGTAGATGTGGTCAGTTGGCTGACTTCCTTTCTAAGTCTTTAGATGCTAGGTGGAAAAGCTAATTTTATAGCCAAAATGGCTGCAGTGCAGATATAGAAATGAAGAAATTTCTTTTTCAGAGGCTGTTGGAAAATAACTGTCTGGTTTATTTAGAATATTAGTTTCATGTACCCCTGCACAATAATCAATAACTCAGACTAAATTACTAGAGGCAAAATGTTCAGCATGCTCTATGAAGCTTTCATCTGTCAGAAAAGGTCATTTGTTTGCTAGATTTCATCTTTGCTATTTGAGCTCATCGCTGATCAGACTGGCTTTAAAAAAACTCCATGAATCCTTGAAGCTTTTGTAATATTATACCTTGGCAAATGTATTAGAGAAACAGAGCTAGACAGAACATGATTATCCCACTAACTGCTTTGACTTTTAAGGGAACTTAAATTAGTTTTTTTATAACTGATACTAGAGGTGGATTTTGCCTACACTTCAGTACTCAGCAATGTAAAACTTATCCGATTTCAAATGTCAGTGCTCTGTTCACCCAGTGCATTACAAGTGCAAAGACAATAGAGGCTGTCATCCTCCCTGTGCAAGTTTATCCTAATTTAGTGCTAGCTGTGTTGCTAGGAAGTGATTGCCATGCGGTGCTGCAACAACACAGGTTTAACTAGCTTGGCCCCACTAACTTGCTCTGCGGAACTGGTGCTGTGTTTGTGTTCTGGGGCTGTTCGGTAAGGGGTGTTCATGACCTCACTCTTGTATTTAGTTCCAGGTGAGTAAGCCTGCGAGTAAATCCGCAGACCCACTCAGCTTGTGGGCTGGCCACTCCTTCGCAGCAGCAGAGAGCTGCTAGAAGCAAGCCAAGTTTGACTTTGCCATGGTTTGTCCTTGGTGCTTGTAGGAAAGCTGTCTGAACAACGCTTCTGGGAAGACTTGGTTGTGTGTTAATGTATTAGTTGTGCTTTGGGACGTGTTGTCTGACTTGGTCATGAAGACAGACTCAGATCATGGTGGAAACCACAGCAGGAGGCTCACCATGTGCAGAGTGGACAGAAGTCTTTATAGCAGCCTCCAGGTTACTCCTTAGAGTACAGACTTATCCAGTGGGTCTGTAAAGTGATATATGTTCATCCAGAACCAGTAAAATTTACTGGATAAAAGTCTTGGGTTATAAAATGCTTCCTTCAAAAAAAAAAAGCTAAATGTTTTTGGAAAAAAAAAAAGAACTATTGAATAGAGGGAGTAATGGGAGGGTGATGGGAAGGAAGGAATCTGAAAAGGTAGATGTTTAAGGGAAAAATTTTTCAGATAAGAAGAGCAGTATGACCACTGGCAGAAAGATCAGCAAAACTGATGGTAAAATGAAAAGTAGTGAGAGAGTGAGTAAGATGATGAGGGATTAAGCAAGTAATTTTTGTATTGGCACGTGTTTGAAGAAGGAACAATGTATTCTTGTCACCTTTCCCTCCCCATACCTTTGGGGAAAATCAGTATATTTCTGACATACTGCAATCTGGAAAACTAAGATGTAAGGGAATTATGAATATTGGTGTTATGATACCATCTTTCATAATTAGGGAGTATTTCAACACCAGACAAAACTGAGTGAAGGAACAAGATGGACAACGATTCACAAGGCAGAACCTTTTTTTATAAATTGTAAAAGCCATGACTTAGGTGAGGCTAGAAACTAAGTATTTATTGGTCCATTGGTACGGAGCAATTCATAGAAAATGTTGATGGTTCCCACTGCTGAGATGTAATCTGCCATGGTACTGCCTGATTCATCAATAACTTACCAGAGCATGTGTTATGGATGGTGAATCTTTATCATCACAGATGTATGAAAAACTTCTCTTAGAAAAGCCAGAATTGAATGTCCTTTGAGTATTTATGTAAAGTTGTTCTGTACCTTTTATTTTCCTAAGCAAAGGCAAAGGGGATCATGACATGGTAGTAAGGAAATACCTCCATGAAATAAACAAGTATGTAACTATTTCTTAAGAAAAAAATGATCTTGTTCTTGTTTGTTCACCTGTTGTTACTGAGGTGGTTACTGGAATCTGCATTTACAGACAAAGGTGTGGGAGAAAAAGTTATTTGCCTTGGCTGGTGCTCTATGTGGCAATAGCCCTAGTGATGGACGTTCAGGGGAATTTTTGGCTTATCAACCCAAGACTAATGAGATAGGCAAGCCAGAACATAAAGCAGAGGAAACAACTTAAATCTGCTAGTAGACAAACACCATTTTCCTTCAGCACTTGGCAAACGTACTGACAATTTGTCTTCTCTGATTATAAGCACTTCTGATGTTTGTGAAATGTAATCTTTCAGCTGTGGTTTCACATTAGGCCTTAGACCTTCTCACCAGCCCAGCAGAACGTGCCCTGCTGCCCCAGCAAAGGCTCCTGCTCTTTGCAGCCGAGCGGGAAGGCAATGCTCATATCGAGTCCTTGCTGTGTTTTTGGACTCGCTCTGACTTGCTTCCCACTGAGAATCGGGCATGGATTTACAGGGGAGGAGGCCTGTGGAGGAGGACCTGCAGCCCTGTCTCCTGCCTCCCTGTGAGGCTCTGGGCCTTGTGCTGTACAGCCTCTGGCTGCTTCCTCATCCTCGGGTCTGTGCCGAAGGCCAAAGAGATGACATGGCACTGCAGAGCTGGGACTGTGAAGGAGGTCTGTAGCCCACCAGTGGAGGCTTGCCATAGCTAAAACCTTATACTTGCATAGGCTTCTCAGGGTGGACCTACCCTGTTTTCCCGTATTCTGAGGTACATGTCTCCGCTTAGGCCCTGGATACTAGTTGTGTGCTTGGGGTTGTGCAAAATCGCAAGTACAAGATACACTTCTGTATAAGCCTTCTCAGCTGCAGTGAAATAAATTACTATAGCAATTTAAGAGGAAAAATAAGTTATGGATAGAATAGCTTTTCAGTAAATGATTTTAAGATGTGATGATGGGTGAGAAAGCTTAGTAAATGTGAAGCCTTCAATGTAGTTGAGAAAGCTGGCTTGATTCAGTTGCATAAACACATGCATTTAGTGCCATTGAGATGCCCTAGGATACCCTGGATGGCCTCTGCTTGCCCCGGAGGACCTCTTGGGCACCCCAAGGGCATCTCAAATAACACCGCACACTATGTAGTAGTGTTTAGACAACTGAGTCAAGCCAGAATGTGTATGTACTTAGTGCTGACAATCTACGTTATACTTGAAGACTTCTGATTCCATGTCACTGTTTCTATAAGGGCATATAGTGTCTTCTCATTGATTTTAATGTGTCTATCTGCGATCCATAATGTAATACTACCACACTCCTACCAATTACATGATTCGGCCTGCGATGGCTGGTGCCTTGTTACTGATGTGATGAGACTTCTCTGTTCTCAGAACCTGCATGCTTATGAAGTACAATATCTACAAGAATGTTTGGTATACTATATGCTTTCCCACTGTTTAACTTGATGCTGATGTGCTTTAAATTTTTTCTCTATACAATATGCTGTACCTGTTTCTCTTCTATTTTTTTAGTGTGTGTGAAAAATAATAATGATTCATAATCTCCTGTATACTCTAATCAGATTGTGATTTGGGTTGCTATTTTAAATTAATTTTTTTTTTTTTTAGTTTCTTGTTTTCTAATTTTTAAGAGATTGGAGCTCAAGATTTTAAAATCACAAGCATCTCAAAAGGAAACAGAGGTATTAAAATACTGATTTTTTTCAGAATAAAATGGTCCTATTCTAAGCTAAGCAGTTTAAAACACTCTTGATGATCAAGACACCTCTAAGGGGTATCTAATTTTGTAGGTTTCATTTAGTTTCCAGTGGATCCCAAAATGTGCGTATGATTCACATCCTTTCAGCATATTTTGACTGTTGTTCAGAGGGTAGTGTGGTAACTCATCTTGATCAGTACTTGCTCAGTTTAGATTCATTGAAAACTTTGGCATTATACCACTGGAAAAGACTATAATCCATAGCCACATAATCTGCTGTCTAATGTGGCATGTGCAGCAAAATATTCTTTTTGGAAGACTTCATCCAATGTGCTCTCCACTGTGTTTAGTGAACGCTACACCAAACATCCCTTTCTGAAGGGACCCGTGCGTGCAACAGTACTCTATACTTAGCAATACCTGAAAATGCTACAGTCATTTCCCTTTCTTCTGTGTATTTAAGTTCCTAAACATCTGCTCTGCAATTAATGATAAACATCTCTGCTTGTATTTAAATCAGCTGTCTATTGTACCAAGTTCTGGATATTACTTCATTACTAAGCCTACAGTGAAATTGTTCATAATTTATTTCTTGGGATTTAAAAGCAAACTATCTGGAGTTAATGTGAAAGTACAAAGTAACTGATAAAACTTTGGGGTGGGGGGGGGGGGGGAACTCCTAACAACTTCATGAAGGATTTTGGTTATGCTACAAAGAGGATTCTGTATATTCTCATTTAACACTCATCTATATAGAAAAGAATAGTACATGCTATTCTTACCGTTTTGTTCTGACTCACTCTAGTTGCAGATTTTTACCTGGTGTCTTTTAGACCTAATATGCCATCTGCATTTGTTACTCTCCATTTATCATCACCTAGGCACCAAGAGTGGATGTGGAACTCGGGAAAACTGCAGTGTCACAATACAGTATAAATTTCATCACTTAGTGACTAAGAAAGTAGGCCAACACAAATCACATTCAAAGGCTAAATATCATCTAACTGTTGGCTCTTTAAAACAAATAAACAAAAACTTCCTAGTGTACTTTTCAGGGAGTCCCAATAGGTCAACAGTTCCCAAGGTCAGATACAGTTAATCGATATAGTAGATTTTATTGATGTAAATTTTATCTTGCCAAATGTAATGTGTTTGAAGAATTACCATTGTTAGGATTTTTAATTTTATTTTTTATTCCTATTAAGTAAAAGTGAGGAAAAAAAGAATTCTGCTAACTTAATGAACTATTTTTAACCTTTTGTCTTTCTTCACATTAATCATTAAAAGCTACTGTTAGCAAATACCTTTTAATGTTGTCCGTCAATGGAAAGTGCATATGAACTCATTGAAGCGCTAGTAATGAAAACGTTAAGAGCAGTGATTTGTTGCTGCTGCCACCATTAGCTACTGTTATTATGAATCGCGTGACCAGATGAAATACATTGTTGTTGTCATGCACGTGGTAATACAGAAGGAAAATCAAGAGCAATATCTTTACCAATTAACAATACATCTGTTCTGGGAAAAGGAACTTCCCTGCCTCCCCCAGCTTAAAACCCTTTACTCATTTCTAGAAGGAAGTCCTCGGTAAACATGTAACTGATAAGCTCTGCAGCGATGAGGGATGCTAAACACATGACTTGGGGTTTATTTTGATATCATTTCATGCCATAAAAACTTCTTGCGTTTGTGGTTCCTCTATGGTTTCTCTGAGCAGTCTCTGGACCCTTTTTCTTTTGCCCTGGATAAATGCCTTTCTCCACGGTGAGAGATCAGCCTGCTGCCTGAACGGTGCGATCCCTTCACACCCAGGAGACTGCGCTAAGCCTGTCTGCGTGCGCAGGAGCATCCCTCGTGGGGATTACTAGCCTCTCCCATCCAAGGACCAACACCTAGCCTGTCTGAAATCCTAACACCAACAGAAACAGGAAGCCTTTCTCGGTGTTACGCGTTTCCTCCAGCCATGAGACCGATCTTGACCTGCCGGATGTCCTTTTGTGACCACTAGCCCAAGAGTTCATTTTGGCTCAGGTTGGCCCTTGTCACAGATCTGCTTCCCTGCAGCAATTGCTTCTCGATAGTTCCTACAGTGTTTCTTTGCCCTCGAGGCTGTGACAGTTGCAAGGTCAATTGAGCCGAAGTCCAATGTAATGTACAAATATCCAAGTTGGCAGCAGAAATGACTGCACTATCCCTGCCTGGATTTCCTGCAGGGTTCTCTTCTTGCCGAGTGGTTTATCTGAGCTGAATGTCCCCATCTTAATCCTTGTATACAGAAAGGTTCATCTCCTGTGTTAAGTTTCTTCTCTCACAATGTTGAGGATCCCTTGGAGCCTTCTGTACAATGTAGGTTAGGCTCACGCTTGCTTTGTATCTTGCTCTAGACATGGGCATAAATTCCAGCAAGAGTTTCATAAAGGTAGTAGATAAGGAGTTCCTGGAGCCTTAAACAACTGACAGAATATGTTGTAAATGATCATGTTGTAACTCATTTCAGGTGTTGACACGAGGACATACACACTAAGAACATAGCAATACAACTGCACACATAATCTGATCAACCCCTTACAATGAGTAGGAAGTTTAATTTATTTGTATAAGCAACTTAGTGTGGTATATTCCATAAACTCATACTGATTGTCAGAGCATACAGAAGGGAGGAGGCCTCTGATGTACTGACAAACAATTGTAGCCAGGGAGCTTGGCTTGATCCACGCTTCAAAGAAAACCAATGCTTTTAGCAGAATTGAGCAACAGGACTTCAGAACAATCCTAGTAAGCCAGATAAAAGGTTCATCAGTCCCAGGAATTTGCCTCTGACGATGGCAAACAGCAGAAAACTAGAGAAAGTATTAAAAAAAAAAAAAAAGCACTGTTTTGTTTGTTTTGATCACATTCTCTCACCTCCTGCATACTCCAACAATCTGTGCCTCAGAGACTTCCTAAGCCAGATACCATGTTGTGCTTTTAGTAGCTCTTGATAAACACACTTATCTGGCATCAGTAAATCACTATGACTCTTTCCAAAAGTAATCTATATTGCGCACCACAATAATACCAGTGCTCAGGGGGCCTAAACAATGATTTTTGGGAGAGAATGAGTTACTCCCTAGCAATATTTTCACATTTAATAGTTCATTATACTGCAAAGGGAAACATCTTACAGGACAGCTCTAGTTTTGCCTTGTCACAAGGGAGGTGCTACAAAAGGACAACCCAGTTTGTACATTGTCTGCACTGTCCTGTGTTTTCATGCTTGCATTGCAAAGCAAAGAGTAAATGTTCAGACTGGACAAAAGATTCTCCATGAGAGTAAAACTTACTGTGATAAGTGGTAAGTGGTCTAATGAACTAGTGCGAGTCTCCCATAGGAAGATTAAACTTTTCCCAAGAGAGATGACACAGGTTTTCTTTTTTTTTTTTTTTTTTTTTTTTTTAATTAATATTGTAACAAGACCTGCCTTTTTCAGTTAGGGAGCGAGTTACAGCTTAAAGTAAATTGTTATCCAGAGTGGACTGGCAACATAATTGAAGTAACCTTAGTCAAATAAATTAATCTGACTGGATATCTCATTTCTTGTGTGCAGTCACCCCAGAGGATCAATGTGATGTTATTGGGGCTTGCAGGGTTGCTGCCGGAGTGACTTGCTTATGGAACCTGCTCTTTTCATTCCTTGGAATAATGTGGGCTGAGAGGGTGCTAGAAGCGACCCTGGCTGTCTGTGGCCTTCGGGGTCTATGCCAAAGTCCACTGAAAGAATTGAGATTCCCGTTATAACAAGACTTGAAGACTGTTAGTTTGTTTTTTCTCTTTGAATGGGATACAGTGCATGTTGATGCCAGACCAACAGATCAGCAAGCATACTTTGCAGTTAGTGCATGAGAGTGAAAGATGGAGAGACCTGCTTGTATTATAGGACGATATTCTAACGTTACCTCTCCTTGTATCTAATTATTTGGGTGCTTAAAGAATACATTTATCCATACCTTGAAAAAGACATGAAATACTAATGAGTTTTATTCCTAGAGATAAACATAGCAAACACTAGTGCAGGGTGTGTAGTAGATTAAATACCTTTGTAACATATGTTGTACGTTATAACTCAATGTAAAATCAACTCTACACCATAAGAACACTGTACTTCATAAATTAAGGTTAAGCAAACAGCTGAACTTAACAAATTCATCTTTGGCTACTGCTCTTTCTTTGATTTTATTATATTCTTTCAAAGTAACAAGCTTAGTAAATGCAGCAATGCAGACTTTTTTTCCTCCTGTGTGTTATAAATAGCCAAATAAGCATTTATTTCCTAGCAGCATCACTGTTTTCTGTGTCAGATCTTTCAAATTAAGAATGTTGAAAATATGCTATTAGAGCTGTAGAATTTCAGTAAGAGACTGTAGAATCTCATACTATTTTTTGGCTGAAAACTTTTTGAAATTGAGTTTTTTCCACTGTTTTTCCAATTTTTTTTTTTTTGGGGGGGGGAGTGTCAGAGCTCTCCCATGTGAGAAGAAAGGAAAAAGGGGACAATAGTTTCTCATCAATTCTAACATCAACATAAGTTTAGCAGATTAATGCTCATCTACTGCCTGATCTTTTTTTTCCCCTGTCTGCTTTAAATTTTAGAAACACTTGCCTGCCAGAAGAAATCTTTTTCTAGATTTTCAGGCTTTCTTTAATTTGGTGTTGAATTATTGCTACTAGTCTGAAGGCTGTGTTTGAGTTTTTGATAGAACTTTGATTCAAGAAATCGGGGGTAAGAATCTCTTTCCATGTGCATGTAAATTATTCTCTGTGCTTCGTCAAAACAGGACTCTGTCGGTTCTTGAAGGTTCCTGATAATCATTTTCCTCACAGGACTGTCAATGTTAATCTGAAACATAAAATAACATTACTGAAGTTGTGCTGAAAATATGAAAAGGAAGGGCAAGGAAGAATGAAGTTAGGTAAACTACTGAATGCCTTTTATGTAAGTGCGTGTATATAAATGTGAGTGTATACCTATTGGATACTTATGATGTGTTTTACGTGATGTGGAATGTAGAAAGAAGGTATGCTAGAATTACCCTTCCCACCCAAAAAAAAAAAAAACGATAGAAATCAGTTTAATGCTCATGCCTCTAACTCCTTCTACTGTAAAGTCAGCACCTAATCAAAAATTTTGACTGTGACAGAGTGGCTTTCTCCTTTTAAGGCCAGCAAATGCACAGTCCTATCTGTTAGTCAGCTCGCTGCTTTTACTATACCTCTATACCTCTTCCTGTAGTAGGAGGGAGGTTAGTGGCTTGATAGGGAGCTTGTTCCTTTGAGGACTAGGAGCTGCCCGATGCTGCAGTCTGCCCCCCATCCTTAATGGGAAGGCCAGTTTAATGAGGCTTAGTGCAATGAGTCAAGCAGTGGTGAAGCTGCTACTCCTGGAGCCATGTACAGAATACGGGCCCTAGGCATCAAGCTTTAGGGAGGTATTTCTCATGACTTTTGGCTTGCTACTTCCAGGAAGTATAAGAATATATATGTGACTCTGGAGGAAGAAGTCCCGAGGACATGGGTTGCAGAGAGTGGCTGCAGTAGAAGCTTTTTTTTAGGAGGGTATTCTGTAGAAGGAATAGCTGGAAGGTGCTGACATCCAAACCACCTTTTTCTTTTTCTTTTCTTTTTTTTTCTTTTTTCTTTTCTGATTTTTGATTTCTAGTGAGCTCAACTGAGTGGAGGGTCACAGTACCTGTGAAAAGCAATTTGCTGAAATTATGATGGTCTCTGGATTAAGGTACAGTAGAGCCTATATATCAAACTTATTTGGGAAAGGTTTGATTCCTAGGGTTCTTCTGCTGCAATCCAAGGTTTGTATCAGATAAGCAGATGCTCTGCAGACACGCAAGAGTAGAAAGACTTAGTAATAGGAAATGTTCCAAACAAAATGGGAACTTTATGCTGATGTGTTGTATTAATGAACATGTGGTTGGCAATACTGATATCTCATTTTTGAAAATGAGTGTCTTGCTGAGTTTCCTATGGCCTCCACATGGCCTTCTAAAAATGGAAGAAATCAGAAGAAAAAGACACAGGAAAAATGTGTTGCCTTTCAAATTTCGATTTTAAAACCCTCACACAAACCCTTCAAATTTCCTAAGGTTTTAGATCAGTGGGAGTATTTTAATTGTTCAAAGCTGCAGATGCGCTCAGACAGCATCTGGGAATGAAGCTGGATTGTTTTTGGCTTGCCCTTCAGTATCAACAGGGAGGTTACATTTTGAGAATCCTTACTAGTTTTACGGTTATGCATAAACCAGAAAATAATCAAGCACAATTTTTTAAGTTATGCTACATGGCCAGGGCCTGCAGATATAAAGGCAAAAAAGTAATTAGCAGAGAGAGTTCTGGGTTGTAAAGCATGACCTGCTGAGCAGGAATGACTTGGGTTTTTTGTATAGCCACTTGCCAGGGGGAAAAAAAAAATTACTCTTGAATGCTTTATGTATGAACGTGGTCTACTTTCCCTAAACATTGTGCTGTTGTAAGCAGAAAACAATCAGTGTTGTTGGAACCTTTCTTCTGGCCAGTTTTCTGAAGGGATAGGACTGGGTAGAGGTTTTTACTTGACTTCATTTCTTCTTACTTTTGCAAAGACTGGATTAATGTATTCATGCAGTAATGGCCTAAGCCAAATTCTGTTGAAGTGAGATCAATGGCCCCTGGATCACAGCCTGGAAAGAAGATAAGAGATCCAAGATTTTGGTTCCGTTCACTTTTGTGCCTTTTGCTTGTGTCCTTTGTGGATTTGGCTGACAGGTTTGCCTATGGACAGAGAAGTGGACGCAGGTACTAAAATTCTGGGTGCAGAAGGGTTTGGGGAGGATGGATGGCAAAGGTCTTTTCACTCTTTTATACAAGAGAGTACCAAGCATTTGTCATTGCATTTCGTAAATTACATTATGCTTCAGACATTTCTAGTAAGGAAACGAACAGCTCATGTTATGGTGTTTCACCTCATTAGGAGCCTGGGGTTGAATGTAATTTGTAAAGAGTTTCCTGGCCACCAAAATCCTTTTCCTTTGTGATGTGATCTTCTTATAGGCTTCACAAGCAAGCCAGAAATTGATGTTTTCATCACTGTGCTCTGTCTCCAAGTAGGTCTTGTAGATCACAGGCCCATCTGTAAATATTTCAGAAGTCAAACTTTATGTACCATGTGTATGTGCATTACCTTTAGAGACAATAGGGATGTTTACAAGGAAGTACAGTGCTTCGTTCTACACCTATAAATATCCTTTTTAGAAAGATTTTAACAAAGTGAGGAATTAAACACTTGAACTCGCCCCAGAGCCCTAGACTTCAAGCCTGTATTCCCTTACATGTGCAGAGCTCCCTTTAACCTCGGTGGCATTTCACTATGCAGGGGCAGAACATGGGAAGCTTTGTGCTTCCTGGTCTGTGGAAACACTATCAAATATATCCAAGGACTGACAATTATTTTGAAATTTCAGCTCCAGCTTTGCATAGGACATATCTAAGTACTACCAAGTAATCATGATATGCATAAAAATAAAAATCATCCTTCTTGGCCTAGTTTCCCTCTCTTCCTAAGGTCTCACACCAAGAAAAGAGTGACTTCTTTCCTTGCTGTTCTAATTGTATAAAATGAAGCAGTTACAAGAATGCTCTGTTCAGTAAATAAGCAGTTTTGTACCTGAGGATGTATCTTTGAAACACCTGGCGATGGGGTTTGACAGTAGCAATTGGTGGGACCTTAGCAAAGATTAGACTTCTGAGGTTTTTCCGTTTGGTTTTTGTCGTGATTTCATCCAGCCTGCTTTGTACAGAATTGGAGGACAGCGTTGTTAAAATGCCCGTAGCCAGGAGAACGCTTGTGGGGCTTCGCCCAGGGCTGTTGCTTGTTGAGCACGACCAGTGCTTACAACTGCAAGACGTACTTTCAGAGCAAACCCCGCGTGGGGTAACTCTGAGGCCTGAAGTAGGCGCAGGGGGCCAGGGCGCGACGCGGGCACAGACGGTTGCCTTTCAGTAGCTGTATATGCAGTACAGCGCATGCCCTGCCTTAAGACTTCTTGACTTTCCCTCATAGAAACTCTTTTTTTCTTTTCCAGTAAATCCAGCTAGCATAAAAACATACAGTTACTTACATTTACTTGTTATCAGCTTTTCAAAAGACTGGGACCACTGGAGAGCTTCCTCCAAAGACAGCCTTCAGGAAAAAGGAGATTATCGTAGCATCAGGCGGTACAGTTTGCTGTGGCTAATATATGGCAAATATACAAATCAAAACTTTGAACTGGAAGTCTGTCCCCTAATTTAAATGTGATATGCATGAATTTTGCATTTAAAAAGACTTTTCTGCATATCTCGGATCCTGTGCTAACGATGCGGAAGAAAATATTCTCTCACTGTACTAAAAGTTCAGTTCCATCTCAAGGTACTTCCACGTAACTTCTTGGGAAACGACATATGCTTATTTGGAGAAGTGTAAGGGAAGTAGTAATTTTCCAGACTAACTTTTTTGGGACAGGAATCATAGTTTATTTATGAAATGTTGAGGGTTAGGTTTGTATTTAGTAGCAGAGTCTCTGAGGGCTCCAGGTTGCCTTGTAGCCCTTGAAGGCCTTTACGACCCAAGCTGCCAGCAGCTGACTTATCAGCTGAGATCTGAAGCTCTGAACAGAAGACAAATAATGAAAGGTTAATGCCATCTCAGCTGCAGAGGGACACATTATCCGTTCCATCTCCGGCTGTTTATAACCGATATGACACAGTTACTAATCTAGGCATAGTTCTTGGAGGTGACTGAAGATGAATTTCTTTTCTTTTTTTTTAATGTTTGTTATTCTCAAGTGATAATTTCACGAAATTGTAGGAGTCTCCTGGTTGATTCTGGGAAAGAGCATGAAAGCAGTGAGGTGAGAGACTAAACAATTTAACCAAAAATAAATATTTGGTGGCCAGACTGTAAGTGAATGTAAATTATCATGGCTCCATTTACATCAAGTATGGGTTTTTTTTCGTTTTTTTTTTTTAAAGCTTTGCAGTTATAGGACCTAAATGCCAGTAACTTAAAAATGCTTATGCTTATGTTAGTAGAAGAAAACCCGGGGAACGTGCTCCAGCAGGCGTGCTCGGCTGCGGGCCAGGCAGACCCGGGAGGAGATGGCTCTTCTCTCCGAGCACGGCCTTCCACCTGAGCTGCTGATCTCAACAACAGCTACTCAACATTGCAAAGTTTAGATATAGGTGTACATACAATTCAATTAAAGCAAAACTGGCTTTGGTCTGAGTACTGGATGATGCTTCACAGGTTTTCTCTGTGTGACAACCATCAGTAGATTTGTAGCCTTTCAACTGGTGATCATCCTTTTATTTTTTTAACTTGATAGAATTCTTGCTCTTTCTCTGAAAGAACTACGAAGCCAGGCTTGCCTGATCGGCCTGACCTGCCCCTCAGAGAAGCGCAGTCGTAGGAACTTCACCGCAGCCGGACGGCGGGGGTAAGCGCTCTAGCAGCTCCTGCTAATAGGCGCCTGTTTCTTGTCAAAAGGCATTTTTCTCATGCACTATTGGCCTTCTGTTTGTGTAAACTCATGAAGTGTGTGGTTATTGGAAGTGAGAATCTTAGTCCTCTTTTTTTAAGAGCCGCTTCTGAGTCATATTGGCTGTTACTGACGCAGATAAATTTTTACCTCTGTCAGCAATGCTGCTTCTGCACAGAGCAAGCGACAATCTTGTCTGTCTCACTGAGCACCATCAGCAGTGCCATCTTATTTCCATGTCTGATTATTTGTCTTTAGCATCGGTCTGTGAAGCAGAAAGAACACTGCCTGATGAGGCAGCTGACACAGAGGAAAACCTCTCTACTTTTTTTTTTTTTCCTCCTTTTAAACTCAGGAAAATGAGAAAGACAGTAAGGAAAACGTGAGCATGGATTATTGGTATCTGCATTAATGCTGCTGTTTTAGCTGCTGTATTGGCTGTGATCTTTTTGCTGCATTGATGTGCTATATGATACAATTCACTGGAAAATGTGTTACACTGAAAAATTTGAACATTTTCTTAAAAAAAAAAAAAATCTGAGGCTTAATAGCTGGGATTCAAAAGTTTAAACTAGAAAATGCTACTGTAACATCTTGTGGGATTTCCCTTATTGTGCTCTCCCCGGCGCAAGGGGCTTCCCCGGCCGCGTTGCACCAGTTTCCCTTGGGCTGAGCCGTGCTGCGTAGCAGCGGAGTCCTCCCCAGGCGGCACTGCGGGAAATGCTGCCCAGGTTTCTGGTGTGCTCGCGCTTAACCTCACCCGAATGGCAGCCGCAGGAGGCCTCAGACACACCTCAGTATTTGCTGTGGAAGGCATATTCTTCTGCAGTCACTAAATCGATACAGCACGTGATGTGACGCCCAGTTCTCTGCTGTGTTGGGTGGGAGCTTTCCAGCCGCGCCGGCGCGACGTGTCGGCTGAAGTCCTGGCTATTCCTGGCCTCCCCTGAGCCTGGAGGGAGCTGAGGACTTGCAGGAGACACTGAGCTATGGCTAATTACATGGAAGGGATCCACACATGTATTCAACATTTACCAGTGTGCTATTTGTGTTACCATAAAGTAATTGGCTGTATTAAAGGTGGTCACTTGGGGCAGCTGTGAAGATGCTACATATTTTGCGTGATATTAAGCCTGTGCAGGAAACTTCCACTGTGAAGTGTTTTTTTTTTTTCTTTTTTCTTTCTCCTATTCATGCAGCTGTATATGTTGCAGAACATAAGAATATTTATAATTACTTACTTGGTAGTGATCCCGCTTTTCTCTGCTCCGAATATCTTGCAAAGCCAGCAAGTATTTAGACTCATTCTCCTAAACATGGAAAATATGTGAATTTTAAACCTGCTATGCTCAGTTTTGCTACCTTTTATTCTGCTTATAATTCAGTCTCCTTATAGCAATGCTACCAGTTCTAACAGTATTCTTATTTTATGCATCTATCTTCATGAATCATGGCTGAGGCATTAGACCAAAATATATAATTTAATGTGGAACTTGGACCAAAAAAAAAAAAAAAATCAAATCAAGCAACCTGATGGATGTCTTTTAGGGGAAAAAATCAAAGTTAATTCTGCCTCTTTCCTTCCCCGCTTATGAAAGGAGACTTAAAATTTTGAGCCTGACCGAAAGCAGAGGGAAAATAGGAATCTTCACTGGAAATTGAGGAAGCCCTGGGCCAGGGATCAGAGTCAGTATGAACGGAACAACTCCGAACAGCTCGTTACATGTCTGAGACAGATATTTGTTGGTCAAATATCACCTACTAAATATTAATTAAAAATGTCTTTAACTTTCATATAGAGATAATATCTGCAAGAAATGGTGCTAGTTTTCTTAGGGATGAGGTAGTTAAGAATATGCTTGTGCTTTTGATGAGAGAGAGAGGAGGGGTTGTGAGCTGAAGGATGTTTGTTTGTTCTCCTTTGGCTTTCAAGAGATGCCAAATTCTTTGCTATGTTTGTGTGGGACACTGGGTGAGCTTGTATAGACCTGCCTAAGATCAAATAGTCTTCCATACCAACTACTTAAACTGAGTTCCCTCCATTTGAGGGTTTGTTGGCATATACCACTCACACAACCAAATTTTCCAGCCAACTGAAACGTAACAAAACACAGAGCAAGGCTGCATCTTCCGGTGGGGCCTTCTGGACTTGGGAAACAACTGCGCTCACCTCGGTGATCTTTTCATTGCTCCCCTGAAACCTATATCCAATCTTACAGTATTTGAGAATCTTGCCCAACAGTTTTCCTGCAGGGTAGTGGAATTTCATAACTCTGCCCGAGTGCTGCACTGAAACTCCTGCTCGTGCTCCCGACAGCCCGGCAGGATTTCCAGGGGCCAACGCTGGTTTTCAACTTCTGCGCAGCTGCCTGAACCATGATCTCTGCTGGTTTGCTGTTTGATTTCCTCTATATCTGCCTATTCCTTCCTCTCCCTAATATTTAGTCATGTCGCCCTCTGCCAAAAGATGATCTTTGAAAACCACATAGTACTCTATATTATCTGAAAAAGAATAAATCAAGTTATGCCTTTAAATTCTGGCATACGGTTATGACCTTGTTTTAGAATACCCAATGCCTTCTGTTTTGGATATTTTCGTATCACAATCATTGGTCTACTATTCATCAAAATATAAACTAAATACAGATTGTTGCTTGTTTTGAAACCTTAAGTAGCCATTATAGCTGAACTGTTATACAGAAATAATCAAGAAATATTAGATGAAGCAATATTAAATAATCTAATTCAACCATTTCTATCTGAATTCGAAGCATCAATCGGTAACTTCTCTTCCTCTCCAGGTGGTTGCTTGATGAAAAGCCATATTGCATGAGGAGATGTTATTGCTCTAAGGAACCTTTTTAATTTGAGTTAGAGACTTTAAACCAATACTGTGCCCCAGGCCTTATTGAGTAAACACATTTGCCATGCATAAAAGCAGGGGAGTGCAGTTCTCTATTCCTTTTATATAAGAAACACTTCCTACTAGACCAAGGAATAGAGCATGCTGATTGCATGTCTTTCAGTGTTTCTTTAGACTACGCTTCAGCAGAGAGAAGAAATTCCAGGCTGCTTTAGTGGGAAGTCGACTGTCACTGCTGGCAATGGCACTATTCCTGCAGCAGGACGGGTATACTGCATAAACTGTGCCAGAGGAAGCTGTAGCTTTATGCCAGTTTTTTTAGGAGGCTAAAATTCCAGAGTGCGGTCTGTGACTTTGCTGCATTAGGGCCAGATCCTCTGCTGTAAATCGGAGCACGTAACCATCCAAATTACTTAATACAGCTTTGCTGAGTTCAGCCAGCTGTGCAGCTGGGCCACAGGAGCTGTTTGCACCTGTTGCATACAAATAATATATGTAATAACCATTTTTTAGCTTATTATGAGGTTTTATCACAATAAGGCCACAAGTTTTTTTAACATATAGGATCTACACTTCCTGCAGCTCATGTAATCAAGAGGAAAGTTGGTTACAGCACTTTCAGAGAATGAATTACCTGTCTGATAATAAATGAATCTAAGACTTGAAATTATTTATTTCTATAAAAGAGATCACTTTCAGATCAGTACTGCTTATATCTTAAGTCTCATTTTATTTTATTTTTGTATTGGAAGATACTGAAAACTGCTTTGGTAGATCAAAGGACAAAATTTCTTTGCTTTCAAGCTGCAACATAGAGGTTAGTTTTCAGCATTCGTACGCTCTGCTGTAGTCTATAAACTACCCAATCTCACTGTTTTTAATGCATAGTGTTGGTTTCAGTGGAGCCTTCAGAAAGAAACCACTATATAAAAATTCTACTTAGTTGCCTTTTGTAATCTCACTCAGTTGGTACTAAGAATATTACACAAAATATTCACATGTAAATAGGGATGAACTTGTTTATACATCTGAAACATTTCTAAAATGAAGGCTTCTGCTATTCTGAGATACCTTTACATACCAAGTGGAAAAGGGGTGTTTCCTTGCCTATGCTATGCTTTTTTCTGTTAATATTTTGAAGTACAAAACCTCATACTTACAGAACCTCTTCTTGGATGGTCGCCCGTGGTTAAAAGGTTTCATTTAGTAGTTGCATTTGTGGAGACGAGTTTCCAAATTCTTTGACACGTTTTGTTCTTCATTGTTTTCTTTTAATAGAGAAGGTCTTACTACCCTTTGGCTATGCCTACGCTGTTCATGGTAGTGCCTGACTCCTTTATTATACACACCATATGCAAACAGTGTCTGTGGCTTCTACCAGAAGAAGTTCAGTTGGACTCTGATGCCCTGCTGATAGAGGCTGTTTGCTCTGAAATTATCTTGACATCTCTACTGATCAGCTGTAACGAAATGAAGCTGTGTTTTACTTTACTGAAATCTTGCATGTATTGTCCAAGTTTTGTGACTAATAATTTCCATGTCTTTATCAAAGTTGCTAATATTAAATCCAAAGTCCTTGTTTGAAATGAATGGTACAAATATCCTCCCGTTAGAAACAATGGTTGGGTCCTCCTACAGGCAGCATCATGAAGCGGATAATTTTGATTGTTATGGGAGAGCCTTTATTTTCTGCTCTGACTGGTTAGTGTGAGGTGTTTCTGTGTTTGCAGCCAGTTAACTTTGCTTTGCTTGCTGTCTGAGCTATGTTAGAAGCAGGACTTTCTTTAAACTTGTCTGTCCTTTCTGGGGCATGTGAGAGTTGGGATCTCCAGGGATTTGCCTGTGTCTACGCTGGATGGGCAGCGTCAGGAGGGAAGGGTTGGCGTGCTCTGTCAGACAGGCCAGCAAAACCGCATGCGATTGCTTTTTGGATCTGCTGTCTGTTCTGACTCGTCTTTCTTTCCCTTACAACAGCTCCTAGGCCAAACACGAACTCAGTAAGAGTTTAATTTAAAATTTGAAACTGCAAGAATACTGTACACTCAGATTTACTTTATTGAGTCTCACCTTACTGATGTAGAAACCTAGTGTAGAAGAATGTACATTCATATTTTTCTAATAGTGAAGATTCTCCTCAAGAGAAAGCATGCGTGACGCATGCCTGTAGTAGAACCCGGTCAGCTTGTAGTGGAGGCAGGTCAGCGTGAGAGCTTGCCCGTGAGGACCTCACTGCGGGACTTAGCATGTGCTCACGGAAAGTGAGGAATAAATCTCACAATGTATTCACTTTTCCATGAGCTGGTATTCCTTTCTGCTTTTTATTATTATTCATATCTTCATAGCTTTTTGGGGAGTGGTTTTCTTCATTTTTATAATAGAAATGAGCAGTTGCAAATATCCATGTAATGTAATTTGACATTATTTGGCTAAATAATTGTAAAGGTGACATGATCCAACTTTCTCGCATGTCTCCTCAGAAGAAAAACTTATGAGCTGCACATTCAAACAGTTATGCGCTGAAAGTATGTGGCAGGGAGTAACTTTGGCCTGAACTCAATAAGCTAATGATGGGTATATAGAATCTTACCTGTATAATTATTTAAAAAATGACAAACAAAAGCCTTATAAGTGTTGCTGATACTGTGACTCTAAAAAAGTTACAAAAAGGAAAATTTCAATTCTGTTTCTTAATCTCCACCAGTGATTTAAACCAGTATTTATTATTTGATCTACTTACGTGAGCACTTTCTTACTCTGAAAACCTTGTGGATATATACGTACATATGCATGTCTATATGCAAGTCCTTTTTGTAAAAGAAGCTTATTTATGCAAGAAATCATGCTGGCATTAAAAGAGAATTCATTTAAAATATTTGTGTTAAATGCTAATGAGCTATTTGGGGGGTTTTCTATTATCAGCTAGTGTTCATCATTAGGACATCATATGCAAGATCTCTAAATTTAAACTGTGCAGCACCTGAGTACGATTCTTCAGTAATCAGTGACTTTGTTCAAATATTTTCTTTGGTATATTACAGATATTAAATTGTAACATTGTTTAAAGTCAAAATAAGCTTGTTTTTACTATTAAACTGAAAAATACTTGTCCAGACCTACTTTTGGCTTGTACAGTGGGAGGAATCGGAAACGCAAGACTTGTGGCCTATTTAGTGTTTGCAGTCTCATTGTATCATTGTACCCTTCAGCCCTAACGGGCCCTGGGAAATTCGATGGGTCTCTGCAGGTGCAAGTCCTCGGGGCAGAGGGAGCCTCCGCCGCTGCGGGTATTCACCTGCCAGTTGCCTGCCATGGCCGTGCCTCGCAGCCCGTGCAAAGAGCATCTTTGCACTCTCAACAGGACTGCTGTCATTTAGGCTCAGTGCTACTCCATCAAAGCTCCTTGCCAATATGTTTTTACAATTTGTTTCTTCTACTGCCGTTCGTTCTTAGCTTGATACCCAGAACGGTGCCTTTCTGCTTCCCTTTCCAGAGTACTTAACAGGCCTGGGAGGTTTGGTGACTAACCAGGAGCGCTTTTTGAACAAAAAATTATGTGACTGAGCCTAAATGATGTTCTTCCTCTTATTACATGAGTATTCCACTAGATGTCACCTGGTGTCACCCCGAAGAAGGCAGAATTTTTCCTGTGAGCATCATTTCAAACTGGGTCTCTGTAGGCTCTGCGGAAGCTCTTTGCAGTTTCATGGTAATGAATGGTCTCATCTAGCCTGAAAGGGCCTTGACTTGTCTCTTGGGTGAGCTGGAGACCAGTAGATAACTGAAGCATATGTTGAACAGGCTTTTGATATAGTCTTACTCCTTTGAATCCTTTCTTCTATGTTGCACATGTATGGTTGCAGGCCAAATTCGGTGCTGCGAGGGTATGTGCTGAGAAGGGACCAGCTGTTGCCTTTTTGGTTCAGTAGTTGAACTGGATACACTTCTGAGAAAGAAATAAAATAATGAGGAAAAGTGAGAAGCAGAAGAATCAAAACAGAGGCAGGGGAAATGGCTATATCATGTCAGAGCTGCTGAATTCATCAGGGTTTTTTTGTCTTGTTCCCGCCCCGGGACTGAACTATCAATTGCCAAGTGGTTGAGACAGTATGTTCGTCCCACTGGGTCACAAACTTTTCCCTCTCAGCCAGGATAATGCTCATAGATCCCAGCAACTGTTCTCATTTGAATCCCCTAAGGCTTCATGGAAAATGAGTTATACCCTGGATCATACCAGCTCGTACTGTCCTCCCACAGCCTTTCCTGGTTCTCAGGGCCATTTTTAAATATCCAACAGATATGACCTTACACAAGAAATACAGCAAGGCTGTCTTCAAGATTTATCTGCTACTCAAAAGACTGTTTAAGTGTCAATATTAGTTTTCTTTCTGTAACCATTTGGCATTAGAGAAAGGTACTTTGTCAGCCTCCCCTGTTCATATCCTCCTATTTCCTTTTCTGTTCATTCTTGTTTTCAGTTAGCTATTAGTATCATCTTTAATTCTCATGCCTTCTCTCTAATTTTTTTTCCTTGCTCTTATATTCACTCTTTCCTATTGTGTTTCTATTTTAATGCTCTTCTGCTCAATAAACATCTCGCCCACCTACGTGTTTCACAGGAATGAACTTGGAAGTCCTGTCTCTCATTCTCTCAGTATTGATACCCGTTCTTTCCATCTACCCACATGCTCCCTTGCTTGCACACAGCTACCCAACCTCCTCTTTCTTCTGCTGTACACCCACATGCTGGCTTTCATGAATGTAGGAGCACTGCTTGCTGGTGCTTGCCTGATGCTCCTGTTCCTCATGCCACATCTTATAAGGATGTGCAGATAGGAGCACTGAGGATGTGCAAGACTTATCCCAAGAAAAAATCAGGCAAAACACTGAGGCCCTTGCTAAAGTTGAGGGAGAGCAGAAGGTGGATACCTTGATCTAAGCACTGCTCATTCTCACTGCTCTTTGAGTGGGCATAGTACATAAATAGCAGATCAAAGCTCTTGCTTTTTTACTTAATACAGCCCTTAAGGTTTCAAGAGAACAGTCCCTTTTTTTCTGTTTGCATCTTACTTGGTGGCTTTGACCAGGTTCTCTTGGTAACTTTCTTGCTACATAACTGAAAAAAAAAAAAAACCTTCAAGAAAATTAGGTTTCATGTGCAGCAAAAAGCCATTCCCACAGGGCATCAGATACCAAGATTCACAGAATAAGTTCAGGTCCTCACTGCAGGGCACCATGGCCAAGTAACTCTGCAGCTGTACAGATGTTGCAGTGGTTTCTGCCGCTAGGCAGAAGCAGGCATGGCTTGCTGGTATTTATTGACTTCAAGAGTTGCAGTGTTTTCAATATGTATGGTTTCTTCAGTTTTTTGCTGTAGGATTGGACACATCTTGCACAGCTACTGATCTCTGCAAGCTTAACTGAGTATCACCGGTTTAGTGCTTGAACTGCAGGTCAGACAGCACCTCTTGCCTCAGATACATGCTATGACCTTTCTCTTCCCCTTTTCCTCCTAAAAGCCATGAAGTCATCGTGTGAACCTCAACCCTCAAAGCAGCAAAGGGAAATCACGTGACTGGAAGCTTGGACTAGTTTTTACTTGAACTTTCAATGCTCCCAGTTAGTCAGGAGAGTTGGGTGCTGTGGTTTGGGTAAGAAGTGCTGCGTGCCCTTAGTTCTCACAACCTGAAAATTACCCCTGCTCAGGAGCTCAGCAGTACGCGAGGCTGCTTGCTTACATCTCCTGTAAGAATTCTGCGTGATTGTTTTAGTGCCAAGTTATTGATTACTGTTTGGTCCCTGTTGGCCAGAATATCTGACTGCATTCACGCAGGGCCTCCTGCCTCGCAGCTGTTTATTCCAGCACACATGGTTCCTAATTTGGCTTTGGGCTTGAAGACTGTTTGTGTGTGTGTGTGTGTGTGTTGCTCAGACTGATATGGACAAGCATGTTGTCTTGCTTAAACTCTGAATCCTGTTAAATAAGAGGCCTCTTTTGTGCATCTATAAAGCTGTCTTATTGACCTTTATGTTTGACAAACCACTTGCAACAATAAATATAGTACAAACTTTTTCCATAAGTGGTATGAAATTCATGGGTTTCTAAGTTACTACTACTGTGTAAAGGATGCTTATTTTATTTTATTTTTAAAGGTTGTCCTCTAGTTGCAGAAGCCCTCCAACCACAGTAACTTGAAAAAAAAAGCCCTAATAGTTCTCATTTTCAGAGGTGTAAAGTTTGTAGGCAGTTGTGCTGTCACTTTAGTACATTGACTGTACAATAAACTTTGGAGAGAAGTCTTGCTGATCTGCTCTGTATCTGTACACAAGTCTAGAGTGATGCTGGAAGGTTTACATTTCTGCATTTCATTTTTCATGTAAACTATTCTTACTATTATCAGTGAAAGGGAGCCATACAAAAGCTGAGCACCATAGCAGTCTAGCCGAGTGCTTTAGGTTTGGGTAATACTTAAGCTGTTCAAAGAGACTGAAGGGAAACACTCAGTAAGATTAAAATGTTGAGCTTCTTTGGGGTCTTTCAACAGAGTATTTTCTGGCCCTATTTTGAGAAAGAAGGGGAAATAAGCTTATTTCTTAAAATGAGCACTTCAGTTCTTGACAGATCTATATCTTTTTGTGACTAAAACTTGGAGGCTGTATTTATCCAAACAAAACTAGGGAATAACCTTAACTCTTATCTGACTTTGTTTCTGAGCATCCAAGACAAATTTAAATTGTCCTGTTTAGTGCCTGGAATATTAAGCAAGAACTTGCTCTGTAATTTCTGCCTAAGTTTAATGACTAAAAATTTCCTTTCAAAAAGCTTCATTTATAGGGATTACACCCTCTGACACAATTAACCCATGTCTGCGAATGGAAGATGAGAATGTCTAATTTTTCCACCTATTGCCATGTATTCTTTGCTTTTCAAGCCCATTTCACAACCACAAAGGAGGCGATGACATTCACAAAGTCTGTTAGTTCAGCGTGTGGGCAGGGAGGAGTGGCATTTAGCAGTCTAAGGTGATGAATTTATGCTATTCTTTACCATCTCAGCTGGGCCTGGCCCCTAATTTCCTTCCTGCTTCACAGTGTATAACGATAGGATGTCTCTACTAATAGGCTTTTGTGGATGGCATTTTCATTACATGTGAGTGACTGATCTGATATACTATATTTTTAATCCTATTGCAGATGATATTAAAAATATGTATTTCAGGGGGTATATTTGGACAAAGTTTTCCAAACTGGGGAGACCAGAGTCAATCTTGTAAATCCACATTCAGGCAGCTGCAAACCTGGCCTACTGAGTCCTACTAGAAAGAGAAGTTCTTTGCTGCAAGGAGAAGTTAGCTCACTTCAAAAGTATGTCCTAAGATGGTACGATTGTGTGTGGGTTTTAAGTACTGAAATTCTGACAAGCAAAGAAAATGTTTCCTTCAGAGGTAAAGCAAAATGCTTGAAGAGTTTGAGTCACCACTATCAAATCTTAAAGCTTCTCTCTGTACTGCATCCTGTTTTCCAATACTTATCCGTAGCTGATGACTGATCTGATTTAATGGTTTTTCTTAGAGTCCATGAATGGAGCTGCAACTTTCCATTCTTTTATGGTGTATTTTTTCCAAAAAGGGAAAAGCTAAAGCTAACTAAAAAATCAAATCAGATTTTGGTATACATATTTTATTAAGGGTTGGTTAATGGAGCCTGTAGCCGAGCAAAAGTTTTAATTCAGTTTTGCGCAGATGGCTTGTTTTGGAAAGTTTGAGCAGTTAACTAATAATTAACTCAGTCCAGCATGTGCTGAAGAAGGATGTTTTCCCTCAGTTGCCTACTGATGTATTTACAAGTAGGTAAATGGAACTTGTATTCACAAGTTCTCCTTTGAATACGGGAAACTTCCGGAGAGGCACATTTACCGCGTTCTGATGTGTAACATGTGCTGTTTAGGAAAGGTCCGCCATGCCTGATGGTATACAACCCACAGCTGTAAAACCAATACACATTACTCAGGCTATTTGTGTGCACAGGTTAGAGGAGGAGGAGATGAGTAAAAAATCACAAATGGACTTGATGTGGTGTGCGTACCTTGTGAATGAACCGAGGTTTGCAAACAAAAACCCTTGAGTCCTTAATCCCTCTGAACTATCTGTTTTGTTGTTTCTCTGAGTCCAGAGAAACTCCATTTAGGCAATATTTCAAAGAAAGAATTCACTGCAAAATAAACATTATGTATCACATTTCTTAAAGCAGTTTTGCAGAAATAATAAAAATACCTAATTCCTGACTATTTTTTAAAGCATGTAAATATTGTGAAGTATCTTGAAATAATAAATCTTCAGTTGTACCATTAAACTGTTACTTATAGCTTCCTCTCTTTAAAAAGCAGATTAATATGGGCGTCACTAAATCACAGTAAAATATTTTCAGAACTCTTGCACTTTGTTTAAACGACCGGCTTTGTATAGCCCTGCTATAGCAACAGCTATATAATGCTAGGCTTACGACAGCATCACAGAGACAGCTCTGAGTTTCTGCTACACTGTTTATTCCCTGGTGAAACACGGTAATGTTGCTAGGGACAGTGGAGCGGGCTGGAATGTCTCTGGTATTAATAGACTTTGATGGACATAGTTGTTTTTTGGGTTCTCACCACGGATGAGGTGAAGGGCTTGGAGATGCATGAAAGTTGGGTTGTAAGGAGAGGAACACCTTCTTTTTGAGAAAGATTTCCATTCTCATGCTGTACCAAGTCGTTAATCAGAGTGATTTATGTGAAAAAGAGCGATAAGTCCCTTCCTCCTTCATCTTCAAATAGGCTGATCTATACCAGCTCTGCATAGTACCAGCAGTTGATGTGCTCCTGGAGGGTGTCAGAGCGCTGCGTTAAATTCTCTTCTCTGTCCAACTTCAGAATATTTTAGAGGGCTCTAACCAGTGCTTTAGTGTCTCTCGCATCCTTTCCCGTTAGGGTAGGTATATGGCCTAGTGAATGCTTGCAGGAGGTCAGGGTGGCAGGCGGAGCCTAAATACCTAAACAACTGCAACGGTTGTGCTCAAATTTTTCAGTCAAAAGATTTGCTCTGCCAGATGTGAAGTCGAGGCAGGGGACACAAGCGGCAATCTCAGCTGTCCCTTGAAGCAAGCAGTGGCTGCTGTGGCACTCAACACCATGGCATAACTTCACTGTTGTATGGACAACCCATGATCTACAAAGATATAGGTAACTGCTGCTTTTGACTTCTATGGTAAGTGGGTAATCAGCACACACAAGCCCGATTCCCCCAGCACGAAGACAAGCGCTAGCTTTCTTTCATCTTCAGTGAGGTTGGAACTACGTTCAGTGACATTTGGCGTATCTTAGCTGTGTCGGAATGAGTCTGAAGCTGTGACCAGTGTGTACTGGGAGGTGTGGTTGTAATTCCTACTCCAGAGGCATTAGACTTTTTCCTACTGATCTTGGAAAGCTAATTCATCTAAGAGATCATATTCAGACCAGTTTGCATTGTTTCAGGAGCATTCAAATTTTACATTCGGAGATTTCCTCAGTTATAGGTATTTAACCAAAGGAAGATAATGTTGTAAGACCAGGATCGCTCAACCAATCCCCACTCCACCCCCACCCCCCCACCACCCCTAAATATTGCTTTTAGAAGTTAGAGGCTACAGGAGGAGAGGACTGCAGAAGCTGGCAGTGACGACCATTACTTACGTTGCTCCCGGCAGAGCTCTGCTTCTGTGCTCCCCGTTGGAAGCCCTGAGGTCCCCGAAGGTGGCAGCATAGACACAGCCTCTGCTCCCCGGGAGGTGACTTCCGTGGCTTTGCAGCTTCTCCCTTTGGTACAGTGTAGTGGAGTGTGCCTGACTAAGCTTGTGCTCTTCTGGAAAATGGAAAATCTGTAAGGGTGAGATAAAATCTTGTATTGTCATCCTTGTGATTTCTGCGTCTCGTGATGGTGACTCATCAAGATCAGGACACTCTTTGATTTATTTTCATTATGAAATCTAATGTCACAATACAGTAAACACTCCAGATTTGATAGTGTCTGTGTTTGAAGTTATATAGTTCAAGTACAATTGCTACTTTCCTCTTTTATTTTAGTTCCCATCAATGTCCACTGTGGTATAGATTATTCACAGCATTGAATATTTTGCAGGGTAAATTTAACATGACATTTGCAGTAAAAAGTAAACGTCCTTTAACTGCTAATATTGATATTGTAAATTAGGGTCTGGATCTTGCCAAGATTAAGCTGTGTAGTACTAACACCATGGGGAAAGTAACTGCTAGACAGTTTCTCAGTTGCTGCCTCACTGGATAAGCAAGCATGAGTGATCTGCTGTGCTGTACATATCATCTGCACGGAAGTGGATTGAACCATGGGCTCAGTGATCAGATGGTTTCTATATTTGAGTTTTGGCTCAGGTGGTGGTAACTGGGGGAGTATGAAAAATAGGAAGGAAACGTAGACCTGCTTCTGTGTTTTTGGCTGATGTAGATCCGGATCACCACCTCCAGCTAACCAAGATCAGGGCTGCATAAAATGGGTGGAAGAGAGAAAGGAAAAAGTCTTGAGGTATAGGGGGCATTACTGTTTGAAAAAGGCGATGGGAAGTAGTGACAGAGTGGGACAGAAGGGAACCATGTGCTTCAATGCACACTTCACTAATTATGATGGATAGACCACTTAAGACAGAAAATGACCACAGAACTTTCATGTTTTTCTCAGTAGATTTAATTGAAGAGTTGCTTATTATTTTGCAATAAATTAAACAGAAAAAATATGCTACATACCTGCTTGTTGAATACATAGTAATAACACAGCTTATATAATTCTTACATAAGTTAAAATAAATCAATTTTAAGACATGTCAATTTGTATTTACATAGTACATTGTCATCATGGAGCTGCACCCATGCTTATTAACACTTCACAGATTTTTTTTTTTTTTTTTAAAGCTATTATCTGTCTTGTCTGGGCATTTCCTTGCTGCATACAAAACTGCCAGTTGTACTTGTTGTTCTTCTAAAGTTGATCATCTTTCCCCATCGCTCTTGGCTAGAAGCTTGTTAGCCTGCCATTTCCTAATAACTGGCAGGTCTTTGGGATCTAGTACTTGGTTCAGTATTCACAGTGTCATTCAGATAATAAATAGTATCCTGTCTTGGGTCTGTGGCATGTGGGAGGAGAGGATTTATTTTTTCCCCATGTTGCTCCCTTGCTTGTAATCATCTTGACAGCTTTTATCCTGTGTTTTCCTGCTAGTGGAGCTGTCTATGTCTCCCCTAGTACTCCCCCAAGGCAGGCGTTCTCCTTGCTGGGATCCAACCATCCAGCCACCCCTGAGGATCTCGTCACAGGATATTTGGCACAGGGTCTACTCAGCTCTTCATTGCCTCAGCCCCTTCATTTCGAACTGTTGATCTGCAGCTGGTTTAAAAGGTTCAAGTAGGCTTTGGATTTCAAAAATCTGGGATATGAATCCCTTTCCATGAGGATATACACTGTTTTTTGGGCTTCATCAAAACTTGTGTGAGTTGGGTCTTGTGCCCTTTTGGCCGTTGCTTCCCTTGTACGATAATCAATATTGATCTAGGAGGAGAAAAACAAACATCATTGATATCTTAAATTTACTTCCTTTTTCTGTATTTACTATTTTGTCTTGTCAGTAAATAAATTCCCAGTCTTAGAACTCAGTATGATAATTCAATATGGGAACTGCAAAACAAGGGGACTTAAAAGTTTACGTTCCAGTTACGCACAAAAATTGCTACTCAATATATAAATGCATTTTCTTATAAAATCAGAGGTAATAAGATTAAACAACAGAGCAAGTAAAAAAACCCCTCCAATTAAAAAGGAGAAACTTCGTGTAGAATGGAAAACTCAAGTTTGAAAGACGATCAAAATACAACAGTTTCAATTCCCCAAAGTGCCTCCACATTTTAAAGGAGAAGAGAAAATCCACAGCTCTTCTACCAGCAAAACTTTCTCTAAGCACCTGACTCCAGACACCACCAGTAATTCAAACGGGGCTGACTCAGACCAGTGTCATGTGCTGAGCCCGCTGGGGCAGCTGCTGAGCTGCTGCTGGTGTTGCTCTCAGCACTGGCCTGTGCTGTGCGACTGTACTTGTGAGATCTGATGATCTCACAGCTGAAGACGACAACGTGTCAAGTCAGCTCATAAAAACATGCAAACACGTCGTCTTCCTATGTAACTGAATGAATGTAAATGCATCTCAGTGAATCTCCATTCACCTCTTCTGTTTTTTCCAGAATCCTTTTACTATAACACTGCACAGATTAATTTTGTAATTACCTGTTTAATAGCATCTGACTGAACAAATTCCTCATAAATCCTCTCCGCTTTGCCATGTAAGCGATCGGACTTGGTTTTCTTGTAATCCTCGCAGGCCAACCAGAACTCAATGTTCTCCTCGCTGAACTCGGACTTCAGGAACTCCCGAAAGATACGTTGGCCACCTACAGCCAACACAAATACGTCACCATTTATAGCATGACAGTTGCGACCAGGGAGAATAAAATAAACAGCTTATAGCAGAAGTTCTGTTGAAATCTGCTATAAAATCTTGACAAAATACACCATACTTCCCTTCTTCAACATCCTGCAAATATTCTAATTTCAAGGGCAATGGAGTCATGGAGTCTTCCTATTGATGCTCAGTGGTTTTTAGAACTAGACCCGGGATACTAAAGTACGTTAATGGATTCTAGTCTTCTCTAAATGGACTGTCTTTTTACATAGTTGCATACACAATTCCAAATTAAACGGAGAAGTCTTATGTAAGAACAGAAGTCTGATCAAACACCACCGAATTAAGCTTTTTTAGGCTTTTTGTTGTTGTTGTTGTTTTCTATATTGGGAGTGGAAAATGGTGGTGGTGGGGGGAAGACCTGGAAACAAAGCTGACTACCCTAGCCATGTTACACTGGAGCTGTGAATAACTGAAATGCAACTGGCCCTTCTTTGGCAGTGTTTGTAGAATGCTACAGCTTCATATTTTTGACCAGTTTACATAAAATTTCATTCTCATAAGAAAGAAGTAATATACTTACTTTGGCTGGCCAAGAGCTTTTCCAAAGACTGGGACCACTGCATTACTTCTTCTGCAGAAAGCCTAAGTTGACAAGAAAAGAAAAAGACTTTAGGCAAGAGACCACATGTACGTACTTATAGGAGGCAAGTGTTACACTTTATTATTCTATTCTAGGAGCATGTACCAGATATTTGTTAAGCTTATGGCTGACTCAGACAGAACTGAGACCCTGAGAGTAAGCATGTGTTGAGGAAAAATAATTGGAGATGGGAAATGGAGGAATCTAGGGGGTTATCCTGAATTCTGTTTCCAGAAGGGTGAGCTTTTAGTGTAACTATGACCAAATCATTTTGTGTCTGTCTGTACTAATGTTTCCATATTCCTGAAATATGCATGGAAATATCACTGCACTTCACTAAGTGTAATGCATCATTTCTTCTAAAACGTTAGAGATGGATACACTATGCCTCTGAAGGGAACAGATATAACTGAGGAGTCGTCTTCCCCCATCATTTCACACAAGCATGTATGTATTGCTAAGAAATAACTTTCAACTCCATGAATAGCTTCTCCTTCCTAACATTTACCTCTTTTCTATTTTGGAAACTGACATTATGATGATATTAGAAGTAATTTGTTGTTCTAGAAGTAGTTTAGAAACTAATAAAAAATAAATGCAATAGTTTTGCCATATAGTAATCTAGCTATAGTTAATTTTTTTATTATAGTTTACTGTATCTCAGTACTTACATAACATTTCTGGAGTTAGAAGACTTGATTCCGGATTCAAGATGTGGTACCATGCACTTCAAATAGTTTTTGAGATCTGCACCACTGAAACCAATGAATAGACATTTGTAATGCATTAAAATTGCAATTGCCTTTCAATTCTTCATAAACTTCTTAAAACTTTTAAACAGAAGCGAACAGCTCCATCCTATGACTGATGTTTGGGAAGTTAGATATCAAAGTAATTGCTCTCAAAAGACTAAGAGGCTCCTAGTTTATCCAAATTCTTTTTCTGCTTAGTTTAGAGAATCGGTTCATTGGTCTGCATCAGCTCAAGCCATTTTTAATGGTGGTATAGTCCTAGACTTGAAACAGGTTTTGCACTGAGTTAGCTTGAAAAATGGCCCTAATTCATAATCTCCAAGTTTCTAACGTTAGTTTCGCTTCTAAAAACTTAGAATTTATACCAAGATGTATATACTTACAAAGCCTTTTGCTTCTTTTTATGGATTTTGCCTTCTGAAAGCTTGCAGTCGTCTTTTCCATTCAATTCAGTCATGTTGTTGTGGGGAAAAAATAATCCTGGCATTATGCTCAACTTTGATGTGAAATGGCTTTTGCCACGGTAGTCCTCCAAGCACCAAGTGTCAGCTCTCCGACTCTGCTGCCGCCTTTTATTGACTCAGGCAGCCCAGCTAGCTGGTGTGAACAGAGCTGTTTATCATGTATCCTCACCACAAACTGTGGAAGTTCCCTTTTTTCAGTGCGTGGTGACGTGAGTCTTTTGAGAAAGAAAACAGACAGTGGTGTCTCGTGGTCGAGGTTAGACCGGATGAAACTGAATCGGTTTGGGTTTGTTTTGTGTGTCTGTGTGTGTTATCAAAAAAAATCCCCTCCAAACTTCAAATTCTTGTCCCTTTCTGATTGGTGCTTTCAAGTGCGAAGCACTTCTTGGTTTGATCAAATGCGCTCCAAGTGTTGCAGTTTCGTCTTGACAAAGTTCACCTACTACATGCCTGATACACCAGGTGCCTTCTCAAATCCGGTGTTTTACAATTGATTTGATGGACTCAGTGGCAAATTAGAAACAAATACTTCAAGATGTGCCAGTATTAAAGCTCCATATTCAACAAGATATTTGCAAGTCATGTATTTATCAGTTGCTGTTGAAAACAGTACTTTGAAGCATCTGATTTGCTTAGACACATGTGCAGTGGAAGTGTTTAAAAGTGTTGTCAGAGTTTTTGAAGCTGCACTTAATAAATTTAGTTTAATTTTTCCAAGTCAGATTATTTGGAAGCCCACTACCATGAGTCAGGAATGTCTCCATAATTTTAAGTGGACTAGCATAGTTAAGGATTGGTTTTAGTTAAAGAGCTGTTGTTTGTAGAGGTAATATGAACATTACAGCATATTTGAGGCAGGTGCACATTTTTCTCATATATTTGAGTTCCACTACAAAGGTGCCACCCTTGATGCAGAGCCAGATGAAGAAATGTTATGAGAGAGGGGAGAGGGGAAGGAATTGTCTTAATTTGTCTCTCTGGAATGATGATTTAGAAGTTTAAGTACTTAAACATCTGGTTCCCAGACATCGCAATATTTGTAATTTCCGGGAAACGTCAAAGATTTGATTTCATTAAACTGTGCGAGCAATTCTGACTTCTCATGAATGGTTTGTACAGAGCTGCATATGATCATGGTAACTGAGAAGATCCGCTGCTTGTGGATCTGTGATTTCGTGGTGGATTGTGGTACAATTGATGGTTGAGCGAGACAAAGCCACTTGCGTACTGGTGTGCAGGCAAGGAGGGACAGACTGGCTAAGCCTGCGTCCAGGTGGCTGTCGCCACAGGAGGCCACATCCTCTGGCTGTTATCAGTGACATAAATCTGTCTGCACAGGCTGTGCCGTAGGAAACACTGACCTCACGTTATCAGGTAAACACTGACCTTTGTCTAAGTGAATTTATTTACTAACCCCCGCCCTCCCCCACCCCCAAACAAGGCTAAAAAGGAAGGGAGAGATGTTATCAGCACCATATTTGTTTTCATATCTAGCGTGTTGATTTTTGATGTGCGATGAGATGCCAACAGAGCTGAGTTTCTTCAGGTAGTAGCTGTCTTCAGCTAACTAGTGGGAGGATTATAGAGAAGCTGGACCCAGGCTCTTCTCAGAAGTGCGCAATAAGAGGATAAGAGGCAATGGACACAAGTGGCAGCAAGGGGAAATCTTGCTGATTTCCTACTGAAAAAAAATCACTGAGAGTGAAGCAGGTTGTCCAGAGAGTTTGTGCAATCCAGGTCCTTAGAAGTAGTCAAAGTACAGGTGAAGCCTTGAGCAACCTGTTCTTACTTTGAAGCTATTCCTGCTTGGAACAGGGGTTGAACTAGGTGGTCTCCAGAGGTCTCTTCTAACGTCAATTAATCTGATTCTGTTCTATAATAAGGACATTTTTTTTCTCGAGATGCTTGGATTTTTTTTAAAAGTAGTCCAGGGTTTTAAAATGAATTAATCTGTAACATAACCAGGTGCAGTTTTCAGACATGGGCCACAAATGCTGTATTTATATAATCAATGTTAGGTGGGTAAATGTCCTCTTTCTGCATCTAAGGTGGTCTGGATATCTAAATGGACATGCATTTGGAAGCCTAATTAAACTGCTTATACTTCAAAACTGAGGGCAGCTAGCGTTTGGAGAGCATGGTTAGCTCTTACAGGATATGTAGAAGGTGAGGGTGGCTGGCTCCCTCCTGCAGCTCTCTGTATTTTGTAGCTGCCAGCTAAAAGTGGGGCATCACTTCGAACCTGTAGTTACAAACAAGTATAAGAAAGCCACTCAGTTTGGCTCTGTGGGTCTAAGAGGGACTTGCATAGACTTGCTTCCCTGAAAAACAAGTCAGTTTGCTTGTTCGTATCTATTATCAAGGCAGGAATAGTGACACTTGATTTGCCAAACAAAGAAAGTCTATTGCCCTATTTGAAATGAAGCAACTACCTTTACCCTTGACGTATGTTAAACAGATCTATGCAAGTTACTGGTGTAGCTTTAGACCTAGAACAGAATTACCTTGCTACTGTGAGGATGTTGTAAATAAGGAGCCATATTCTTGTCACTTACATCCAGGTGACACTGCTGTCTTCCCACACTTGATTTATGTTTTCCAGGTGTTTTATCTGGAAGAGGGAATCAGATACATTGGTGACAAACAGCGTAGTGTCTGGAGGTAAAATAGATCAATTTCACTGTGAGCTTTGGCTTTGCTATTTTCTTAGAGGATTTTGAAAAAAGGCCTTTGCATTTGTTTCTGATATAATGCGCAAATTATCTTGGCTTGTATCTAACGTATTTTCGTGCATCTGAAGTCTTCTTCCAGCCTCATCTCTCTACAGCTTGTGACATCCCTATTGGGAGATGACACATTCCTTTTCTTGATAATGTTGCCCTGGATGTTTTGAAGATAGCAAATACTAACAGAAATAAATAGGAGGAGATTTTTTGGCTGAATTTTCTACAAGTTAGGGGAAGTTTGGAATGGGTGGAAGGTCAAGTATATTCAAAAAAGTGCCTATTTGCAGAACGATAGTATATAGCCCTTTAAAAGCTATTACATCACTGGGCTCTGGCAGATATAGTGGCCTTTGCCTTTAGGATCCTGATTCTGCTGGGCTTGGAGGGAGTCACAAAGGAGGAACAGATGGAGTACTGGATGGTCGAAAGAGGAAGAGTTGTGGCTACCAAGCAGAGGAGAGAGATGAGATAGCCTAGCATTAGCTGTCATTCTTATGTTCTACTGTTTTCATGTTCTGAATTTCTGATGCTCTTAATATATTATGTTATGTCTTGACCTTCTAAGTTGCCATCTGTGAGTCCCCTCCAGTACCCCAAACCCGTAAGCCTCAGTCTCTGTTTTCCTGGACTGCTTCTGTTCTTCATCCCTGTGCAAAGAGGGCAATGTTGCTTTTCTGATTCACTCTGAGCTACTTGGACATATCAGCTTGTGTAAAGATTCATGTAAGACTGGCAAAGATAGGAAAAGGCTGGGGGTTCTGAATATCTGGTTTGGAGAAGTCAGGGATGAACAATATATATCTAGGAAGAAGAATGGCATCTAAATTTGCTTCTAGATTAGGGTCATAGGAAGTCTAAAGACCATGTAAAGTGATAGTCTTCACCTTCTCCTGTAAGCCTAGCTCAGACTCAGCTTGACAGAACCTGAGAAAATAAAACCAAAAAATTGCCAAAATCTGGAGTAGTAATGTATAATAATAAACTCCAAAACCTATTTCATTCAGAAATAGATATCTCGACTAGGAAGTTCAAGATTATTATTCACATTTTCATTTTTTGCTGTGATGGTCAATTACTTTCTTCCGCTGAGTAACTCTCATCTGCAAGTCATACTTTTCTCTCTTGATGGAATATTTCCCTGACTGATTCACTCTTTCTGGCCATGGTTATCCATGTTTAAGATTTTATTTGTTGAGTCCAATATGAGTTATCCCATTCTAAGAATGGGAACAGCGTCTCCAAGACTTAGGTATGTGTAGAATTAAAGTGAAAGGAAAAAGAGAAACTATAAGGATAATAGGGCTGACAAGAATTTTTCTGTGACTTGAATTGTGCTTTGCTTCTGTACATCACAGGAAACCAAAAAAATGCCTGCACAGAATTTCTTAAATTAAAAATATTTTGCTGATTATGATCATGGTTATTGTACAGGACCCTGCTTTGAGGAGGAGTTGGACTAATATCTCTAGATGGAATAGATGTTGGTCCCTGCCAACCTACGTGATTTTATCATTCTGAATATACTAGATTGACATTTGTAGTGTTAAAAGTGCTACTTATTCTTAAAATAAGGTTTTTTAAAAAAGTGTATAATGCCTTAAAATCTTATGTGCTTATCCATATTCAGGTTCATTAACCTTGCTTCCTGTGGACAGAATTGTAGTCCAGGCTCTGGTGGGGTTAAACATGATACCATGTGGAATAGTTAGGACATAACTCTGTCAAAAGTTTTTCATAGAGTTATTTCTGTTCTCTTTATTTGCCTTTTTTCTCCAGTTTGTTCATTAGAAGGTTAGTAATAGACCCATCTGTTTCAGTTCTCACCATCTTAATTTACCTATATAATACTTTGCTCTACTTCATATGGAGCATGACTATTAGTTGCTGCTTGAAATACTTTCTTTTTTAATAATTAAAGTCTCCTTTTATCTATTATCATTACAGTAAGTTGCAAAAAGTATATTTTGAGCCTGGCAGTTTTAAAGGCTTATTAGAATAACCCCATCATTTGACTTATAATGCTCTCTGTCCTAAGTTTGGCATCGTGTGTATTTAACTCTGTGTGATAAAAAGAGAACAGGGAGGTTTTTTTGGTGTTTTCTTTTCCCCAGCAACAGTAGCACAGTTGGCTATCACCATCTGCGTTTTACTGTTTTCCAGCTCTCCTGTATCATTGTCATCTAACACATTAATGTGCAAGAAAGGGCTTAATGTGCAAAGAAGAAACTCCCAAAGACTTGCAAACGTCCTACCTGATTATGTTTCCACAAGTTCTTTCCCTTTTTTTTTTTTTTTTTGGCAACCGCTTGGTAGAGTGCAAGGGAGAGAGGAAATGTGAGAGAATTTCCAAGATTACACCACCGAATAAGTCTAGTTAAGCTGAAGAGCATAAAAAGTCCCATGGACTTTCTACATCCTACTTTCTGGTATAAATTATTTCAAGCTTCTCCTCCCCCCTGCCTCCACTTTTAGGTCACTTTTGCTAGGCCTTACTCTCATATTCATGCTCCGTTTCGGCTCAGTTTGCTTTCTGAATGTTACATTTTGGTTTAGGCAAGCTGTTAGCTCCTAAGCTGGTGTGTGGGCTGATTTTTAGCTTTGCTGCACTCTTGCTGTTCGTCATGCTCTTCGAGGGGGTTAGCTGGCAAGCCCTGTGCTCGCCTGCAGGGCTGAGCTCCACGATGCTCGGGCTAGCAAAGCTGCACCGGCAGAGTATATCCTCTTACCAGTCCCAAGGGCTGCGCTTTAGCCCAGCTATGAAAACAAGTGATTTCTTTGAAATGCTACTGTCTTTTACATGACCTGAAGAGATAAACTACTGATAATCCATCTCGTGAGCAAGAGAGGCACTTCAAGGAAATAGAAACTAGTTTCTATATGAAAGGAAACAGAGCTTTTTTTTAATAAGGAGAGTTTCTTTCACTACTGAGCAGTAGGGATATAATATTTTGGAACTTTAAAGTTGTCTCTAATACCATGTAGTCAGTCCATAACTAAATGATGGTATCGATTATGAGTTTTTATTTAGATCTAATTTTTTTTACAAGCAGATGTTTTCTGGTATGAAATTTTGAAGTCACTGAGATAAACAAAAATGTTGCTCCTGGTTTTAATGGCCTCATTCTTGGTGTTGGACTGATCTGCTCTAGATTCTTTTTATTTATTTATTTTTTTTTTGCAGGGCATGGAGGGGGGGGATATATTTCTTTGGCTTGAACTTTCAGATGTTTCAAATATTAGCTTTTATTCTTGCCTAATTCAGTGGAAGTTTTACTTTGCCATCATTAAGACATAACCAGATCTGAATGGTATCAAACTTCTTATAATACAAGAGGACTTTTATATTTGAAAAATATCTGAAACCTAATGGCAACCCAGAACAAGGAAGGCCACAAGTTAAGCTTCAGCTAAATATCTGCTATTTGGAAGAGTTTTGTTGCATTTGCTCTGTGGGCAGCATAAAGAATATACTTTGCTCAGTGTTTCGGCTCATGCACGACAGACCCAGAGACGTGAGGCTGAAGCAAAAGTGACAAGAGCTTTCCTGAGTTCTGGTCTTGCTCTTTCACTTCCATCGTCCAGATAATGGCTTCATAGAAACACTCCTGCAAACAGCCAGTCATGTCCAAAATCACACTGTCTGCTCCTAAAGCGGTGGCAGTGTTCCCGGCGGGGGGTGTTGGGGATGCCCCCAGCTTCTGCAGAGGAGCTCGTGGAGTCTTGCACCTTGGCAGCGAAGCGGAGGCCTGGCAGGAGTTCTTGAAATCACTGGGAATAGCCCATAAGGGAAGTAGTCTCAGTTTTTATGGGTTACATGGTGATTGAAACACAGTCCATTCCCTGCATCCTCTCTGAATAAGTGCAAGCTCTGTAGAGAGATTACTGCAGATTTTCCCTTTGTCTGTCTCGACCTCTAAATGTTTCCATAGGCGCTGAGTTCGAGGCCTCTGTGACTTCAGTGATATTACTCAACTTCTCTATCTCATGTGGCTGTTGTGAGTCACTATTGGAAGTCCTCAATTAAAAAAGCATTGCCAGATATAAAATTTTATGCTTAAAAGAGGCTATGGAGAAAATAACTTACCAAACTGTTACAATTTGTTTTTACAGAGAAACATTAACAGTATTTTATGATAAATGTCTTTAGCATTAACAATCCTGTCCATACTGCAGAGTCAGTGCAAAGAATTGTTTATGTGCACATTTCATTTACTCTGAGATATGTGCAAACCCAGTAACTCCTTTTTCTGATGACCATTTCTTATTTAGAGTGTAATAAGCTTATAGTTTATCAGAAATTGGATCCTTTTCACTGTGGGGCTTTCCATCTGAAATAAATTAACCGTTTGATTTCTGTGAAATCAGGGGACTTCTGGTTCTCAGCCATACTGACTGACACCTGGATTGAAAAAACTGCAGTACAGTGACTTCTGGGTGCTGATGGTGATGCTTCCTGTGTCTGATGTTGGGCAGCGCAGGAAATGTGTTCATCACGCTCTATCTGGGAAACACGCATCAGTTCTGATTACCTACTTCACATTTTTATGCACTGACACCGATGCACTGAACCCGCGTTTATCTTGTTTGTTATTAGGCAAAAAATGTGAGAAGAGAGCCTGAGGTGGTGGTGTGTGAAATGGATTTTGCTGAATGAACACTGCGCAGCAAACAGCTGTGAACACAGACCTGTGATACTTGAACACAACATAAATCGAGCTTTTGGATTTAGCAGGCCTCAGTGTCACCTGAATCTTAGTGGAAAAGAATCGGACACTTTGTTTTTTAATTTTCTAACAATGGTCAAATTCTGTAGCCTTAATCTCTTAGCATGATAAATTTACTTTTAAAATATCAAAAGTTTCTGACTGAATGTAAACAGCAAGCTAAAACTTTTGGTTTCCATTTTAAAAATGCTAGGTCCTTTTAAACAGGAAAAATAGTAACAAACTATTATGTGAATTTAAGCTGGTGAAGTTGCTGTAGAATTATAAACACTTTCATGTGTCTATTTTATACCTAATGTTATAAATTTCCTAGCTGAATTATCACATGCAGTGCAGCTTTTACTCTGACAATAAAAATGCTGAGGGGGATGGATTCATCCAAAGGTGGTCTTATGCTACTGGAAGCCGCTCAGTGCAAGAACTATTCCTCCCGACCCTCAGGAAAACGAGCAGACGTAGCGGGAGACTGGCTTGGCTCAGCAGGCAGCACGACAGCTCTGATCTGAAAAGGCAGTATACGGTGGGTGGAGGGAAGGGACAGGCTACAAAGGAGGAATTTAGAAGGAGTGACCAGGTGTGTAGGGACGCCTTTAGGAGGAAAGCCAAAACTCAGCTAGAATTGAGACTTGCAAGGGACATCAAGGGCAACAAGATGATCTTCTACCACTACATTAGTAGTAGAAGGCTAAAAAGGAAAATGTGGGATGGCTGCTGAATGGGAAGAGTGATTTCATGACAGCAAACGTAACGCTGAGGTACTCAGTGCTTATCGGTAAGGTCTGCCAGGCATCTGTGTTTTGAGGCAGGTTTCAAGGAGGATGAGAACAACCAGCAGTGGGTGAGGATTGAGTCAGAGATGACCTGAGTGAACTTGATGAGATGGGCTGTATTCAGGGGTGCTGTCAGAACTTGCCTGCTGCTCACTATCATCTTTGAAAAGCCATGGAGATCTGGGGAGGTCCCCAATGACTGGAGGAAGGCAAACATAGAAGCCATCTTCAAACAAGAGCAAAAACCTGGGAAACTACAGGCTGGACAGCCTGACTGTGACCTCTAGTAAAACCACATAGCAAGTCCTCTGGGAACACATTTCTGGGTTCGTGAAGGAGAAGATGACTGGGCTCAGTCAGCATGGGATTGACCAAGAGTAAATCATGTCTGGCCCACCTGGTTACCTTTTGTAATAAAATGACTGTATTTGTGGATGAGTGGAGAGTAGTGGATGTCATTTACTGTCACTTTATCAAGGCTTTTGATACTGTATCCCACAATATTCTTATATCCAGTTAGGACATTTCAATCTGGATGGATGAAAACCATCTGGTTAAAAAGCTGGTTGGTCAGGCTCAGAGGGCAGTGGTTAATGGGTCGCAGCCTACTTGGAGAGCAGTAAGAAGGGGAGCACTGCAGAGGTCGTTCCTGTTTTACATCTTTCAGTAACCTAGAGGGGGACAAAGGAGTATGCTGCCATCAAGTTTTCCAGTGGCAGCACACTGGGGAGCCCAGTAGGCAGGCTCAAGGGCAGAACTGACATCCAGAGGGACCTAGATAGGCTGGGAGAAAGGGTAGGAAACTTCCTGTACTGGGAAGGAGTAACCCTGTGCAACAGTACAGGATGGGGACTGGCTGGCTAAGGAGCAGCTCAGCAAGCTGAGCAGGGGCCAGCAGTGTGTCCTGGCAGCAAGGGTGGTGGACAGCACCCTGGGCCGTATGAACAGGAGCACAGCCAGTAGGATGAGGGAAGTGATTATCTCCCTCTACTCAGCCCTCCTTAGACCACATCGAGAATACTCCATCCAGTTTTGGGCCTCCCAGTGTGCTGTCAAACTGGAGTGCGCTCAGCGGAGGGGCCACCAAGATGGTCAGGAGCTGGAGCGAAGGCTCCGTGAGGAGAGGGCTGGGGACTTGTTCTGTCTGCGGGAGGTAATGCTCTGAGGGGACCTCACAGCAGCCCCCCGGTACCTCTGGGGACGTTATCAAGAAGATGGAGCCAGGCCCTGCACAGCGATGTGTGATGGGAGGATGTGAGGTAATGGGCACAAATAGACACAAGCAGTTCAGGCTGGATATATGGAAAATCTTTTTTTCCCTCAAGGACAGTGAAGTAGTGGAGTAGGGTTGTACTGGAGATCTCCTGAGTTCCCTTCCCCCCTAAATTATCCTATGATCCTATTTCTAACAAATAGATGGAAGTCACACTAAAGAACCTTAATTCTGTTAGAGGAGTTCTGCTTAGGAAAGAACTGTAATTGTAGGAGTTAGCCCAGATTTCCAATTTGGCTTTTCTGAATGCAAGCTAAGTACTGAAAGTGCTTCAGTCAAACTACTGTTTCCTCTATCTCCCTCTGAAATAGTTCTCTCATAGGTGAATTAGCAGCAAGTTATTTAAATGGGAAAATGGAAGGTAACTGCATGTTCTCAATTTAAATATATAAAAAAAATCTAAAAGTGAGAAGCTGTCTGGGAAGTGCTGTTAGAACCAGCTGTTTGTGATGAGCCAGGAAAGACAGCTTAGTTCCCTTTCCTGTTATTTACTTTGAATCTCACCTGCTGTCTACTCTGAATTATCAGATATTAGAAAGGCTTGCATTTCCTTGTACTTGCTTTACTTGCTGTTTTACGTGGGAACTTGGCATTTCACAAGCTATACTGTAGGGACAGACCATATCCATCCTGTTAGTCTATCTCCTTGCCTTTCCATATGCCTCACACCTGACATATCCTGCTGATAGCACGGCTGAATCTCTGAGCTCTCTGATGCTCAAGAAGATTGTTTCCTGACAACCGTGCTACCTGCCTCAATCCGTTCAGCCTCTAAGATGAAGCCAGTCTGTCTGCTAATCCTCACTGAAGCAAAAACTTTGGCTGTGCCTTATGAGTTTGCATACCTATTCCTGCAGAGCTTGGGCTGGCTGGGGAGGAGCTGATAGCCTGCTAGTATTCAATAGCTGCTGCTGCAGGTGGGGGCTGCAAAGGAAGGGCTGAAACAGGGAGGATGAAACTAGGAGGAAGAGACATGGCTCTATGAGGACTTCAGAGAGCCCTCAGGTGCTTGAGGAAGACAAAGCTAACAGCAGACTATAAAGATTGCTGAAAAATTGTAACTTAGTCTGGGGAAGGGTGTTGAATTTGCTAGCAGGGTAATCAGTGCCAGTTTAGCGTAACGGGACAGAGTCCTGTCAGAAGTCTCTTTGCCAGAGGTGCTGCTTTTTGTAAAGTGCTGGCCCCTCTGTGCATTTGGGGAATTCCAGTTACCAACTGCTTTATTTCACTCCTGGGAAGAATGTGGGCAGAGGGATTACGGTGCAAGTTTACTGTGTTTCTTTTAAAACAGAACTTCTCTTTAATCAGATACCTTTCAGTGAACACCAGTTATTTGTTACAAACAAGTGGTTTTATGTTTGACAACTCAAATACCCCTGAACATATTCTCCCACATTACCAGTGGCACCTGCCTTTCGGACATGCATCATTCAGCATACCAGTCTGAGTGCTTAGCAAAGTCTTTGATGCATGAGTTTGAATAAGAATAGCCTAATTTTTCACACACCTCCTTCTTGTGGAGTTAGGTGTATGACTTGTGTAGGTGCCAAGGTTTTCAGTAAAATGCTTACCTGCCTTTTAGGGTCCCTAAGTATCTAGCTTCTATGTGAAGTTGGTGGGGAAGTGACTACTTAGATTTCCGTCTAAATCACAGGGCATAGGAAATTGGGCCTTTGTCATTCAAAACCACTGCATAGTTCCTTACCTATTATCTGGAAGTCTACAGTTTTGGTTGATATGAGTGCTGAATGTAATCTTTATTCTAAAGAATTGAGTTGTTACACTATCAGAATGGGTTTTCCTAACGCCTTGTCATTTAAACACAAACACAGTAATCACATTGAACCAGCTCCCCGTCAGCGGTGTAGCCATCCATTGTGGGGTGAAAACTAATCACTTTAGCCTTCTTTCTGTGATTGTCCATAGAAAGACAAGAAAAACAGTGCTTATTTCTGTGACACAGGCTGTATGTTGGCAGGTCTGGAATTCCCCATTGGCTGTGTGCTGTACATTTCAGCACTGCTATACTGTAA
Source organism: Dromaius novaehollandiae (assembly GCF_036370855.1). NCBI lineage: Eukaryota > Metazoa > Chordata > Aves > Casuariiformes > Dromaiidae > Dromaius > Dromaius novaehollandiae. Next base: position 14,306,418 of record NC_088105.1, on the reverse strand, counting down.
ACCAGGTGAGTCTTAATGTATGTGAGCATTTCCTTTTAGTTTTCAAGCGAATTTGAAGATGAGGAGACGGAAATTCAGTGTGCAAACCATAACAACCAAAACCAGAGGGAAGGTTTTGCATGAGTATCAGAAAATGGAAGCCTTTGAGTTTCGTGACGAGAATAGTTTTGCTATTAACCTGCTGAGCGCTCTTGTGCTGCTCTGAGTTACTCTGAAAGCAATGATGAAAGTCTGATGTATTTTCTCCTAACCTCAGCCTAAGACATGAGGCCTGGAAACCACAGGATCACTAATTTCCTTATGAAGGTGGCTTTTTTTATTGGTTGGCACAACCTGGGCAGTGTGAAAGGAACCAGAAAAGAGGCTGAAGCTTTCTCTTTTTAATATATTTTCTGTTTTAATAGCATAAGATATTTCTTTAAAAATGTGTTTGGATATTATACGTATGCATACCTTTAGGTTATCTCTAATATCCTTTTAAATAAAATAGTGGAGTGGCTCCTTTCTTTCCGTATGTGATGTATAACAACATCAGAGTGTTTGCAGCAGGGCAGGTCTGTTGAAAACGTAGCTGTTAAGACATATTTGTAGATCTCTGTGTGTTTTATTACTAATGTTACTTAAAATAGCTTTACGATTTCCAAGTCCTTTTTCTAACATGGTTTATTCTTGGTTTTCATTTAAGCCTACGCTGTCTTATTTAACATTCAAACAATGTACTTGAAGCATTGTGTTCAGTGACAGAGAGAAACACCAAACCTAAGTCAGTGTTACAGCTAGATACTAAAAGAACAACATAATAGGATATTATTTTGTATAGAAACACAGGTATGACTTCTTTTGAGTTGTTTAGGATCTGATTACACATTTCAATTTTACTCTAAACTCAGTTTATTTAGTGCTATTCCCTGTAAGCGGAGGAAATCAAAGATGACTTGATTTTTAGGTATGACTTTCTCATTTCTCACATTTATTAATGTCCTTGATATGCTGCACTTGCTGTATTTATCTTTCTGAAAACTGCAGGGCAGTCTCCAGCCTATTTACTCTCAGTGAAAAAATCAGACAAAGTAATAATCCATTCTGAATTAAAGTCATTGGAGCTAGGCTGATGGACACTAAAATATCCCCCCTAACTGTAATGTTAGAAGAGGCACTTTCCTCAGCTTGAAAGCTTTTTCTTTCTTTTAAGTTGACACTTCCTTCCTCTCATCACTGTTATTGAGGAGGAAATGCATTAACAAATTTATTGTGTTTTTTGCTGTGCTGCTGAAAGGCAAAACAGTGTGGAGCAAAGACATCCTGTACTTGTTATAAGGGTTGGGACCTAGAGTCAAAATGAGTAAAGACAAATATTCAGCAAATAAGAAAACTAATTTTTGAGATGAATAATGAATAACAATCTCTATTTGCACCAAAAGAACAGTGCTAAACAATGGAAAACTGATGGATTTGCTTCTACCATTGGAAAATGGGAGGATTTTTCCTGTTCTATATATTTTTTTCCCTCTAACAAAATGGCATGTCATACTGCTTATTTTTAAGCCGATTACTGATTGTGAAAATTTTTTACTTCATGGATTCTTTCGCATGAGAAGAGCTTTCTTACTGTGTGATTTACTTGGCTACCTTTTGCTTAGTGTATTGAATATGGCAGATTCCCCCTCAAAGTATAATAAACATTGTTACCTTGAAAATAACAAAAGGGAGATATCTTATCACTGCTGCAGAAGAAATAACATAGTCTGATATTTTGCTTGATATGGCCACTCTAATTTTGGCCCTCAAGGATGGTGTAAGCAGAGCAGAGTGAAAGGAAGGTAGAACAAACCAAAGAATATTGAATATGTTCTTACTCTATTCTCATCTTTCATGCAGATCAACCCCTAAAAATCCAAGTCAGGTCATAATAAAAGAGCAAGCGGAGAGACCTAATGCTTGCATCGTGTGAAGTTCAGAATACTGTTTGCATATTATCCTCAGCAGGTTTTTTCCCTCCTATTGCACTGAGATTTGTGTTTTTACAAGCCAGCACTTTTCCTTTTGATTCCTCTTACGTTCATTGAGTAACCAATAATACTTTCGCTTGTCATCTAATTTAATCTTGCTGTGTGTTGCTATGGAACACTCTAAATATTAGGGAACTGTGATATAACAAAGCTCAGGGATGCACATGGTTGCCAGTTATAGAACAAAACAACTGGAAAAATATGATCACAGAAGCCAAAGGATTATCACAGACCTCAAAATATTACAACACATGGAACATGCAGTTTACAAAGTGTCTGATTATACTACTGAATGAGGATGACGTTTACCTGATATACCAGGTGACAGGCTCAGTTCAAGACCGGACGTGTTTTGAGTATATTTACTAAGTCTGCAAATGTCATTTCTGTGAATTTTACTTTCTTGCTTTCACTGGCTCTTGCTCACACCTGTTTCCTTTTTGCCTAACTTGTGTTTTACCTTGTATTCATTAAAAAAAAAAAAAAAGGTAAGAAGATATGAAATCTGAGATAATCTCTTTAGGGCTTTCTTCTCTGAAGACAGACAACCACAAGACCTAACACAGTGCTGTATATGCTTCTTGCATTTTCAAGAAATAAAGTGGTGAGGGCTAACACTAAGACAAGTAAATAACATAAATGTCTGAAAGAAAAAAATGTTATGAAACTGGACCTGGACCAGTAGCTTATCTGGACTTTTTCCCATACGATCATCAACACTTGCTTCTCGTCCTGTTCTTTCTCTGAAGCAGCTGTGCCGGGCGTCCTGAAGAGCCCGTTCAGCTCAGCCCTTCCCTCGTGCTAGTACTGCAGTCACACTTTAAAACGATGAGTGTGCAGAAGGCTTATGGGCTGTGAGGTAACGGTAACAGGTGACTGAAACAAACAAATGAGCGGGTAAGAAAGGAAAAATAAAGGGAGGAAAGGGTGAGAAGACACTTCTTGGCTTATAACTTGCAGCTGTGCTGCAGAATGAGAGGCCAAAACCTGTCTTTTCTCAGGTCAGTGGTCTTCAGGGAGAGGAGGAAGAAGCTATCGACCAGTTGATTTTCTCCCTTAACTTGACAGCAGAATTTAGCTTGGAAGTTCCTCATGTTCGCAGAAGCTTCCCATGAAAATAGCCAAGTCCAAGTCCAGTGCTGTCCTCGGTGCGTGGCTTGCCAAGCATTCTGAGGATGCACGCTGTGAGATTTTAGAAGTGAATAATGGTTCATAGTTTCAAACCTCTCATTTTTTTTGAGGGCGGTGGTGACGTCTGCTTATTACCAGATTTTGGCTCCAGCAGCGATACAGAAAATTCAGCCTGTGCAAAGCTATTTCTTCCAGAGTTAATACCAAAGCTGTCAGGCATTCATCTCTCTCCCCTTTCATGTGATGTGGGGCATGGTGCTCTGTTCTCAAAAACACCTGAGGCAGTTGTGGGCACTTGAACATCTGCAGCTGTTATCCCTAGGGGTTGGCAGAAGGAAACCACTTCAGAATAAGTGGTTTTCCTGTGTCTATGCAATATTTATCAGCCTTTTTCAAAAGGTAACTGATTCTTTTCACTGTTATGATAGCCAAGAAGCTGTGGTAGGGAGGGAATACTTGGAATACAGGACAAAACCAATAACAAGATTCTTTAGAATAAACTTTATTCCAGTTCCAAAAATCTACCATTTATTTTATACAGAGCATGTGCATGGCAGTCTTTTGTTGATTCACATCCTCATCCTCTACTTTCTTCCACAGAAATGAACCTGACAGCCTTTGCTGGGATCTCTGCTTAGTTGCCAGCTTGTTATAGCATATTTTGCAGCAGGTAGATGAAGACGTTTTATGTAGCATTCACAGAATTTTAAGATGCTCTAGAAATACGTAAATACATATTAGCAACTTCTAAGAGCTTACCCCTACAGTGAGAAGTACTGATCTTATTTCAAAAGCATATAAGGGGAAGTCACTTGGCCATGGGCCATAAGAAGTCTGTGTCTCTGCTAGAGTCACATTAGAAAGCTTGTTCATCATTCTTAGTAAACTGCCTTGGAATTTTTCAGTGTAGTTTTTCATTAGAAATGTTAATAAAAAACAAAATATTTCCCAGGAATTTATTCTCAAAGTAATTTTTAAGTTGAGAGAAATTTTCTGGTTAACGGTAAAAGACCCAGCCCAGTCAACAGCCTCTCACTTAAGGCTCACCACAGAGCTGTGCGAGGTTCATTCTCATGCCCCTGCTTGCTGTTTTTTTTCATACCCTAGCTGTGTTTCCTATTAGTTATTCTGGAAAAAGGCAGAATAATGGTGTCTCTCTCTCTTTTTTCTTTTTTTGTTTGTTTTTTAAATTCCACTAATGATGTGGGCTTGTGCACTACAGGCACACCTCCCCTCCGGGAGTGCAGGTTCCCGTATTTACACCCATCTCCTGTTGGACCTGAAGGTGCCCCAGCTTTATATGTGTCCGTGCTGCTCCCTACAACCTGCGGATCCCCCACCAGTGAGAAAGCCACCACGGGGCCACACACGCTCGCCCAGGCGGGTCCCCGCTGCTGCGCCCTGCGCGGCGGCTCCCCTAGCTGGATGCAGGCTGCTCGCGGCGCCCGGCGGGGAGGATGCTCTGCCCGGCCGAGGCAGAGGCGCGATGCCAGTGGGGCGACTTCTGCCAGCGTGCAGTCAGGTTTTGACTGCTGCTGTTTTCACTCCAAGGTCTTTTCCTCCCAATGGCAAATTTTCTTATTTCTCTTCAGGCTGACTCCTTATCTGTTTCAGAAGTGTTTTTGTAAGTCCCTGGTCACTGTTCAACCTGGCTGATGGTCATTTTCCTCTTTAACGTGGTCAATTTTGGGCAAACACCTTACAAACATTGTTATCTTAACAGGGGTTGTTATCTAAGCCATGTGCCAAGGGTGAGCTGTGCAGGCGCCACCACAGAGGACGTCAGAAAATGTCGTTTGTCCCCATTTAGAACAGGAAAGCATTTGGAAGATATTATGTAGAGGAAAGGCAGAATGACACCCTCTGTGCAACCCACTGAATTAATAAGCTTCCCTGGTTACAGAGGATGAGCCCACAAAGTGCGCGTAGACAGTAACAGATTCCAGAAGCCTGTGCAGCTGCAGAGATGTGCTTTTTTTGTTAAGCTCTTTGCTACGCTGGTATGGTCACGTAGTTTTAGCTCAAAGCGTTAGCACAAGGATGTTACAAACATCCACGAGAGAAGACGTAAATCTGCTCCATTTGGCTGTCTCTGTTGTCATAAAACCTGGGACAGAGACTTTGATCTGTTACTATCAGGCATGGCGGTAGCTATGGCTGTTAGCACGCTTGCATGCATGAGCATGGGCGTGCAACGCTGTTGTGCCTTCGTTCCCCCCTCTCAGGAGCCGGTTGCACGTAGTCCTGGGCCCTCAAGGTATGGGAATAACTGGAGCTAGTTTCAGCCCTAGAGAGCTGAAGGAGGGCCAGTAATTCCTGGATAGCCATAAAGGATTAATGGAATTTATTAAATGTGGAGTTCTGGTTAGCTGTTGACAATGATTTATATAGCTGTGTATTTTATATAAGGGAAAGAGAGAGAAAAACTGTCTTCTTTTATTCCCGAGTTACCACTGTACCTGTTACCATTGTCGTTACCATTGTTACTGTTACCATTTCCTTAAATGAAATATTAAGGGAGTCACAACAAAGAAGTTTGGACAGTATGTCCTGGAGCATATGAGCAACTCCCAACCCATGCCAGTATATATTTGCAATGCAAAGAAGATAGTTTGTGAATTCCTGGAACAACTGCTGAAATGATGATATGAGACACTCCCAGCGTGACGGCTACAGGTTAGAAAAAAGAGAAATTGCTAGATGACGCTATATTCCATGGCCCTTGGGCCTGCAAAAGTTGAACTCGGTTACTTTTTGATTTTTTCCCTAAAGGGTAAGATTTCTGAACTTTTGTGAAGAAACAAGTCTCTGAAGGTGGAGATTCTCGCGCAAATAGGGTGGTAGATTGTATATAGAGCAGTGGCTCCAAATAGCTAAGCTTTTTGGTCCCGTGTCATATATGAGACTGCAATAGCATCTCAAATCCTGCCCTATTCTCAAAGAGAATTTGTCAAATGGTTTGCACAGCCCTAACCTCTGTTGAGTCTCTGGAAAATATTTTAACGTTAAACATAACTCAAATGAAATGAGCCTACTGATAGAACTGCTAAACACTTGCTAACCTTCACAGAACATCATCATATGATACTTGGCCCTGTCCAGTTCCAGTTTTGAGCAGAAATGTTGAGTGATGTTACTTGCCGTTTGTAAGATCGGGTTTTGATTCCAATTGGCACTTTTTTGGCAGGGAACAACCTCCTAAATCTGTAATGAGCTAACACGTGAATTTTATTCCTCCTTTATGTTTCTGCTTTTTTTTCCCTTTGTCGTAAAGGGTTGTCTGCTATTCCCTTTGCTTCTCCTTTCACTTACAGAATACACTAAGAGTATTCTAAGCCCTGTTGAGTTCACTCTCAGGTCAGTTCACCATGTGCAGCCACGTACAGGATGAAGTATCAAAGCAGACTAAAGACACTTGGAACTGGTGAAAATATAGCCATGTGGAGACATGAAAGAGAAAAGATCAGCTTGCTTCCTCAAAACAATTATGGGAATTGGGACTTGTGTATTTTGAATTTAAATACATTTTGTCTGTTTTTACTTGGCTTATAACTATTGTGTTATAGATAAAGTTTCATTATATGACGATCAGTTTTAATCAATGAGACACAATTTCACTTCCTAAGAGCATGCTGCATGCGAGAGCATGTTTGATACCAGAGTAGATGATTGGCAGATAGGCGGCTTACTGCTTCAATGGATCTTAATCTGGATGTTGGTCTTGTGTCAGCAGTATTCACTGCTACAGCAGTGAGATCAGTACGAGAAAGAGAACAGGAGAAGGAAGTAGATCAAATGTTAGAGACAAAAACAGCTGAGAAGTCATGTTATAGTGATTGGAAGATAGTTTCTTTTTTTTCTTTTTCTTTTTCTTTTTTTTTTTTTTTTTTTTTTTTTTGTGTAGAAGGTTGTATGAAAAGAAGGTGATTTCCCACCACCAGAGGGTTGTGATCTGCTTAAATGGGTTTCATTGCCAGCAAGATCAGGGGTCTCTGTGGTTACTGAATGACACTTTAGCAAACTGGGTCCAGTTTCTGGGCCTGCTATGGATTTCCTGTGCAAGTTAGGGCAAAACTTACTCTTTCTGTGTCCATGTCGGTTGCTCACGCATGGGTGTCTGTTGCTGTCTGAGACACATTAGGGTATCTGGAAAGTCTACACAGGACTGGCAAGTGTGACACAGGACTCGTGGGAGCCCTGTGGCTTTCTGGGGTGATGAATGAAGATCAGGTGATGCCTGAGGGGATATCAGATGGCATTATATCAATATACGTGGGCAACTGAATTGAATCTTCTATCCTTTTTTGCTGTCTGTAATATGAGGGAAGTAGTTGTTTCTTGCTCCAATTCTATTTCTGTCCTCTCTTTAGATTGTAAAGGTTTCTAGAGGCTATATGTAATATAAAAAGATAATGATAACTTAACATCCCAGCAGTCATTGAGCATTTGCAACAATAATTCAGTCCCTTAAGTAATAACGCAGAGGAAAAAAACAAATCTGCCAATTTTGCTATTGTTAATAGAGTTTTGACAGACAGAACAACAACATTTTATTCAAGAAAACTTAGATTTAGAGTAGCAGGGCATGAACATGGGCTGTCACATTATTCACTTTTTTTTAAAGTTCTTTAGTAATTATCAATTTAGTTTTATCGGTAACATGGAAAAAAATCCTTCTTTCTAAGAGATTGATGATATGCCGTCCTTGGTTGATGCTGTGAGAGGTTCTGTCCTGTTTCCATCTGCTTTAGACACTGGAAGACTCTAGTACTGTCTGTGCTCTGCCTCTTACAAGCATTGAATGCCTTTCCTGCAAACCACGGAAAGACCCTTCTTCCCAGCCTCGGTCTGAGGGAAAGTGAGGGATGGGCAATTCCAGCTAGACATGCAGCAAACATGCTGCAAGTACTAAAACCCAGATCCAAAAATGAAGTTGGTTAAGAGGAAAATCTGAAATTAACTTTGGCCCAGTTTCATGTGAGCAAAGACTAATTTTGAGTTTGACATCAGACTGTTAGGATATGTGCATTTCTCATAACCCTGAGCTCAGAACTAGTGTTTCTAGGGTAGTTTTGTTCAGTTTAGATTTGTTCAACTTGCGATAGGAAAGCTGAACTCAAAATGTTGGAAGTCCAACCTAATGTGAATCCAAAGTGAACTGGTGAGTTTTATGAAGCTGTCAAAGGTACTTGGCCTGGGTTTAACTGGATATTTCTAAGCACTTCGCTCAGAGTATGAACAGCCAAATACCATAGACTTCTGGCAGCTTTAGACAGACTGGCCCTGCATCACAGTTAACAACAGATTAGTTTAGCTGGCCATGTGAGGAGTCCTTTTGAAATGTGTTTTTTCCTTCTGCTTTCATTGCTCCTTAGATAATTAAAAATGAAAAGTAATTTTTATCTTCCTTTTTTCCATTTCTACAGCTTTAGACATATGAAATGATTACATCTACTGCGGTCCTCATTTACGCTTTCTCCTGTTTCACTTAAAAAGTGAACTTATGGAGACTCTGCTCCCTCCAAACTCTTAGCGTCCCATTATTAAAATATAATAGGAGATAGGTCCTGAAGGTCTTCTGCCTACGCAGCTTTTTTTATCTCACCATGAGATTACAAATGAGTGAGATGAGTAACATGAGTCCCGACTGATTAGTCAGTCTTTTAAAACGGAAGCAGAAGACTTCCACCCAGAGCCACTTTACAGAGGAGACCAAACATACAAAAGGAAATAGAGGACAAGTAGTCTGAAAAGCTGCGTTCAAGACTTATGTCCCACATAACCACATGCTTTTTGCCAGACAGACCCAACTCTGATCTTACGCACTGTCTCCTCACTGTATGAATAAATCAGCATACTTAATAGAACGTCAGTACTTAGTACTTTGGTACTGTTTTTTCAATTAAACTATATATCATTTTATAAAGAAAGAACATCCTTTTGTTGTATTATAGCATGATGTGTTGTCAAAGCTAAGTATTAAAGCAAATAAAGTGGGTGTTTGCAGAATATACATTTTCATGTTTAATGAAAATACTACTCCCTCACCTACTTTAACAAATATAACTACGGTTAACCTTGAAAAAAATGCTCTAACACGTTAAAGACCTAGTCTAATGAATTTTTAACTCAATCACTGCAGTCGAAGAATGAGATTTTGTAAGGCCTGACAATGAAATAAATATTTTAATGATACTAAAATGGCATTTCTTTAAAATGCATCCATGGCTTGATGTTACTATAAGCCCAAGCTGAATCACACACTAATGGTGCATGAACAGAAAAGATGGTATGTAAAAGAAAGCATAACTGGTCAATATAGTAGTTCAAACTTTTATAATTCCAATACGAAATTATTTTTATGTAACGTTTTAGCTGTGTGGTGAGATATGACTTGTGTCTGTTAAGGGGATGGGGAGGATGCAGAGTGTGTTTTCTTTGTTGTTTTGTTTTTTAACTAATCTAAAACTGGTAAGAACTCATGAAGTCCCCCGACTCCCCTTCAATGGGAGAAAAAAGCTTTAGTTACGTGAAATAGTTTGTTCAAAATATTTAATGATGAAAGCAATGAAAATCTGAGAAAAAAAGGTAAGGAGATTTATGCACCAATCAAAAAATGTAGCAAATGATGGCCAGTGGCCCATCAACCTTCTATTTACAATTTACAACATTTCTGTCTTTTCGAGAATATTTAAGCAACACTATAAAAGGAAAGATTTTAGACTGATTAATTCCAAAGTAGCCACTATGGACATCCAGTCCAGAGATGAAATACATTTTGAATCCTTGTACAAAATCAATAACTGCAAGGAAAAGAGAAAAAAGAGATACCAAATGCACTGCAGTATCAGTACTTTAAAGCTAATGCCCCTCTCCTAATTTTTTCTTCTGTTTCTCCCTGCAAATGTCTTGAAAGGCTATGTTTAACAAAAACCAGATTTTCAACAAGTCACAGTGTAATATACATATACTAATTATGTATAATGTGCCATATTAATTTATTACATATTAAAATACAGCATTCATCAAATACATAGATGGAGATGACACTTATGTTCATATGGGTAGGTTGACTGTACTGTGCTGGACTTTCAATATAAGTGTGAGTACTTCTATTGAAATGAGCTGAGAACTAAATACTTGTCAATTGAGGAAGTTACCCACCCATTTTCGATGGTTTAAAATAAAACAGCATAGTTTAATTTCTCATGTGAGATAACAAAGTCTCTAGCAAATAAAATACTTCAATGTAGTGTGACTCAGTTATGTTCCTGTAATTGTTCCACACTCAGATCTTCAATTGACTTCACTGAGACCTGCAAAAATATGGCTCAAGAAATGCTCCTTAATCAAGTCCACTAATCACTGCTATGATTTTCAAGTTCTTGCAAACTGTGTTGACAATGAAACGATACAACTGCCAGAAGCTTAATGCTGCTTCCGCTTGTTGATAGCAACAAGCGCATCTCATAGAAGGAAGGTCCAACAGCCAGGGTGCTCTGTGTTTTCTCTTTTTGAGAATGTTGCTTGATTAATGTTAGTAGGCTCAGCTTGCATTAAAAGAAGATTTATTGATGGAAAAACAGATGCCTGGCTCAATCTTACAATCTCATGTACATCATCAGTAACAATAAGAGGACAACTGTTTCTACAGCTTCTGAAGTCCGCATAAGTAGTTATGTTCACAAAGCTCGCAGTAGGCCCTACAGCAGTAGACCGTACGGGTCAAATCATAGAGGTAATAATGAATTACTAGAGATTAAAGATGGCTTAGATAATTTCAGAGAAATTCATACAATAGATTCAGAGATTTTAAAATGAAATAAAGGCTTTGATCACCTACTTTGACCCGCTGCAAAATAAAGGCCTTAGAATCATGTATGAAGCCATAATTTCTCCGTGAGCAAAACATATTTTAGAATGCTATCCAGTCTGGGTTTAAAGTCTTGGCACAAATCTAACACATCTTAATGTGTTACCATTAAGTGTGTCTCATTTTAGCTTAAACTTGTCTTTCATTTGTAGTTTTCTTCCATTATAGGCTGTGATGAAGTTATTTGTCAGTCTTCTCTGTGATAAATTATATAGGTTGAATTTCTGTGTTCTTTTACTAGAAAGCAGGTTCCTGGACCTCAGACCTGGTTCTTTTATAAACCCTTTAAATTTGGAAATGGTAGTTTTGAAGCATGGAAATCAAAATTACATATTTATGGCCTGTCTTGTATGCAAGGACATTAATACCTCTGTATGAAAAATCAAAATACAAAAATAAGCTTCATAATCACATTTAGAATGCGGAAGAAATGCATCTGTGTGTATAGAATATATAGTAACATATACATATATACACATGCATGTATACCATAAAGAGATTTTTAGGTTGTGGTCTGTGGGTCTAGTACCTAATCTCTGTGGGCGATATATGAACAGCTCCTGAGTTGATAAGAATGTAGTTTTGTACATGAAGAGCAGGAAGTGTTTTTCTTTTGACTCTGCAGACTTATTTTCTAAGGAAACTGCCGTTTTATTATCCACAGCATAAGCATATATTGATAGCTATTTGTAGATGGTCAGTATGTGGCAATTTTATAGGGTAATATATGTTTTGAAAACTGTTTTTTATAAACTTAGAATGTATTATTGCTATTTTTCAAAAAGAACAGATTTTCTAATATCAATATGTTATTGATATTTTTTCAAAAGGAACAGATTTTCTTATATGTCAAAGTTAAAAAGAAGACTTCTCAATTTTTACTGTGCTCTTTAAATAAGGAATTCCTCCTGCTGCTTTATATTAAGAAACATAATCAGCGCAGGCTTTTGTCAGGTTGTAGCGGGGAACTGCATAGATGTTGTCATTCTGTTGGTCATAAAAGCGGTATCACATCCTCTGGCATGTGAAATCATGTAAGAACAGCTATGACCAGAGAGGATTTTTAAACATCTTTTAAATGTTTTTAAACATCGTTCCCATTCCAAGTGCCAGAGCCTGTGAGCCAGCTGCCTGAACAGGGGTGTGCAGTGTGGCTGTAGGTGCCCCAGACCATCCGAGGCAGAGGCTGACGGCTGTGGCCCGGAGCCTGCAGATCCGGGCCCTTCTGAAATGGCAACCGAGGCCAAGTAGGATCCCATTCGGCATCTCAAATAGCACCAGGCATCTTTGTTTACAAACTTAAATCTCTCCCTAGATATTTTGGTGAGTAAAGAAAAAGCATTGGGAAGTAAAATAGGGTGATTGTGGTTGTATCTTTAATCTAAGACTGGGCCTTAAGCTCTGGTATTCTGGATCTTAACCAACATTAACTTACACTCCTGACTGAGTCTGAGCACATATTACTCTTCCTTCTCGGAAGTCTTTGACCATGGCATGTAGAGACTGAACAGTCTCTTTTAACAGAGCAGAAAAGCAGAGAAGTTTTTGTGTCTTACTGTCCCCTGCTGGTAACAACTTTAAACTTTAACTTCTTGAAACACGTTTACGGAGTCGTGTCTAAGCCTGTTTCCCTGCAGACTACTGTTCTCCCTCTCCTTTTAAAGCTTGGTGAAGGTATTTCTCTCTGTGCCTGTGTCTGAGTGCTCTTGGGTCACGGAGTCAGTCCCGCGGACGCGGTGGGCGATGGAGGCAGCGTCCGCAGAGTGGGCAGCTGTGGCAGGGCCCGCCTCAGTCCGTCACCTGGTGGAGGTGGCCGGAGAAGAACACGCAGGTAGGAAACCAGGTTCTACCCCTGAATGATTTACTCCTCCCAAAGACTGACATTAATGAATTAGCAAACTTGTCACCTGAGGAAATGAAGCCTAGTTACCTGTCTTCTGCCTGCCCGGCCGCCGTGCACAATAGCTCCACGCTGTCAGCCCGCTGTGACTGAATGTGGCAGAGGGGGATGTGCCTTTCGGCTTTGTGAACCTGGTGGCTGGGCAGAGGAGGCCGGGTTTAACAAACTGCTGGACAAACAGCACATGGTACCTCTGAACCACTCGCTGTTTCTGCTGTTTCTTGCTTTGCCAGTAGTTAGCAGGCAGCAGGAGGGAGAAGGCATGAAATGCAGGAGCTGTGTGGGCAAGAGATGCAAGCGTGGGCTGCGAGGGTGAGGCGGCAGGCGACAGCAGGGCAAGGCTTTTGTGATATTTAGTGTATGGGATGCAGGTTTCTTCAGCGAAAACAGGCTTCATTGATTCCAGTGTTTTCACCACAACTTGCAAAAAAGATACAGTTGCAAATGTCTTGGCCAGGTTTTTAGTTCTCAGTCTAAGAAGGAGAATTTGAGCAAAGGAGATTATGTATCAGATATGGTCAGGATGGGCAATTCAAGAGGGACAAGGAGAAGAAGACAGCTGCCTGACTCGGGCATGCATCTGTAGGTGGGCACATTAGCAGATAGCTGCCCTGAGAGTCACTGCTGCTTTCTGTTTCTCTGAGAGAGCCCTTAAGACCAGCAGTTGTGGAAATATCGCGCGCGTGTGTGTATATATATACACACCATATATAGATATATGCACGCACATATCTATATAGGCAAAGAGACTCAATGTGGGCCAGAGACTACTACAGAGACTACTGTCTCCTTCCTCCTCCCACTCTAGTCAGACGAACCAAAAAAGCACACGCGACCGCAGAGTGCACCCCCACAGTGAGTAGCGTTCAGCCGTCTGTGGGTGGAGGAGCATGTGGGGATGACATCAGCTGGACCTCAAAAACCAAAGTACCCCAATTCAAGAAAAAAGGCAAGAGGGTGGCGTAAGCTGGGGACAAAGGGGCTGGGTTTAAGGAAAAAAAAAAGTTGACAGCAACTGTCAGAAGTAAGAGTTGGTCAGGAAGAAAGAATTCTATTTCAGGAAAAATATGGCAGTTTCAGTGTTTGCTTTAGCTCCTCGCTTTAGGAGAACTGAAACTACAGCCTTCGCAGAAGAATCCATACCAGTCAGACAGACACCCCTTAATGACAAGATAAGCAGTATCTGGGACGAGAGAGACTTCAGATACAAGTCCTGTATTTGGCATGGGCCTTCCTGTATCCCAACTTAGCTTGTAAATCACTGGTTATTTTGAAGAGAGGGAGAGGAAATGTTGTGGCAAGGAAGGAAGGCTTTTTCTTCCCTCCCCTCCATCCTTGTCCTGAGAAAATCTCCTTACAACCTTTGGAAATGTGTATTTTCCCTAGAATTTTCCCATCAAAAAGCTTTTGTTGAAAAATCCCAGTCAGGTTTAATCACTTCACATTTAAAAACAGAGGATTGCAGGCTATTCATTGCATATTGGCTGCAAGATCTGAATGTGAAAGGATCCAGCATGCAGAGTGGAAGAACAAGTTGCAAATAAGCTAAGAACAGAAAGGTTCCCTGTTCGAGCTGTGTAACAGCGCAGGTGGCTCAGGACTAGCCTTGCAGCCCCAGGGAAGGAAGCACTCAGGGACTTTTTGTCTCTCTAGCTGCATGCAGATGGTCACGCGTGTGATGTGCCTGTGTGATGAGCTGGCTGGACGTGCCGCACAGTGAGTCACAGGCTGGGGAACTGCATTTAGCTTGGTGCTGGGCAAAAATAATGAACCTAATGAATGCCTCCTCCAGCCTTCTCTCTCCACCATCTTTCCATGCTCCATTTTGCAGGGTGGCTGGTGTATGGCAATTTGCGGTTTCCTTATCCGATGCCTCTGCTGGGGGATTTATCCCCTTCTGACTCCAGGGCTTGTATGAAGCCTGCATTGCAGAAGTGCACAGGGAGCTGTAGACGGGCTGTAGCAGAGTTTGGAGACTTGCTCAGTCTTCGTGGTTTCCAATTCCAATTGTGGGTGTACAATTAGTACACACAGCTTTGTGATAGTGTCCTTACCACCTGTGCCATAAATGAAGGAAAGAGTTTCCATCCATCTCCTTGCATATACCTAAACTGATTTCTAAGATGAGCTCAGAAGAAATCTAAATTTCCTTTGCACTTCAGTATGTTTTATTCTCAGGAACTTATGCCCATGTTTTTG
Organism: Dromaius novaehollandiae; assembly: GCF_036370855.1. Classification (NCBI taxonomy): domain Eukaryota; kingdom Metazoa; phylum Chordata; class Aves; order Casuariiformes; family Dromaiidae; genus Dromaius; species Dromaius novaehollandiae. The sequence goes on along the minus strand of NC_088105.1, from coordinate 14,291,306 downwards.
TCATAATATTCCTTCTCTTCCTCAGACTTCTTCACAGTAAAGCACTTAACTTTCTGGTCACAGCTGTGTGGTAAGCATGTATTTAAGTAGTTTCCTGAATTGGCCTCCTTTCTTTAGGACATGGCATAAATTACAAGCATATATTACAAGCTCATCAGGAGCTTATTATGTTAAGGTTAAAGAAACTGTTTAGGAAAGCTTCCTTTAATTAATCCAGTATTTCTTCCCTTTCTACTTCTCTTGTCATGAGTTATGACTTATTTAGTGTAACATTAAGGCATAGGCTTATAGATATGATAAATGATAGATATTTGCAAACATTATTTGGCAGGTTACAATCAACACTGCCTTACAGCGTATATGCGAGACTGGGAAGGAAATGTCTCAGGTACATAAATGCCTACTTAGTGGAAAAATGTTTTACTATAGTAACAGGCTGCGGCACTCACTGGTAACACAGTAGTGCTGGTTTTAAAAGGGAAGCCTTTAAAACAGAATAGTGAAAAGCAGATATCTGATTTTTCTATTGGAAACGTGTATCCATCAGAGAGATTCAGGGGAAAGGGTTTTTACTCCTTCTGTAATGTCCTCTAATCACCCAATGTGTGCCCTTTGTGACCTTTTTTTTTTTTTTTTTTTTTTAATCTGAGGTAGAGAGGCAGCAAAACCCGTGGGGTGTTGAATGAGCTGGAGAGATTTGAAAGTGAGAAAGGAAGATATTTAAAAAGAGGGAGCTCTTGAGACAGTGCAAGAGACTTTGTTTAAATTTTCTGTTGCTCTGTATTTTAGCTTTTGCCTTCTCTTCAACTTGACCCAAACACCTGATCTTTTGGCATTTTCATTACCAACCTTAATCAACAGATATAATACATAATCCCAATGCCTTTCCCTTTGGGTTTCGGTTGGAAACTAGAAACCAGGGTGCTGAAGGAAGACTAGACCTTGCAGAGCCTAAAACACTTGCTTCCATTTGGCTTGTTCATGCATAATATCTGTGCCAGTTTAAAGCTTTGTTACATTGGACTGAGGCTTGTAGTTAGCGGACCAAAGAGGAACACACAGAAGTTTGAGCTAGAATGTGGCAAGCAGCTTCATGTCTGAAGCATTAGTTTGGAGAAACCTAGAACTCCTTGTAAACATAATAAATGTCCTGTTAACTACCATTTTCAAACCAGAGAAGCTCTCCTTCCCACTCTGTGTCTTCAGCTTGCCAGGGCTTGTTGTGTATCATACTCTTGCCAGTCAACGCTGTAAGAGATTAAGCTGTATGTAGAGTGCAACAGCCCAAGATGGACCAAAGCACAAAGTTTAAACAGATGTTACGCCTTGCTCAAGAGCGAAACCCTCATTGCCAGCAGTGATGCAGAAAGAAGGATGAAGATGGCTGTGGGAGAAGTGGACCAAGAGATGCTTGTTTGGTTTGAGATATCATGGTTTGAGCCAGAATAGATGTCCAGAAGGATACCGTGGAGAGCATCTCTGCAGTGCAGGTAAACTCAAAGGGTTCAAGACCAGGATTCTGACAAATGTGACCAACAGTGTTCCTGGTCTCAATACTGCTGGTTCAGAAATCTTGGAGGCATGTGGTCTGAAATGGGACATAATGGCAGTATGCCTGGAAAGAAAATGGGGAATCACTGATAGAAATCCTCCCTTTTTTTGCAGAGCCAAAAACGTAGCTGGATGTTGTGGCAGGAAAAAAATGCTCAATCTTTTAAATGTAGTTTAAATCAAATCAGGATGAAGTGGTTTATTGATTTATTAATAACTTGCAATTAAGAAGCAGTCTGTGAACTCTACATTCAAGTGTAGCTATCCATTCAGAACTGTTCTTGGAGAAAAACTCTATCTTGGTCCTTTCAAAGATGTTCCCTACAATGCCTCTAAAATGGGACTCTTGCAGAAAGGGACATCAAAACTGTTAATTTTCCCCCATTTATCTATTCAAATTGCTTTGTATATCTCTTTGTACATCCTCTTATAAAAGATGGATCAAACTCAAGGAGAACAAACTAACAGCAATTTCCAATCCAAAACAGATGATGTATTTTTAGGATTTGTTTTTAGGATTGTAGGTCTTTTTGTTTCCCAGGTTTCTTAATATTTGTGTACAAGAGTAACTCCAGACAGAGAAGATTCAATGCCATTGAGTTCTTATATATGTACAGTGATTTTCTAATAGTGTTGGAACACTGATGTTCAGCTTCTGCTGAAATGTGTTTGAAATTTACCTCAAATATTCTGTAACACAGAGAATCATAAATTCATAAAGGTGTAATATCCTATCCATGAAGGTGCTGACGGTAGCTCAAAACTCTGATCAAAATAAATTTGAGTTGTTCTCGTTCCATTTTAAAATATTCATTCATGGTCTCAGTGCCAACAGTGCTATCCAGAAAACTGCCACAAGGTGGTACCACAGTATTTTGTAAGATGTTGAAATTACCATATAAAAACAGTTTTCTTAACACAGGTTTAATGTAAAATAGCTGTGAATACAAGATGCCCTTAAGATGTTACCTATAAGAAATACCCTTTAATACTGTAGAAGTACTCCCTGCAGAACTTCAAATTGCTCCTATAAAAGCACTAGCAAGCGGGTCTGTCCATCAGCTGGTGGCAACCTTCAGGCTCTTTCAACAGAAAACTGACTTATACAATGCACTTTCCTGCCATAATTGATGAAGACAGCATTATTTATGCTGCAAGTTAAGCAGGCTAAATCACTTCCTAAGTTATGACCTAAGTAAGCAAAGTAATCTTAATGTCTGTCTTGATTCTTCACCTTGCTTCTCTCCTGTGTTAGCCACTGTAACATTTTCAGTCCCTTGGTAAGGACAGTTGTGCCTGAGTTGTATGAAGATGTTTCCTTGAAAGTGGTAGGACGCTTAGGAGTCAGTGGAGCAGGAAACCTGAGTTTTGCTGTATGGGATCTGACCACCAACCTTGTGCTCAGTGTCTGCTGTAGTGATGGATTTAGGATTTGGTCGAAGTGAATTAAAGGCGAAAAGCTTTATTTAATGGTAAGGCCCGTCTGCTGTGTCAGTCAGTATTTTTTTTCTCTGGTTCATTTTGTACTTATTATTTCAGTGAACATCCCATGTGATGGGAATGCTGACATTTCCCTTGAGGAAAATATGAAAAAATCCTCATTAACCTAAATCTGTATTTTGTAGCTATAATCTCATTACTCTGGTTGCTTGAATCACACTTCATGTCTTCTGTTTGTGCACTTCTTTAGCACACATGGTTGACTTGCACATCTCCTTGCCTGAGGCACTGTATTCATGCTCACCTCTTCGACATCTCTTCCTAAGTCGAATCCCTGTTGCCCTGTTTTCCTAGTCTCTAGAAATTTCCCAATTCCTGCCTGTTCACTAATGTCTTCTGATAAATGAGGTACTTCCTATTTCAAAATGCCAGTTTAGGACACTTTTTGGAGAGAGGAACTGTCCTCTGCCTTGTGAAATGCTGTGTCTGTCGGCGTTGTTGGACGTGAAGTTGCCGTGTCCATTTCTGTGGCTGTTTTTCACTGGCAGGTGACGGCCTGTTTGCTCCCCACACCTAGACACATCTGGGAGTTTTGGTCAGCAGCTGGCACACTACGGTGTACAGGCTTTCGACAGTATTGTTAGGTATCACCCACCCCGTTGCCTGCATTTTAAGTGGTTTCCCTTAAATATATTAGCTCACACTTGTGAAGCTGAATCTCATTATGTTTTTTCTGTCCCTGTTCTGCTGCCTCTGTGCCGTGCCCCGTGCTTGCGTTGCCCTGCCTCCCGATTTAGTGCCCGCAGGTTTCCCTTAGGGACGCGCTTCCCTCACTGCTGTAGCACTGAAGGAGATTTTGAAGAAGTTCTCTAATGGATGTTTCCTTTTGTCATTTCACCTTTTTTCATGTGCACTGCCAGCGAAGGATCAGTTCCTGGGATAATTTTCAATATGTAACTAACAAAAAAAGGAAAACAAAATACTAAAATATTACTGGATTTTATTATAAAAACAAGATCGTGTGAGGTACAAAGTTTTCTTTTTTAAATAAAAATCCACCACTCTGTGGCATAGAGTGCAATGCCTTTACTAAGCATTTTGGTAGGCAGTCACTCACAAGAATTGTCTGATTGACTCCAGATACCAATGCCCAAAGAATCTGTTTCACTGAGGACAGTAAAACATGAATACATTAGGATTTTAGTCCATTCTAAAAGGAAACAAAAACACATGCCCCCATTTTTTTTCAAGAAAGAAACCCAACTTTTTATTTTAATAATTATTAAATTCATAGGTGTGGATGAGCTGAAACTGCATTTTTAGTGGATGAAGTTCTTCACAGCAGTAGGTATTCTTTTTTATTAATTCACTTCACAGAAACCTATGGAGATTTTAAGTGGCACAGAAAAACATTTTTAAAAATTGCACCTGTTTAATCTATAACTGGCACCCTCCTTCTGTGACCGTTCCTCCGGTTTTCATTTCAGCTCAGAATATAGGCTTATTACCTAGTCATGCGAAACATTTTGTTAGTACCAATAAAAATGCCATGTGAAAATGTTAGAAAAAATTTGGAGAGTTACCATGAAATATGACTGTAACTAGGAAGCATATTTTTAAAAAAATCCAATTTTCAGTTTTAGATTTTAGGCAAAAATGTAATTTCACTAAGAAAAGTAATGTCGTCTTGGCAAGAAAAGCCAGCACCACTCTGCTCCGTATGTGGTCAGTGCTGAGAATGCAGACAGCTCTGCATAAACTGTAGTGTGAGAATAACTGAAAAATGGCATAAATATTGGGAAGTAAGTTTGATCCAAGTAGAGCTTATTCTAGTAATTCCTTTCTCTGAATATAGAGCTTCCATTATTGGCTCACTATCAACAACGAAATTTATTTGAGACTGTTAAAGGGGTCGGTATTAATATTTCTGTCTAGTCTAGAACATGTTGCACTTATATTGCATTTAACACACAAACATATTGTGTTACAAGAACCTTTTTTATGCCATTTAGCCATCTGCATTCTTTGTTCTACTCTTCTAAAAGGCTCAGCTCCGGTAAGAAATGCAATAAGTTCAAAGGCCTTTCACAACTGCCATTTTTCCTCATTTCAACAGGCAAATTGATTGCAGTCAGATCAAAATCCAGTATATCTGTTCCGGGAATTAAGTTCAAATACCTGTGAAACCGCGCCTGCTGTATAGTTGCTGATAGTGCTTCAAGACAAGTGATAATGCTGCACAAAGTTAGAAAGGACTTGCAGAAAGTTCCTTCATGATGCTGAGCCCGGATAAACAGGCAGGTAGATGGTGCAGAAAAATCTTAGCAATACAAGCGTTAATATTGTAGTGTCAGTCAATGTCATTTCATCTGATATCCCCTAGTTTATGGAGCATCACTTTACAGTATCAAGCATTTCAGAGGTTTTCTGTTGTCAGCCCATTCAGTCTGAATTTGCTTATGTATCTTCTCTACTGAATGTAATGTTTTAAATAGCAAATTAGTTCAACCATCCAAAAGAGCTCACCCTGTTATGCTCTATGAAGAATGAGTTTTCTTGAGACTGTGGTTTTCTTCCATGATATATTAACACTTTTTTCAGATTCTTTATCATGTAACTGTTTAGAAATAAATGTCCCGTGTGCCCTGGATTTTGCGCATTTGCTTGGGTTAGTGGCAGAAATATCTATGTCTAGAAGAAGAGATATCTACGACCAAGAAGAATTATTAAATGTTATTACACATGGTGTTAGTCTAGGGACTACAGGCTCTGCAGCCTGCAGTTAGCAAAGCACTGTTACTTCATATTTCAGAAGAAGAAAAGGGAAATATATTTTTAATGGGAGTTTTATGCCACTCAAATTTGGTGAAAAATTGACAGGTGAATAGAGTACAGCCCATCTAAGAAGCTTTAACCTGGGCACAATTGAGCAGTATGGGAGGCTGAATTGGGCAATGTTTTCCTATCCTGCCTTTCTGTATTTCCATAGCTGTGCAGTCATGGGAGTGCTGCTGCCAGTGCAGATAATAATAAGAATTTTATTATTCAAAATACTACATCATGGATCTTATAAGTTCTTCTCTTCCTGTCTTTCTCTGCTAAAACATGAGATTTAGAAGAAAACATAATATATCTGAAATTCTTCAAGAAACATAATTTATTTGAGAAGGTTTTTTCCCTCTCTGGTTTATGAGCCTTTAGGTTATAACTATTGCATTACAAGAAATGTTTTCCCCAGAGATATTTTTGCTTGTTTGCCTGTTATTGAGTACGTGCTTTTGTTTGCCTTTCTAGCACTGTTATGCATAGTGAGGAAACTATTTACAGAGCTAAATATAACCTACATGCAAACCTAGATGCAAACAGATCTGGACTGGGAGACAAATCCAGCTCTGCTCGTTTTATATGCAAATAACTAAACCCATGCAATGGAGAAAAGAATACAAGGTAATGCCTCTCGTAGGACAGAGAAACGATATCACGGCAGCTAGGAACCGTAAGCAGCCAAACAGAGAAACAAGGCAGTTAAATCATTCACTCTAATATGGTATAGCTTTACTAACTAAAGATCAGAGCATCCAGAACCGCCCCAGAAATGTCTAAGAATACACTGAGTCTAATTTCCAAGGCCTAATATTAGAGAAGTTGGAAAACAGGGAGAAATGGAAAAGAAACTTTTCTAGGAAGTGTTTTCCTCAAAAATGACCTTTGCAAAGACATTTAAAGTAGAGCTTTTCATGGTACTTTCAGTGCCATCTGTCAGTCCTTCAGAATACTTTCTATTACTAGATGAGTATTTCAAATGAAGTAATTTTACTTCAAAACAAAAATGACAGTATGAAATAATTCCAACTCCTAGGTAGTGTAGAGCCAAAGTTACCGGGTTTTATATTGTCCTGTATTTACTAAAAACCGATGAATATGCATGGTGATCTCATTCGTTTCTCAAATTCATTTTTCCATTACAAAAAGGAGCTTCTTCCTTAGCTACATGAGATCTATAACCAGTGTTAGATATATGACAATTCCTCTTTTCATATCTTTTTTTTTCCCCTTTGGTTTTCAGTATATTGAAAGGCACATGATATGTTTTGTGCTTAAGGTTCATGACAGGCTATAAAGTTCCACCACTAATGCGAAGTGTAATTGTTGTTCAGGAGTAAAGATGTTACATAAATTTAATGAATTTCATCTATATCTGTGTATATATATGACACACTTCCCTCTGTTAGAGATAGGAGTAAAATTTACATGCAATAAGCAGGTAGTCTTCCCCAAAATTCAGGATGGAGTATGTCTTGGGAAAAAACAGCTATTTTTTAGCCTCTGGACCTCAGAACTTTTGGATATTTTACATTTCTAGCTCTGATAGACAGTGGAGTGTATTACCTTGCATCCCCTGTCTGCTCTAACACCCGCACAGCGTGGTGGGGGCTTTTCCCCTGGCTTATGTGCCTTTTGCGCATGCAATTCCATACAAGCTGTTGCATTTCTACAGGTGTTTGGCACAGAGGGGTGATAAAATCACTAATGTAATGAACCCCCTCTGTGCTCTGTGCTTGCGGGAAGTTGTCAAACCAAATGTTTCCTAGCTGCTGTTTACATAGGTTACCACACTGGTGTCATTCACATTTGGATAAATTGAAGTTAGCATTAACCCTGTCACCAGCCTTTAGTTTTGATTGAATTTGGTTTAAAAAGCTATATGTATAGCAGAGAGTTGACAGAGTGACTGGAGAGCTCAGGGAGGAGAGGAAGAGGAGGGGTGTTGATGTGCACTGTGGGGCAGTTCTCTAGAGCCCGCGCAATCAGTAAAAAATGCCTTATGGAAGGACAGCACTGAAAATTGCTAATTGAAAAACCCCTAAAACACAATGGCAACGTTACAACCAGCAATGACTAGCAGACTCGCATATCTGGGTCTGCAAGCAAAACTGTTGTTCGATGCGGGTTAATGGGTATAAAACTCTTCTGAAGACACCTAGATTCTCATTGTGCTGGTAATCCTTTTTAGCAGCAGACGCTTCTTGAGGGCTTCAGCATTTTGGGCTTTTATTTTGAATCGAGATGGAAACAGGAGTCTAAGAGTTTTTTGTGCAAAGCCTGAGCTTATGTATGTGTGTGCACAAGGATGTTTTAGCATTGTTGTGTTAGCAAGGAATTCTCTAACAAAATAGAGTATGCCCATTCCTCGGACCCAGCGTTTGCAGAAGCAGGCTGAATTTGGCAAACCTTTGACAAAACTCAGGTAGGAGCCTCACCAGAGCTTGTCTGCCTTTGGAAACATGCCCGGCTTCTGATATTTTGGGATCCTGTGCTTCAGGACAGCCCCTACTTCCTGCCTCCCTAATTCCGGGCAGCCTGGTCCCGAAAAGCACCGCGTGGTGTGGGGAGGCGCGTGTGTGTGCACGTGACGGAGCGGAGGGTGCTGTTGAGCTGGGATGCTTCGTTGTGAACTTTTTTTTTTTTTTTTTTTTGGATGAATTGATGTTATAAAGCTTCGAAGCATCAGTTTTAGATCTCGGAGAATAAACAGAAATGAAGACCAATGGCTCCAAGATTTAGTCCTTAATCTTCTGTGGATTTCTCCATTTGCAAGAAAGCGCTGTTCCTAAAGAGTAGTGTACTGAGTAAAATTAAATGATAAAAAAACCTCTGGAAATTTGTGCATTAAAGGAAATAAATGAAAAAATGCTTTAGGAACATTTTCAGGAACATTTTCAAGTCAGTGGGTGCTTTCTCTGAATAGGATTCTAGGACTTTGTTCCTAAAGTGTTGTCAGTTGACAAGAAAATAAAGTTTATAAATTAATACAGCTTTCACATCTGGGCATTTTCAGATACTGTCTGAAATAAATCTTTAATAATGCATAAGTTACATAAATTTTAAGCAATATGATTGCGCATCTGAGGCACTTCAATATGTTGTAGATTCCTTTGTTTAATTGCATGTGGTATGGCCAGATAGTGCTCTATGGTTTTTAAAAATTGTCGCGCACATCTGATTATTATGGTATATATATAAATTTATAGTGATTCATTTATTTAAATTTTGCAAGGTTTCATCTCATATTAAACACCTGAAGCGATTTTATAAATTAAATTGTTGCAAGGCCTATTCAAAAACAAATTTGTAACTCAGGCCTGTAGACTAACATAGTTTTAATTGGCAGATTGTGGAAGAATTAGTATAGTTACATTCCACTTGAGTCTGGTAATGACCTTTGAAAGTGCAATTACTTTACGTTTCTGGTAAAACATTTAAAATTAGTTGAAATAATGTTAAACTCATTCATGATCCTTTATTCTATAAATATTAAAAGGAATGTCATATGCTAAAATGTTAGGAGTGGTCCACTCCTGGAGATAATTATGCTGTTGATTGTAGATACTTACTCAGATATCAAGGGACAGAGAGGGGACAGTATTTCTGTTGAGGGATTCCTACTATAGTTTTTATATAGTCATCAGAATAATAATAAGCATTATTTTTATCAAGATTGACTATGTGGTCTTTATTTTTAATTTCTCCTTGTTTTGTGTTTTCAAACCACCAGGAAAGTGGAGGTTCCTGGCAGCTGCCACCTTATCTGTTACTTTCCAGCTGTTTGTGACAGGGAAAGTCAGAGGTATGTGTGTTTTAAAGGAACACAGGCAAATGTATGAGATTTCATGATCATGCACCTATTTTCAGGGTACTTTTTATCCTTAGGTCGCAATTAATAGAGCAGAACATTTCAGCTTCGTACTTGCCCTAATAAGAAAGATGACCTGATCCTGCCTCTTCCTACTTGCGGGAATTTTCTGTCATGAAAATGAGGGCTGGATTTGGAGTAAGAAGGAGAGGTGACCTGCTACATTTCCGAGTAAATGGCATCATTTCAGCAATCCTGGACTCTGTCTTCATGGTGACTTTAATCAGCAGAAATTCCCCAGGGCAGAAAAGGCATCAAGGCTGCGCTGCAGGCGGAAGTTGTGATTTTCCACTGAAGTATCATTGCAAAATGAATGGTAGCTGTGGGACTGCAAAAGAAAACCACATCCTCCTCGAGCTCAGCCGCAGCCCTGTGTTTGTTTCTCAGTTAACTGTTTGCACCGGGGGAGAAGGGCAAGAAGAAGAAATGGAGAGGCAAGAATAAGAGCTTGGAAGTGGAATAGATCTGGGGTATTGAAGAATAGCTATTTTACACAGCACATAACCTACGTAAGCTGTGGCAGTACGTTAATCTAAGCACGTAACCGAAGGCAGAACGTCGGGGCTTTCAGACTACTTAAGGTCTTTTATTGTCTAAACTGAATTAGTTCCCCAATTTGGTTCGATGAATGGAAAGGATCTTTCATGTGGAGAACATGATGGCACGTAGGAGGAAGGAACAGAGGTCTCAAAGGGGAGAGATTCCTGGAAATGCAGAGCAGCTCAAAAGCAGATGGATTAAGTTCATATCAGATGAAAGGGTTTTTTTTTTTTTTTTTTTTAATGTTATTGCTGTCTATTCTATTTAGAATTATTTTCTGCAGTAAAGATTTCTCCTGCCAAAAGTGTTCAGAATATGTTTTCCTCAAGAGTGCACCACGGTTCCTTCCTCCACCCACAAAGAGGCAATAAATCCTCTAGCAGCATTGAACCACATCAGTGGGTGTGTGCTCAGAGACACCTGAACATTGCACTACAATTCTGTCATACCTTGCTTGTTCGGATAGTAACACCAATGGCTAAATTCCGATTTAAATGGTTATTTTTCTAAAACTGTTTCTGTGATGCCTACTTTTCTGCCTAGCTGCATTTCATTGCAAAAATAATAATTATTCACATTACTACTTTTATATGTGCACAGTACAACTGATATATTTGGATAGTGAAGAAAATGAATTATTAATAGAACATTTACACAGAATGATTTACTCCTTTCTTTCAAAATGCCTAAAGTGGGACATTTCAATGAAAAATGAAAAAAACACAAAGAACATTGGAGAGAGTCATATTGAAGAAAATTGTATTATGGAACATTAATTTCTTCCTAATGCTAGGAACAATTGTTAGAAGGCAGCTAATTATGAAATATTGTCCATAATTCATCATCTTTCACAACATATGTTGCTGCCATGTTTCAATTTTTCCTCCTGTTCTGAATTAGTATACGACATTTTTAAAAGCAGATTTTTAAAGTGTTTACATATTTCAAATAAAATGAATGAATGAGTTCATTTATATTCATGTCACACAGAGGAATTTATTTTTCGAGGCTATGCTTCTAAAGACAAATCAATGGCAAAGCAGAAAACCAGAACATTTTGCTTAAAATGTGAGAAGCCCTTGACAAATAAAGCAAGCATTGGAAAAATTATTAATAGAAGATTTCCTTGCGTGTAAAAGTGTAGCTAAAATGCCTCAGTGCATTCTGTGCTGCTTCTTGAATATTTCTCCACCAACTTTATTAGATTGAATGATTTGCACAATGTACTGAAAAACAGCCTGGCAAAGGGAGTTCTTAGGTCTAGCTTGTACAATCGCTTTAAGAAACTGTTACCTTTGCTGAGTTGCAACTGAAGGCGTTTACAAATCCACAGTCCCTTGTGGCTTTGGCATTTACCTGCTCACAGAAACGGGAGCCATCTCTTCTGGTTTCCATCCTGCTGCTTATTTACTAGCTCCTTATACTCTTCTGACCTGAGGAACCTGGGGAAGGAGTCCTTTGCCATGAGGCTATAGATTAACCTCTGCGCGTCGTCAAAGCAGCTGAGGGTGGGCTCTGAGATGTTCCGAGAGATGTGGTTTCTGGTGTGAAAGTCAATGTTTATCTGTAGGTGAGAAGGAGGCATGAAATGAATTTCAGCTTGATTGGAAAGCTGTTTGTGTACATGACGGTCAGCATTTGAATTCCCTCTCAAAATGCCCTGGCTGATGCAAATTAGCAGGAAATTCGTGGCTGCCTTTTCTAGTATACTGAATTCTTAATTTAATTGGGCTCTCTAATCTTAAAGAAATCATGTCACTAAAAGAAGGTGGGGAGGGAGAACCTGTCTCTGCTTATCTCATCTTTTTTTCCAAGCCAAATCTTATGAAGTACTGATTACAGAAGAATTAATTAAGTATGTAGGTATTTAGCATCTTTTTAGGATTTGACACAATTAATTCTGCAAGGATTTTTTGGTTTTCATAATAATAAAATGGGTTTGGATCATCTATAGGACATGTGGACATTCAAATTGCAGTCACTATCAACCATCAGTGTAAAAGCTTGTTGTGAGCACACCTCTGATAATTAATTAGCAAATCTGTTCCTTCACAGAAAGCAATCTTTACATAGTCATCAAACTGACTGTGGTGACAAATATTTGCAAGTTGCTGCTTTAATATTCATCATGTCAAAAATACCTGTACAAAAGAAAATGCATAAATAATCATTAACATTCCGAAATACCAGTGCCTATAATATAGAGGAAATGGTGCTTATTGTGCCGTAAAGTAGTCAGTGAAAACAAATTATACTGAACACAGGTTTCCTTAGATGTTAAGGCAGCAGTTTCAGACTGTGAGCTAAGCCTATGCCCTAGGGGAAGAATGCATCTGAACTACTAGTTAACCATAAGGTGTCTTTGCTTCACAGAGCTCCCCACGGCTTTCTCCCCGGCAAAGAGCGGATGTGAAAATGGAAGAAAAGCCATGGTGAACTGTATTTTTGGTCATTCGAAGGAGTTTGGTTCTGAACTTCCCGCTCAATTCCCATCCGCGGTGAGTACCCAAAGTACATACCAAACTATTTACCTCCTTGGGAGCGTCAGCTTGTATGAAGTCAGAATAAATCTTTTGGGCTTTTGAGGCAATCTTAGTAGAGGACTTGGTTTTCTTGAAGTCCTCGCAGGCCAGCCAGAACTCGATGTTCTCCTCGCTGAACTCGGACTTGAGAAATGTCCTAAAAGCTGCCAAGCCGTCTGGAAAGGAACAGGCCAGGTGATGGGGGGAGGACAACCAGAAGGTCCATGCAGATTATTTGTAAAAGTATCATATATGCAGCCATTTATCTGCCTGTTACTGTTCTGTCTGTCAGGCAGGAGTTCATCCTAAAAGGTTGTTGTGGGGCAATTAAATAGCAGATGAAACGGAAGCAATGATAAGGTGGCCAAGGGAATTCTTTCAGCGAGTCAGTAACTAAGGAACGCTCCTCATACCTGCCTGGCATAGGTCTTTGTAGCACTGGTAGACTAGTCCAAATGGGGAGCTTAGAGTTTTTGGTCTATAAAAGGATTTGAAGTCATGAGGCAATCAGTGATTTGAGGCTGACGTCTCTAAGCCATACCCTCACAATTAAGTCATGCTGTGGTAAAGTAGCACGCTTCTCCCAGAGATAAGGGTAGCTGGGCTAAATAGCGCTCACACTTGCTTTCAATTAATGATTACATTTTCAATGAAAAGATGAACTCTTTGATACTTTGTTCAGCATTTTGTGTGCTTTAAGAGAAAAATGAGACAGAGGCTGTTTTGGAAGAAGCTGTTTTAGAACGAATCCACATCACAACCTCCTAGAAGAGAAAGGTGACAGCACCCAAAATTAGCTGTGTTTGTTAGGTCATTACTACTCCGAAACAATGGGGAGGCACCCCAGGGTCCAGGCTGCAAAGTGCCAGCAGGAAAATGGTGCAGGTGCAAGGAAATTTGGAACAGCTCCGCATGGTTTGGGGTTTAAGGTCAGTGAGAATGAGATCTCTTCGAGAAATGACCTGGGAATTTTTAGAAATAATCACTCTTTGTTTTACTGAAAATCAATGCACAGTATGTGCATATTTCTTTATAGTGGGAATATCTAAGAAGGGTTTTGTTTTCTTTTTTACACTTACGTTAGTGAAATGGGTTAGCTATAACGTGAATAGCAAAAATAAGCTCATCAGAATCTACTCCCCTAAAGCATCGAACTTGTTCAGTTATTCCCATTCTACTTGCTTAATTATCACCACAGGAATCATCTTGATAAACTGTGTAAATTCAAGATCAGCGCTCAAGTTCGATTTGTGTTAGACTCTTTTGTTGTTTCAATGGTATTTGAAGACAGCAGTACTCTGTTGAAAAGCAAATAGTACAGCTGCTAAATGCATCATTTAAAAAATAGGAAAGACAGAATACATTGCACTGAGTTTAACAACTATTATCTTCATAAAATGAAACTTCTTTTGTATCAATTCTGCCTTTTGGAAAGTCCCTTAAACTTTGGTTGGAAGGCATATTGTGCTTGCAGCTTGAAGAAACATGCCCCCACCAGCTTTCAGTGCACCAGCTCAAATGCTTCTAGCAATGGAGCTGATGTAGTTCGAAGCATGTGGTGAGTTGCACTGGAAAGCAGTGTGAAAACCTGGCATCAGTGTTTGTGCACAGTGTTGATGAATGCTGCTTAAAATATTTTTTTAACATACTTCTTACCTTTATTGGCCAGTAGCGTATCCACAGACTCGAACCAGGCCATAGTTTCCCTAGTGGCTCACCTGTAGAAACAACACCTGTCCTTGAAAATAGCATTGTGATCTTTTGCCGGTGCAGTCTATCACGGCTATTCTATTATTTGGAAAGTTAGCTATCTTGCTGAGGGAGCAGGACGAGTCACTTGTGTTACCCTATGTACGTACGCAAGTTTTGCAATTGGCTGAACTATAATAAAAGCACAGGATGGATATTAGTGTTCTGGCGTGTGTACTGAATTTCTTCTCAAGTTTGGATGGATTAACCATTAATTTCTATGGCACTTTCTGCTTAGAATGTATAGAATCCTGTTTCCAATCAAAAAACCTCACAAATTAATTTGTGTGGAACTTAGTCATTTTATACTGAAAAGTTTCCTGAGTTGGTCTTACTGGTTTCAAACATGCAAGTTTAGGGAGTGTAATTCCTTTCAAACTCATGCTTAGGCCTTATGTTCATGGCCCTTAGTGAAGACAGTAACTGGTCCCAACTGAAAACAGGGGAGATGATTATTGGTTCTGCAAAGCATGGGTAAGCCACAGACAGTGTGCTGTTCCCTGAACTGGGGTTATAACGTATTCCCGCTGCTCACCAGATACCCATTGGCCGGGAGAGCATGTTAAAGTAACCTTTGACGTGAAGTTCACAATGCTTTTGCGTGACCAAGATGTTTCTGCAGTCATTTAAGGAAGGACCTTTATGCCAGCTATTGACCTGCGTAAAAATTTCTGCTGCTAGCTTAAAAAGGCTAAAAGGCTCTGGGGTCTGACAAATGGGCCAAAAGCTTTGGTCTATATAAAATATTAAAGTTTTTTTTAACTTACAAAAAAAGCCCCTAGAATTCTGTAAAAGTATTTGATGTCCCTAAGGGGACTCAGAGAGCCATACTGTCAAAGCCCTTCTCTGAAGTGCCTAGGGTAGTCTGAGAGCTTTGTCCCACAGACATTTGCAAGATTCAGCAGTAATGGTCCTCTGTAATTGTGAATTCATCAAGAGTTTATGTGATAGCGTCAACACAAATATTTAACTGCAGTTATATTTATAAGCATTGCTATAAGATTATTGCATTGACACTCTGAAAAGGCAAGCATTATTTTTTGTAGCTGCCAGTTTGCTTGTTTACTGCACAAAATGATGTTTAAATGAAATGAATAAAATTATGCATATTTACACATATATATGCACATACATGAGTAAAATTGGAGTGTAAATATATTATATATATATTGAAAACATGAATGAAAACTAAATATAGCATTACATAGTATTTCGTGACACATTACGAGCTGATGGAATTAACCAGGGGACAGTTTGTCTTAGTAACTTCAGTAAACTTTAATTAAATTTATAACAAATTTATGAGTTGTTCAGTGGATATCGAACAGCTTTCTTGTCCAGTGAGTGAGGACCAGAATGAGACAAGCATGGACCTAATCCTGCTCATCTTCCTCATGAGTAATATTATTTGAATCATTCAGAGAACGATCTCACTGACCTTGTTGGATTCACTTGAATAGCAAGCAGAATTGATGGCAAGTTATCAAAATCGGCATATATACTATAAAGTGGGAAGGAAAATAAAAGCTGTCGAGATTAATGGAAAGTTGACCATCCCATCCCATTAGTGTCCTCAGACTGAGAGGCGCATAAGCAACAACTCACTTCACTGGCATTTTTTGTCCCACTGTCTGACTGTCACAGGTAAGGTCAAATTTCTTTTTCTGACTGATCTTCAAGCTGAAGGTAATGCGACAGCAGGAACAAAACAATTAGTATGTGAATAACCAAACAATATGATGCAATTTGACACTCTGTTTTTAACACTTTCAAGTTCTTTCTGTTTCAGAAACATGGCTTTTTTTAAACACTGACTGGTCTAACTTAATCTACCAAAAGTAAACAATTGTTATTTAACTAAACACAGTTTATATGCAAACATCTTCCAAGGTATATTTATGCTCTGGACAAAATCTTAGCAGAGAAATCATCTTGTGATTTTTCTCACTGACTGTTTGGTTTGCTGACTGTGGAAAAGAAAAGAGGAAAACAGGTTCGGTGCATATAGCCAGTAAATTCTTCACTATATTCGCTTACTCTTATATTGCATCCACAAAGCTTACCCATCACCTTGTACGTCTTGCAATTCTTAGGCCCTTGAGAGCCATTGTCTCTTTTGTTCATTTATGCAGGACTTACCACAAGGGGACCAAGGAGTGCTGGGATGCTTGTGGTAGGCATGTTGATACCATTACAAATAAAGAGGTCACATAGTGACTACAGTATTTAATATTTTTAATGCAGTGATTTTTCCCATTGTTATTGATATTTCCTTCTGTGTGTCAACTTCTAGGAGCATCATTCTGCCCCCAGAACTTTCTTAAGGCATTTTGTCTTCCGCTCTTGTTGTGGTCTCTCTGCTCTTTCCATTTTAAAGAAATGAGGTACTGGTCTTGGAGAATAATGGTTTTAACTAATTTAACTTAAAGGGTTATCATTGCATTGTTAGCACAAAGTCCAAAAATCCCCCTCCCAAACAGACAAAAAACCCCAGAGCTGAAAGATAAGAAGTTGCATGAAGATGCTTACTTTTTCCAAACCAGTATGTATCCTTGAAAATTTCTGGGCAAATCGTAGAAAATGTTTGCGTATTCTGATGTACTTCTGTTTAGACTGCATGTGAGGCTCTCAGAGCAACCAATCATAGGTGATGTTACCGCAGCAAATAATACCATAAGAAGTCAATATGTCTTGGTGTTTTTAGGGAGGGACTTTAAACACCTTAGGTTCTCATTGAGGAATGTCAAAGATTTAGGAGCAGTTGAAAAAGGTGTTGAATTTTCAGCCAAGTAACATAATTATAGATAAAGGCTTGGTGCAAATTTTCTCGTGATTTACAAGGGCAATCAATGTCAGGAAAGTCAGTGCAGTTACAAGGGTGGAGATGACACCACATCTAGCAACAAGTCCTTCTTGTATGCTTCCATTCGGTCCCCTTGGTATTTACTTTGTGTACAATCCTGACGATTACACTATTCTCCCACCTTAGAAAGTTTGATTATAAATGAAATTCTTTAGAAAGCACCAGTGCTTTTGGTGCATTAACTACCAGAAGCATATTTATTCTCGAATTCGGTGCAGGCACTACTTATAATTCTTATACAGTGTAATCAACAGTGCAGTAGAGTACATCTGAGTAGGCCTTGCTAATGAGAATAGTCCCATTAGCTCCTGTGAGACTATCCACGAGAGGAAGGATTGCAAGGTCTGTGCCTATTCTTTTATAACCAGCTGATGATACACATTTAAAAAAAGAAGTTTGAAAAATTTCTTTCTAATTGCTTGATGTCTGAGTGATACAGATATAACCATTCCCTGAAGACTTTCAATGTACGTAAGTTTTTAAAATCAGTCTTCCTGATTACTGTAATTTAAAAAGGCTCCTAATGATGTGCCTGACTGGATAGACCTATTTTTTTTAAGGATATTTTGAGATTAATGTTTCTCAGTGCATTTTGGTTTCTTTTTCGTCATGTGCTTTTCCAAAACTTTGGACCTTTCAAGCATCCATTGTGCAATGAAGTTAATTGCATAGCAAATCGTGATAGCAGCCGTGGAAGGATGCGAATAACCCTGCGGGGTCTGTGCAGCACACAGTAACCAGGTGTGTGTAATCAGACTCCTCTTGCATTTTATGGGGTACTTGTTGCTGGGTGCTGGTGCTTGATCGACAGCTCTTGACGTTTTCTGGGGAATCACAGTGCCAGCTTCTCTAGTTAATCTGCCCGCATGCAGCGTGCCTCAGCCTGCATTTGGAGGATTGTTCCTGGTGTAGAGGATAGTTTAAGGTCCTTGGCCTTACTTGACTGCCAGCCATGTGTTATTTCTGTGGTGGCGATTTAATTAAACAGATGTCAGCTGCCCAGGCACTTGGATGGGAACCAGACCACAATTCCCCCAAAGATAATAAAGCTATCAAACATTTTCACTTGTGTAATATGCTGTACCATGACTGCTCAGTATATGTGATCTGACTGTATTTCAGGTACTCAGAAATATTGTCTATTTTCAGTTACTGTTCATGACAGCCTGTGACTCTCTCAAGGTATTTCAGTCATCGGTGAGTCATCTGGTAATATTACCCCAGCACAAGTATCACAAGTGCACAGTACCAAAGTTAAGCACAGTCAGCCCTTCCCATAAAAAGTAACCAGTAGTACAAGAAGGATTTTTATAATTTTGTCATGTACTTGCTCTGTTTGGAATTTAATAATTCCTGGAAAGGGACTCTAGTATTTTGCTACAATTTCCGAAGGAGAAAAATTGATCTTAGTATTAAAATAGATGCATTAGCTGCTTGTGCAAATGTATTGGCTATTCATAACATACAGTCTCAAATGAAAAAAGAGAAATATGAATGTGTACTTGAGAGAGGCTGCAAACCCCACACAGAGCTATTGCTAAGCTTTCTGGAAATCTGTATCCAGCTTTCGCTGCTTGTGTCTGCAGCTTCAGTTCTCTGTTAACCCAGGCTGGACTTTGGAGTTTGGGCCCATATCTGCTTAGCTAATTCCAGTGTATTTCAAAAACTTCATCTATGAGGGCTCTGGCTTAAGGTTTCCTCAAATCTGATGACTGTGATGTAGATCCTTGGTTTGAGTCCCCAGCCTTCGGCAGCCCGCAGGAGAGCTAAAACTGTAGGAAATGGAGTGTGGATCTCTTGGTCACATGTTTCCTCCTTTTCTGATATTGCTTGATAAAGGACCATTGATTTATTAAATATTTAAATCTTCTGAACTTTCAGGCTTACTGTTTGACTTTTTAGTGATAATCATCACTTATTCTTTAAGTATCTTTAGGCATTTGTGTTCACTGGGTTTTCCTCCAGAAATCCCTACCTTTATTTTAAAAAACAAAACAAACAAAGAAAAAACCCCCAGCTGTTTAGGGAAATTAGGCATGTAATTTTGGATCCCTGAACCACACCTGAGCTAGATGCTAGCCTCAATAGACAGTATGAAACAGCTCTTCTCTTCTTGTTCAATTAGTGTATTAACCTAAGAAATCATCTTCGTTTATATGTGTTCCTAAAAGGGTTGCCTTGTACTCACCTGAGTGCAACGTGAGAAAAGGACCCACTCTCCAATAGCTGTTTTGTTTTCCCCGTGTTTCCCCTTGATCAGGTTCAATATCTTATTGCCCTTCAGCACTTGCCCTCTGTTGAATCCATTGCATACCCAGGCTTGTTTGGATGCTTCTGCTTCGTATAGCGTAACTTCAGCACAAAAAAAGGTAATATTCTGTTGGTCCAGGCAATTGAAACAGACTTTCATTACCTTTCTTATATTGGGAGAAACCAAGATGATCTGGGCGCTGCTGGCATCTTAGTAATATGGAACTGCCTGTCATATGGGATGCAAATGCATTTTAATTGTAGTGCTATGGAAATGGCCACCTTCCACCTTCCAATAGCACTGCACAGATTGAGAAAAGTAAGGTCAATTTACAAAAATATATTTTTTTCCATATGCATAACTTTGTGTGTCTTCAGCATGCCACAGAATTGTTTTGCATAAGGAAATAAGCTGTTATTTTCCACCCAAGCAAAGTATGTCCTTCAGGTAAAATGTTTTGATTTCAAATTCAGTTTGCTAAAATACTTAACAGCATTCTGGATGCCTCATACATAGGATTTCAAAGTACTACAGAAACCTACATTAGCAGAGAATTGGAAAAAATTCTCAAGAAGCTGTGCAACCTTGAAAGATTCCCATTTAGTACTAACTGTCAGATTGTTCAGCACAGCTAATGTCCTGGATGAATTAACTGTTATTTATATATCATCAGGCTTCAAAAAACTTCCTATTTGCACAGAAAGCCATTATAATGCAAATACACAGAACCATACCGTGGATTTGTGACTGGAGACAGGTATATATTGCACAGACTCCAGGAGACATGAATCAAAAGGCATAAGTCCCCGTGTCACTTATCTCCTGAATAGTGCCTTGCTGCTGGTTTGTACCAAGCCAAGTTGTGCTAGGTAGTGAGATAAAGGGAAAAACCAGTGTTCTAATGCTCTTGGTTCCCTCTCTCCATAAAGGGTTACTGGATGTGTATCTCCTGACTTCTCCTGCATGCCCACAGCCAAGTAATCTGGGCCAAATGTGGCTACAGTGTAGGAGATCTCCTACTGATTGCCTCTAGATGTAGGTAGTCCACATTAGGATTTAATCCTTAAAAGTCTTGTCTTCCTTAAGGAAACGTTGGAGTAGTGTTAACCGTATAAATTTAAAATGAGTCTGAAATGTTATGAAGTAATGAGAGTTTCTAAAGTACACAAGTTGCAGTTTGAAGAAACAACAGTTAAGAGTTGTCCTTATATTAGGCTTAAGCTTAATGTTCTGTCCTGTTTGAAAACTACCAATTGCCTTGACTTCCATAGGATTTTATTTCATGCTAGTTAATTTTAGTTAAGTTTTATAGTGAACACAAAGGTAAAGGTTAAATCATAAATCTAGATATTCAGATAATCTCCTACGAGGAGTCATGCAAACAGATGTAATCTAGAAGAGGAGAAAGAAGAGGTCTGGTATAAAAGCAGAGGGAGCTTTTACAAGCGCAGCTTTAAATGATTAGAGTTTAAAAAAATGGAAGGCGGCAGCAAGAGCATTAACAAGAGACAAACAGGGATGGAGGAGAGAGAAAGAGGTATTTATATCTTTGGCACAAAGCTGCATGAAAGCTCACAGCTCATTTGATTGAGGCATTTGACTATAATGCAAAAAAGGGAGAGGAACCCAGGATGGGTATCTGAGCAAGGCCTAAGTGTATAAGCATATGAACCAACAAAGAGAGGAGGAGGATTTTATGCATTTTTTTTTTTTTTAGCTGACGTCTTTTGACAATATGCCTGGAAAGGAGAGGGAACTGTATTCAAAGCAGTAGTTAATTAAGGCAGGCTGAACAACTGGGGATGAAAAGAGAGGAGAAAGAAATGATCTGCCTTTTCTGAGTCTCTTACAAGCTGTGGCAAGTAAGGGCATGTAAAAGACATTCTTGCTGTCTTAGTGGAAGATGGAAATCTGTCCTTTTCTTTGAAATTCATTGGGTGAGATTTCATTCCTCTTGTTTCTTGCTGTCGGTTCAAAAACTAATCAAGTTATTCTTCACTCAGTAACAAATCCTGAAAGCCAAAGAAAATGTGTATATAGTTACATACTCCAATCTCTCTAGAACAAAACAAGAACAAAAGACAATAACTTAGCTAATTTAATGCATCTAATTAGATCTAAATATTGAAACAGGAGACAAACCTTTGTGCTATACTCTTTAGCAGATTATTTCCCTTATTATCATTTGGGGGTCTGGAGACTTCATGTACATGAGGAATAAAGCAAAGTATTTAGGGTGAAGTATTGTGCTGGTAAGAGGAGTTTTTGAGAGCTCTTACTGACTGTTGAATGACACATATGTAAATCTAAAAAGCTTCTTTATAAAATAAACCCTGATGAAAATACTTGCTTAATACGGCTTATAGAGATACTATTTGCACTTTGTCAGTTAAACAACAGGATTTATGTAACTATGGCATTGATTCTGCCAAAACTAGAGAAGCCTTACTATATTCTCTGCTACTACTCAAAGGTTTATACTACAAATGCACCTATACAGGGCTAGGCCTTGATCTGATCAGTCCTATATAACTGAATGCTGGAAAAGCATCATCAACTTCTAATAAATTTGTTCATCTACCAGAGTTATGGTAGAGCACTTGAAAGGCTCTTTGCAATTTTTCAGAGAAGAGGAACAAAAGATAGAATATTTAAGGGAACACAATATTTAGTGAAAGCCACCCACAATAGTAATAACCAGCTGTCTTCTGCTGAGATTGGACTAGGCTGAATTTATTGAGCTGTTTTAAGTGATGTAACGTATACTGCATCTACTTCATATTCAGTCCATCAGGATGTATTACATTTAAATCTGGAGAGTCCATTTTTGGTCATATGATCATCACAATTAGAGTGCACAAAGACCACAGTATTTTTCCTCCACCTACTTTCCTGGAAATTCTGGACTTTAGTTTGCTCATTTAAAATAGTCCAGGTAACTTCTATTTTTCAAAAGTAAATCCCCCTGCTGAGCAAAATGATAAATAAACCTGCATCTTCAGGAAAATAAAAACAGTAAATGACATGAGAAATGAAGTATACCTTTCTTCTCCTACATATACACAGACAGAGCAGTCAAATTCACTGGAAGCTTTGCCTGTAGAGACATGTTCCTAAATTCCCCCTTTTAACAACCAAAGTTGCATGACTGAACAGCTCATATCCCTCCCTTTAATTCAGAGGTGCCTTAATTGACTCTGCATTTGCAGATGGGCATCCTACATATTTTGATGCCCAAATGTAAGTCTATATTGTGTGTTTTTCTCCATTTATTAACATATTTCTGATTTTGAATGGTATCATTAACACTTTGTATCTGATGTGTATTTTAGAAACTTTTAATTTGAACTAAAACAAAATGTTGCAAAAATGGGTTCTTTAGCTTCCTGAAGTATCTTTTTAGAAAAGGTATGGTTATAGCTACTGTTACAAAATAAAAGTTTTTAGTGTTTCCTTTTGCGCATAGTATTACGGTTCAGCACTCTGTGCATTTGTAATTGGTGCTGGAGCCAGATGGGAGTTTTCTTGATGACTTCTTTGGTCTGTATTATTTGTGACTGACTTATTTGCACTTGACACACTACAGCGTGGGTTTTGCGTACCATCAGGTTTTGCTCCTCAGACCAGGATCTGTTGTCTTCTGTTCTTCATTTTCAACTTGCAAGAAATGATTCAAAAGAAAAAAGATCAAGAGCGTTTTTATGTTTACTTTAAGCACAGGTCCTAAAAATTTCAGTGAATGATAGATACCAAATAGGTGAGACTGATGACTCAAAAGACCGTTTTATTTTGTAGGCGAAGACTCTGGCTTCATTTTTTCCTCACTAAAGGGAGCCTCTTCTAGAAAAGAACCCCTTTGTCAGATAATGATGTCATTTTAGCTTATCTTGGTGTATTCTGCTTTCCTTTCTCTGGATTTATCTTGAGTTCCTTCTTACAGTAGTTCCCATGGCATTCGTCTGCTGTGGATTCTGTTACACTTCATAATTATCTTTGTAAAACATGTGCATAAGCAGCTACCAAGAATATCTTATTTATTTGTTTTCATTATAAACCTCTCAAAAGGGACTAGCACTGTCAGTAATACCGAACGATGGTTTGAGGAAGGTCTCCCTGGAGATGAGCAAAATTTTCCGTGTATGTGTGAAAGGAAAGAAAAGGCATTTGTGGACTTATATTTATTATTACAGACACTTTTGACTAACAGTTGATTTTCTGTTCAGGAAGAAAAAGTCTTAGTCAAGGTGCTATATTTGCCATTTGTTTGGGGGGGGGGGGTTCAATAGTATTAAAAAATATATTTTTTTCTTATTTATTTTATCAACAGCAAGAGTGAAGCTCCAGCTTCTGAGCTGGTATGAACAAACATAGTCAAACTTTGCAGCTAGATTCTCAATTCGTATAAGTTTTATGCCTGTGTTTGTAATAGACCCGCTCTTAATGATAAAAAGAGCTATCAGACAAGGATGTGGCACTTGGCAGGATGTAGTCCGGACAGGTGAGCCCACAGAAAAACGTTTTGGGTGCAGCAACAGCTAGTAAGTCTTTGCACACAGAACAACATATTATTAGCAGCAGTTGGATGCGCTGTTTAAACAGCTTTATAAATAGAGTTTAGTTCGGGAAAGAAAGGTCTTTCTTGATGAAGCGCTCTCTTGCTATCATCTGGCAGAGCATGCAAGAACCACTGGGCAAAAAGTGAGGCCTGCAGTAAGGGACAGTGTATTGATACACAAGGCAAGAAGATTTTAGGCAGCCTATAAGGATTTAGGCACCAGGGATTGTTGAATTTCTCAGATCTCCTGCAAAGAAACAGTAGAACAAAGCCTGAATGTGTTGAATTTGTATGAAGAGCTGGCCATGAAACTAAATAGAACATGAGACAGTCTCTCTCTCGATTTGCAGAAAAAGGACTCAGAGTGAAACACTTGCTAGGAATACTGCCCCAAATAGTGGAATAGCTATTGTGCTATAAGAGTTTTGAATAATTTGATTATACCACAAAGAATGGAAGTCTTTGAGGTGGTCTACTCTTTTTCTTTAACAAAACTAGCAACACAAACCATAGATACATGCATATTTTAAATATATGAGAACTCTGACATCCAGATGTTGCTGGTGATACAAAGATTCCCTAATTAGAAACAGGATTATTTCTGGGAGAACTGCTTCATGTTTAGGGGAGAGAGAAATAGTGGGAAGGGGGATCTGACTCCAGAGAAATGCTTCCAAACAGCAAAGATAAATGATCTATTCAGAAAAAAATATACTGACTTCAGCATAGAAAGTTGCCTTTCTCTGCATTCGTTCATTCATGTGACAGCTGTGGCAAGGATCACAGGAGTGTTGACAGTTCATAAAAAATGGAAGCTGACAAGCTCAAAAGGTGCATTTTATAGTGGTAAGAATGACTGAAGTACAGTATCAGCACTGCTACAAACTTCGGATTTATTCTTGAATTGCTGTGCCCAGATTCTGGCCGCTTATGCACTTAGAAATAGTAAGTGACTGCAACATTCGCTTGTGTGAAACTTCTGCCTTGGGTCTTTGGGCTCAGCGGAGAGTAATGAGATAAATGAGCAAGGCCCATCGCCCTCACAGTTACAAAGATGTTTCCTAGCTGTTTCCCAGATAAGCCTGAGCTTGCAGATGGTTGTGGTCCCAGGTCTTTGCAGCTCGGCAGCCTTCCCTGGGGAGTTCCAGATCTGTGTGCTTTGCTTACAATAACACTTTTGATTGAAATAGTAATGATTTAAATTCGTATTGAATTCAAAAGACTTCACCTTTATATTTTATTCATCCATGTATTAATGATAAACTGACATCCTGACAGCTTTTTAAATAGATCACTTTGCATTTATTGAAAGTTAGTAAAATGGACACTGAAAGCTCTCAGACTTAGCCATTCACATATACCCTGAATTAGAAGTGAACATATAAAGTCCTGTCCCCAGGCACTGCACCTCTTCACTTTGACTGCTTACAGAAAGGGGGGAAAAAGAGGAGAAAACTTAAATTCCATGCAAGATGACTGAATATACAAATCACAGGCTTGCAGTAACTCAATTGTCAAATGTAACCAATGATTAAAATTTTAAGAACTGCCACATGCTTCAAGATATTTCTGCATCAATCCTGGGGGGGGGGGGGGGGGGGGGGGGGGAGGCAGGATAATTGCATATGCTGACTACAAAAATGGTATGCATGACTTGAGTAGTAAAGAAATAAAAGGGGGAATTTTTCCTTCTTCCTGTCATTTCCCCATAGAGAATATATTAATGATAGGTAGAACTGAAGGTCATTCTACCTTTAGAACAAAGTTTAGTAATAAAAATAGGATAGCATGAATATTTACAAATGAAAGTAAATGTGTACATATATTTTTTATATATATATACATATATGTACATTGACCTGGTGTTTAATGACACACTGTCTGTTAAAATAACATTCTTGGCCCTTTGTTACTGCTATTTGTTTGCAAAAAATTAGAATACAAATATTTGATGGCAAAGCAAATCTATACAGCATAATTTAAATACACAAAACAGACATGTAGGAAGAAAAGAGTATAAAATACACTGCTGTTAAAATTAAATAGATATTCTTATGTTCCTCTTAAATTATGCAATAGCTAAATTTTACTTATGCAGTGGCTGTAGTTAAAATCCTTGTAATTTTACTTTTTGCCTAATTAATGTTCCCGTGTGCTCTACAGTATGAGAAAATACCACAAAAAGTCTGCGCTTAGTGTAGGAAATATTGCAAAAACATACTTGTGTGCGAAGGCTGGGTCTATAGATTCAATTTGTGACAAAACTCTGTTCTAAATAATACAGGGCCAGGATACGTGATGGATATTATCAACTGGCATTTTAAACAACATTTTTATGTAGGAAAATCAGAGTCCTCCACCAAATATAATTACAAATCTTGCTTGAGTTTAAAAAAATACTATATGAACACTTTAAATCTAATGTGTCTTGTCAATATGTTGCCTACTTCTCTGTCATAAATGAGATTAATCACTAGCTACAGAATTCTGACCTGATATGAGTGGGTGTGACTGTGCTGAAGTCGCACACATTTACACTAGCTAAAAATTAGGATTTTAAAATTTTAAAAATTTGGATATGATTTGCTGCAGTAGCTAGAATACATGTGGGCTGAGTTTCCCTATTACCAAATGGTGAAGTCTGATCGCACATCCTGGAATTCATTGACAGTAAAAGACCGCGATCGTCTCCTAAGAGCAGGACGACTGGGATTTCTCCCCTGAACTAAATTTAAATAAGGATCAGATCTTAGGAAGCGTGGGTAACTGTCTTGCTCCATCAGCTTGTAGACTGTGCTTTGTGCTGCATCAAAGGCAGTGATGATGGGCTGTTCAATATTCTGACTTGTGACTTCTTTGGTATGAAAGTCCAGATTCACCTGGAGAATGGCAAAAAGTGTATTTCTTTAATGAACATCAACACATTTCCTATGTTATTATTCATATATTCTGAGATGTGGATCTTAAAAGTAATCTATGGGGATTATGGGCTGAAATTGCACCATTTTTCAAACATTCTCTTAAAATGAGAATTATACCTTTTTCACACTGTTACAGGGAAGTAGCTGTTAATATTTAACACTTGCTATTCTGATAAATAAAAGAAGAACACAGGGAAAAAAGGAGCATAGGCAAGTGATGTACTTGCTCAGAATTAGTAGAATTATATGAAATTATAGGTCCAAAGGACTTACTGAAGAACCTGATCTTAATCTCAGTGAGAGTTCATCATCTCCCAGTCTGTTCATTGCCTTCCTAGGGCAGGCAAAAAATGTTCCTTTTTCTCACTTATACTATGATTTCTTTACAACATACTTCAGCAACGTGAAGAAATTGTAACTAGAGAGACTTCTTGCACTACTAGAGTAATATAAGTACATCTTAGCGTTAATGAGGATCACCATACTTTTGTGTTTGCTGCCTGTAATATACCAAGGATATTCTATTAGAATTTTTTTGGTAGTCGATCAAAAAGAGTATTTAAATGTTATGATTAGTCCTTCAAAATATATGTTTAATAATTTCTTTGTCATTTGGGTCATTTAAATTACATAGCTAAGATTCAGAAGCCTTTAATAATTTAAATTATAATTACTGGTCAAAAGAATGAGAGAATTATTTCCTTTCCTGGAGGTAGCTTTAAAGACAGACAGGCAATACGTCTTCACAAATGTGAGCTGGTATGTCTCATAGCAGCATTAATGTTTAGCATCACTCTATTTCCTTAAATATACCCTGTAAATTTAAATGCATTTCCTGCCTTTATAGACCACTCAGAATCTTTGATTCCTATGACATAGTATTTAAACTTGTGCTCTTTCTTTACACTTAATAACATAGAAGGGACATTGAAAGGAGTCTGGAGGAAAGTGAGAATATCTATGCAGTGGCTTCCAGACTTCCTTCCAAAGCTTTGACGTTTGAGATATAGCCTTCTTATGTCAGTGGCAACATGATTAACTGCCGTCACTGCTTCCGGGTATGCACTCCTAAAAGCAGATTGCATCAGATGCAGTTGGGTCAAACAGTGTCTATGTCTACCCTGAAGAATGTTTCTTTACTATACCTCTTTTGGTGCATCTTTCTGTATGAATGTTTCATAAATGGTCTTAGCTTTTGCAAGAAGTTCATGTGCAGTTTTGCTTTTCTTGTAATCCTCACAAGCTATCCAGAACTCGATGTTCTCCTCACTGAACTCAGTTTTCAGAAACTTCGTAAAGGCATCCAATCCAGCTACAGAAGGGAATATTGAATTGCATTAAAAAAAAATCCTTATTAGACAGTTACTCTTTTTATACAATCTGTGCAAGGTAACAACATAGGTTTGTGCTCCCTTTGAAATACATCGCAGTATAGATAACTGCATATAAGTTTTAAAACTGCAGGTTTTTTTGTTAGGATCCTGCATGCTGTGACTCCCATGAAAGTTTGTGGAAACAGGATTCTCAGCCTCCATAAAGCTTGTGAGCTGGCTACTTAGAAATGGAGGCAATAAAAACATGTGATGTTTCTGACAGAGGTGGACTTCATTCAAGCTGAATATCAGATTTAGGTTGCTCCAAGCAGTATCTGAATCTTTGCTCATAAGTTTTAGCATCTTTACAATTTGTTTATCCTACTATTGTCATTATGTTGCAGATATTTTCTTTCCCAAATATTGGAAACTAATGCAATCGTGTTGGTGTCAGCTGTTTGAGGAATGGATTTGAAAAGCATATGGTGTCCAGCACTGTGCCAGAGTAGTCACTCCTGCTGAATCAAACATGTCTCCCTCCAAAATGGAAGCCAAGTGGCCTACGAATACTCAAGATCTCGTTATATGTGTACTTGATAATTACGTAAGGAATGGGCCCTTCCAAATAATGGCCTATTCTGTTCCTATCACTGCTTTAGAAACAAACTGTATCAAAAGTGACAGATTCTTTTCCTAAGGACATAGAAAATGTTTTCATTTGTAAGGGTCTTGCATTTAGCAATATTTGAACAATATTCAAAACAAAGAGATAGAAGATATTAAATCTTTATTGTAACCATCATGAATAATCTGTTCTGTGGCCAAAAATTGCCTCCTATGGCTCTGTTATATCTAAGCAAATGGCTTCTGCCTTGGAAAATTTTAAGCTTCTGCAAACATAAGGCTAAATAATCTCATCACTGAGTTCACTTGCCTTTGATCACTGTCTCTCATTAGCTTAAAACTACTGAGACAGTGGTGCTGGAAGGTTTTATCTACCTGAAAGGGGGTACGGATGATGTGCACCAGAAATGATGGTCCTAAATCAATGGCGTGACATTTCCAGACTTTCCTAATCTTCTGAAGTCTGTTTAATTTCTCTTATTTTCCCAACAGCAGAACAGTAAAGTAGTACTAACAGAATAGTCAAGTAGTCTAGCTCCAGTGTAACAATGAGAAATAGACATTTGCTAGAAGCAATGGCTACTGTTTTCTGCCGTTTATGTAAGAACTGATATATTCCTCTAAGAAAATCTTTTCCTTAACAACCATTTCACTTAGTTCTAGTCCTTAGATGAAGTCCCAATGAATACCAGCAAGTTGTCTGACTACAGAATGCAGAATGAAACTTACAGATCTTCTGCAAAGATGTAGTATTTATTTCCATGCATATTCAGATTCTTTTGCTTGTTCTTGGACTTCTCCTGATAAAAATTTAAAGGCATTTTCTACAGCAAGTCCTCTTTTACCATAAGCTCATTTTAACAGTCCGTATGTGCTACACATAGTTAGTTATCCCTAGTAGAAAAATAATTACCATGAAGTATTGTAGAAGAAAAAGCCTATAACTTCATGCAATATAAAGAAAAGCTTTTTCAGCCTTCATTAAATAAAACTTGTAATAAGACAGGAGAGGTACAACTGAGTGGGATGTTGGAAAGAGGTAAAATAATGGATGAGATAGTAGCCAGTGGATTTCCAGCAATTTTTAACAACTGTCACTCAGGATTTATGCTAATATACCAGTTAGCTCTCCAGAATATGGCAAATCATCTTGGCTAACTCAAAAAAACATAGTCCAGAAAAGATAAGGCAGGCCTCTGCTAATTTCATTGAATAATTTTCTAAATAATTGGTTAGTAGGCCACTATGTTAATGGATTTTATCCAAATACCTGCAAAGTATTCATACAGGAGGAAAAAAAACATGATGTTCATTACAGAACAACAGTTTAATTACCTCTGGTCATCTCTTACTGTTTATTGAAGGAACTCTTCACTGATTGTTACAGTATTCAATCAAATACCAAACTTAAAAAATATAAATCAATTCTTTATTTTCAGTATTTGGCAGCATGCTATAGTCTAAATGTACAAGTAGAGCAGAAACTCATACTGTTATAAATGACACATCATACTAATTTAGGCAATGGACAGGTCTATTTAATTTGCATTTTATGATTTTCCATCAAGCAATGATAGTCTTCAGGGAGAGGAAAACACTACTAACCTTTCTGGGAAAGCAGTTTGTCAAAAGATTCACCCCATTTAACTGCTTCTTCAGGAGACACACTGTTTAAGAAACAAAAAGTGGTTTTGATGAAGTGTGTGTATTTATGAAGCTATTGTAACCTGTTCATCTGTTACCGTTATTGTTTTGCGCTATTTCACAAAGTGTTTGATTACATTACTTTACAAAATAAGATTGTTCTATGAGACACTACAGAAACATCTATTTTTTTCTGACATTTTTCCTGCAGAATTATACCTTTTTCACCTTTTTTTAAAAAAAGATTAAAGCAGAAATTTTCCCCTCAGTATTTGTGTTGTACTGCTATTTTTTAAGGACATCAAGATCATGCAATACAGTAAAACCCATATGGGAATCACCATTTTTAAACTTCTGGGTCAGTCACCTAGTTAAACTTAAAAAGAAGGCTTTAGTTGTTAAAACTGACACTTTCTTGCAGGCATGTGGTTTTGAATGCACTCAGTCTGAGACTGCGTTACCACAATCTATTTTTAATGAAATACGGAAATTCTATAGCGTGAAGACAAAGCTGGAGTAATATGGTTTAGGCGACAGTCTCACAGGGTGACAGCACACATAGCCCAGTTTGTTTACCACAAGCATTTTCAAAATGTCATGTTATTTTGGGATGCTGCACTCTATTTACCCCTTATTTTTTGTAAACTAGAACTGAATTAGGCTTGGAGATGAATTTTATTATGCTAGGACTATGACCTAGTTCTAAGTCTGAAGGGGAAAGACAATTTATTAGATGCCATATGAATAATAATTTTTAAAGCCATTTTCATTCAAGGGCAAAGGACTGCACAATGAAAATATCAAAGTCATAGGCAACTTGTCCTGGGTTAGTAGGTTGGTACTGGAGCTGAGAACCAGATCAACTTCCTATGGATTGAACACTTTCTGAAAATGGTTCTTCCTTCCTAGCTGAGGCTTAAAGTTCTTTTGTTGCCTGGATTATATAGCCTGGTTTCCACTGGCAAAATCTGTAGGCACATGAAGTTTAGATGATTGTGAAATTCCAATCACTTTGGGAAGGAATTCAAGCAATAAGAATCTTGGTTTTGTACGAAACTGAAAGGAGGATTTGTTATAGCTGTCATTTCTCTTCTAGCTATTTGCTTATAGGAATGAAACTTTTAGCTAGGGAGAGAAGAACAGTTCTCAAGTGGTACAAATGCTGGAGAACTGAAATTTAAGAAATGAACGTACTCCAATGAAGTAGGGGAATTCTATAGCTGGGGAAAATGATACCTCACTCCTTGAAGGAGTTTTTTAATTGCAGGAAATATAAAAAGTGCAGTTCTCTGAACCGTGTGGATTTGTACATTTGGGTTCCTATCGCCACAAAAATGAATCTGATAACAGTGAAAAATAAACCCAGGCCACATATACAGTGTAAAACAGCACAGAATGCTTAAGAGCTTCCTTACTATTTTTGGAAATTTACAGGGTGAATTTTTGATTTTTTCTCAGAAACTACATCAACCCAGTGGCCTCACAGATTCTCAGGACCAGGCAGCAGCAATGAATGCTGCAGTAGCAAACAGAAACCAAGATCTGTTCCTCTTTGCCACTTTTTAAAGGTGAGAAGAAACATGATTAGTTTACAGGTCATAGGTATTTCCACTATCGCCACACTGTCCATCTGCAGAGTTTCATAAATTTCTGTTTTCTACTTATGCTTTTTACTGTCTCTGTGTAAAGAATGGAAATCACTAAAACTATGTAAAACAGTGGGCATCCAAAGCTATTATCTGGCTTTGTTACTTGAAAAAGTGTATATTTTCCTCTTTTTTTAATTTTGTTTTTCACTGAAAATAATCTAAATCTCTCTATATAGACAGTACATATATAGATCAACAAATATGCACCAGTTTCTCTTCTATACAGTAAGAACAGTACAGTCCCTGTTAGTCAAGCACCTGGCTGAGAGTAACGTGGTTAAAAGCAGTTGGCTGAGCAAGGAAGTGGTGATGTCTGGAGGAAGAGGGAAATTCTTCAGTGTTATTTATTGCCATTGTATCTACCTCCCTTGAAAGTGCCTTTTCGTAGACAATCAGAATGTGCTGATGACTGTGTACATGAAACATCTGAGTTTTATCAGCCGCCCAAACAAAAAAATAGAACCATCTGCCTACGCGTGTCATGGAGACTGTGCTTTCTCTTTTTAAATGCAGTTTTAGCATGGTTTTACATGTCTGGAAAATTAGATGATGAAAAAGAGTGTTCCCAGGACTATTTTACCTTTGCTCATAATTGCAAGGTCTTGTATTTGAATGAATTGTAAAACTTTTGAGTTAGTTAAGTTTTCTGTTAGCAGCAACACAAGAAAGAGAGAGGAAAAAAGAAGAAAAGGAAGTCATGAACCCCCCTCTGACTGTGGAGTGGAAAGTATTCCAGACCACGAACGCCTCCTATCATTTGGATGTGCAGGATATTTGGATATGCGAGCAACAAATATAGCGTAACTATCCAGATACACAGATGCAAGTGTTTAGATGCCAAATTCTTGGCCACTTTTTCATGGGTTCCAGAAACAGAGTTTAGGCCTTTATATAACTTTTACCTTATATTCACAGTCAGTAAGGGGTTTGTAGAAGCAGTTACTGAAGTGTTCTGGTCAGGGGCAGGCATCTTGGCCCCAAAAATAGTAGCTACCGAAACAAGTTTGGTAAGTTTAACAAGAAAACAGAATAAAACCAGAAGCACTGAAATGTTCTGAAGTGATCTATGAGGAAACGAAATGAACTGCAAATTTTTTAGACCATGAAGTTGTAGTACTTTAAGCATTCCTTCTTTTCAGTCAAGCCCTACAACTGCAATTCTTAGTAGGTTAGTGAGATTCTGGCTCCCCAGCGAAGTCAGGAACAAAGCTCTTACTCAGTTCAGCAAAACCAAGATTTCACCCTATATCTTTATGGGAAATAGTATAATGTGGACAATATTACACAACTCAAAAGTGACAACTTTTTTTTGGAGACATGACAGTGTTCAATCAATTATTGCAGTCATTGAAGAACTATGTATCCAGTATTTGACATGCAGCTGGTGTTCGTACATCACAGGATTATTTGGAAAACCCTTTTTCCAAGGAACCGTGTAAATTCTTTGTAAGAAGTAATTTGTCAGGTATGTACCCAAGTTAATTCTTGTTCAGTATTGTCAGTGAATGAAGAAAAACGCTTTTGGCAGGAATAAAATTTTTTATGTATATGCATGTGTGTGCATATGTGCATACTTTTTTTATACAGACACAAATATATTTGAAGTCAGGAATATAAAGGAAAAGTTACGAAAAATTCTCAACAAGTACATATTTGCCCCCATATTAATTATTATAATAAAAGTGGTACACAAAGACTAGAAGAAAATGAAAGCTTGAATTTGAAGTAGCTTAGAAAAGCACAGATTGAGCTATCCACGTTTCTTCCACTTTCTTTCTTCCCTCCTATTTTCTCTTAGAAGAAAATGTTTGGTGGATCAGATCACACTTCATACCACAGAAAATTTCTCTGAAAACTATGTAATGACTTGAGACTAACCTATTCATTGCTATGACTCTGAGTAGTAGTCTATGCCTATCATGTAAAAACACGAGTGGTGAGTTAACTTGATGTATATTGTTTGTATGCCTGGGTTAGATTGCCAATTTATAAGTGAAATCAATCTTAAAAGCATTATTCTGTGCCAAGCCTGAATGTACACAGACAAACGCAGGAAACGTACTGAGTCACACAACCACTTCCTGAAAGGAATCCCCAGTCTCGCAGTGCTCATAACGCTTACCTTGCTGCTTTTTTCAAGTTTGCAGGTTTGCCAAGATGATCATCTTCGTGGAATTCAGATTTCTGCAGGAGAAGGCTCAGCCTGTTTCTCTTCTGCTTAGCTCTACAACAGAGTTCAGGTAGCCTTTAAAGCAACATGTTTAAAGATTTTTTTTCAAACATTTCCTTTGACTAATATCTCCCTGCCTCTGCATCACAGACCATTACCTTCTACATTCAGTTATAGTAACGTTGATGTTATTTCTCCCACATATCGATGTGGGAGACTTCTCCTATGCAGTAATGTTCATGTTAATGCGTTTCTTCCTTATACCTCAGCGTGAATTTATATATGAAGCACTGGCAAAGGGTAATGGAAATCTTTTCATTTTCATTTATTTTTTTCATTTATTTAAAAAATGGGGAGTGGGTTAAATTTCATGTTATTGAACAAGTGCAGTTGGGTCAACATCTTTTTTTCTTATCTTTTTGCAAAGAAGAAGGAAGTATTGCTGCCCGTCATTTGAAAATTTAAAAGCGAAACTTTCCCCAATTATATTTAGGCTTTAAAAAGGGATTTCTCAGAACTTCCTGTTTTCTTGTTAATTATTTGATTTGTTTCCTATTTCTGTTCTTAGTAAGTATTCCCTTGATGAATTAATATTTTATGTATACAATTCCCAGACTTGCAATTCATGAGTTTTCACGTATATCAGGCAAAAATAGAAAGAACTGTGCCCTAAATTCATACCCACCAGCTGCGGTAGAAGAATCCTCTATGTACGCAGAACACTCAAAGTGGCAGTATGACCTTAAAACTTACCCAGGCTTGCTCGCTTTATTCGTCTCTTCTTTATTTGTTGATTTCATGACTTTGTAATAGGATTTATCCTTTGAAGCAGAAGTGTTTAGTTGGGGGAATAAAAGAAGTGGATTCTCCATCTTCCTCTAGCAAAGCTTCCTAGTTTCAGCAAATGTTTCTTCAGCTTCCTTACAGGAGTTGCATCTGGTGTAACTGGTGCGTCAGGAAGGTTGTTGCATTCTGTATCTGCCTCGATTGCTGCTCCACTGGTGGTTGAAAAGTTTCCAGAGCAGGTAGTGGAAAGAAGTAGGTTCTCCACCTTCACTGTTGCTAAAGCTGCGTGTAGGCAGGACTTTAAGTAGCGTTTTGTTTTCACGGTCGTCATTTGGGGAAGTGAGATTATAGCTTTGCAAAATGGCTGTTGATCATCCACGCAAACACGGCTGCTAGCGGAGAACTACTCCTGGTTTTGTGTGCGTGGAACTTGATGTTTTGCTAGGCTTAGGATGACACCATAATTTTCTCCCAAACACTTGGGGGAATTGAATATAGTTTCTCTAAAATAAGCTCTACCAGAGAATCATTTTGCACAAATTAATGCACAGCATTGCCTTAAGCTCTTAGAAGAATTTTTAACTGACTTTAAACTTCCCTCTGCAGTCTCCGGTGCCATATGCTAGACACAATCAGTTTTAGCTACAAAATGCTAACTTGAAACTCAGAGTTTAAGTCTCCCAGAAGAGCCAGATGAAGCTGTATTTGATCAGATATTTTGTAAATAGAGATTTTAATTTTTTGCACCATTTTTCAGAAGTGATGAGTACCTACTTCTGAGTTTGTTCACATACCAAGGAATGGTTTGCAATATTGAACAGTGTACTTATTCACTCTTTATTCAACCCTAGGCCACTGCTGAGTACTGCAGTTTTGAAAGGGAGTTTCTTCTGTGAGTTCACATCCATCAGGCATTAGATAGGAAAGTCATTGTGTATCAGCACCAAGGTCACTGATTATTAACCCAGTCTGATTACTAAACAACCTGATCTAAAGCTGAACAAAGATGTTTGAGAATGAAAGATGGGGAGAAGATATGACCTCATCATCTTCCAAAGGCTTTGGCTGGTTCTGCCCACTTACTGCAGCACTGGTAAGTTCTGATGCGAGTCCCACCATGGCCTTTCCTCGGGGCTGGGGAGCTGAGGAGAGGAGGTAGAGTCAGAAGAACTAAAAGGACTCTGCTGGGACTCTGAATTCCTGAAATGAAACAAAGGTTTTGTTTTTGGTTTTGGTTTTGTTTAAGAAAATAAAAGAGAGAAAAAGGAGAGAGCACTTAGTTATTACACGTATAACAAATTTTAAAATCAGACTGAATGAGAAATATTCAGTGCAGAACTGCCTCCTGTAGCCCAAAAATGTCTGAGAAACAAGTTTTTATATTTAAACTGCATTTTCAGTTTCAGAGTGGGCCTATAGATCATATCCTGCTTATTGTAAACTGAATTTAACAACAGAGCTGTCTTTAATAATGCGTTCTGCCTTTTACCAACATGTAAAAAAATATAGAAAGCATCATTTTATTTAACTTCTATGCAAGTCATATCAACTTTTTTTCACCTATTGATGTGTATAGAATACTATCTCTGTGTTGATCTGTCGTAATTTTATTACCCAGTGATTTTAGTTCCTGAAAAATGCTGTCAGTCGTGGCCTTAATAGATCATATAAGCTGATTTAAGAAAGATTTGCGGCATGGAACTTCATTCATAACTGAATGGTGGCCTTGCCACTATATCCTGTAAGTTACAGGTGGAAATGACCTGTTACGTCACCTGTCCCAATGCTGAACCTGTGACAGGTTCTTCTCAGCATATGCTGGAATGGGTTGTCCAATCCATCTTTAAATGACTCTAGAGCAACGGGGTTTGTGTCTTAGATGCCTGAAATTTTACCATGATATACTGTGATGATAACATCTATTCTGAATGCAGGAATGTAATGTGCACATCTGGAGAATTTATTTGGAACTCTTGAAAGGAAACATAGAATAATTGCAAGCACTCCCTTTTTTTTTTTCATTAGTAGAAAGCTAATATCAAATCCAGGCCCATGAAGTAGCCAAACTGCATCAAAGTCAGGCTGTGTCTTGTCAATGATGGTGCTGGTGCTAAGAAGCATTTCTGTTTTCCGCTGCAGACCTCAGTAGTTATAGCAACAGTATTAATGACCCTGTTAGGCTTTGGGCTGTTTTGCATACTCCAAGATCACTTTCACAAAAGTGAAGAAGAGGTTTTTTTAAGCTAGAAGAAGCAGGCCCAGAATATTATGTATGTTGCTGATGACATAACTAGAGCAATAGAAAGCTCTAAGTACATTTGTGAAGAGATCCAAATGTCCTGATTCCCAACCTTTTCTCTATCCACTGAGCTGTATTCACAGACCTTTTGGGAAGGATGCTAATGATTCTAAAACCCTTAATCAAAGTCATCTATGCAAAGTCAAAGAAATGTTGACATAATGATTTATTACTTGTAGAAAAGAATAAATACATTTTTCAAGAGCTTTGATGAAGAGCTTTGATTTCAAGAGCTATAGATGAATAGAATGTATATTTTCAAAAGATCCTTTATTTGATGAAAAAGCAAAACTGAATAGATCATAAAGTAGAAGTTCTTTGCAGTGATGTCCTCATCTCTCTGGGCCTCCTCTTCAGTTGTAAAGTCTCTGTACTGACTTCCATTGGTATTTGATAGAGATCCATTATAGCTGATAGCAAAACAGTGCTTGACTTATCTAGGACCAGTAACTGCCCTCTGTGAAAGAAAAACTGGCATTAGCAACAAGGACATTGTATTATACTCTGAATAGGTCATAATACTGCTCTGTAAAGGGTAAGCATTGAAGGATTCAGACTTTCAATTCAGTTGAACAGAAATGAAGCCCTGACTGAGTGGTTCATTTCAGCACTAAGAACTAGAGTGCAATCAGTTCTCCTTTGCTAGCAGTCCTTCTGCATTGTTCTCAAAATTGTTTTGATTGCTTTCCAGCAAAGTGTTAACCTTTCCTCTTTTACATCTGTGCTCATGTCCTGTCAATGTCCAGGTTTTTCCACAATGGAGTTCTGCCACTCTTTTCAATTCAGATCCATTTTTATCAGCTGTGTGGCTTTTGTAGGGTTATGTCTGTTTTACTTTCTGCTGAGGGGAAGCAATATTCACCTCTGTGCCAAAAGAAAAACAACATAGCACAATCTCTTCCCTGCCTTGTGAAGAATAAGCATAGAAAGAAACTTCTGCAGAGCATAGGCTGAAAAGATGTATTCCTATATTTCTCTTTTTACTGCAATGGGAGTTGACATGTTTTGAAAGAATTTGGTTTGGGAAAATAGCTCTGCTGCTCTTCAGAAACATCTCAACAGTTTATCAGTCTCATCAATGTTTATGCTGTTTACCCATTACTGCAAACCATAATTGGACCTACCATTTCATAATGGTATAATCCAACATACCATTGTTTTATTTATCTTCAGATAAAAACCCATTTTTCTTCGTGGAAAAATACCAAAGTGAAAATAATTTTACTGCAAATCTCAAGCAGAGGTGCTTGCAGGCTGCTAATTCAGTGATTTTCTTTAGTGGTGCATTTAAGAAATTCATCATAATGGAGGAACTTGGCATGTGGGATACTTCAAAGTCAGTGGAAAAGAAGCGTTATGATGCCTACACACAGTTCGTATTACAGAACTTCCTTTTGTTGCTGCTGTTTAAAAGGAAGGAATCAAAATTGCATTGCTTCAGATATGCATCACTGAAAACAGCAATGTGATGCTTTTCATTTAGGGTCCGTAGGTCCTCTCAGCTAGGGATCTCAAAAGGATTTTGTAAGACATCCACAGTGAAAACTTATACTTCGTATCTCTCATGTAGCCTTATGTCTTTTTGGCACTCCGGCTCTGTTTCCGGACAAGTTAGTGAATGTTATTTTGGGCAAGCCTAGCTTATTTTTAGGTTAGAGGGCTACATTATCGCAATCCTGTTGATTTCAGTAGGACTCCTTAAATACTACATATTAGCCCACCATGAATACGGATTTCATTGCTTTTCTGTTTTCCTCTAAAAAGAAGTACAATTGCCAATAGATTGGAATAAACTATATTAGTTCAAATGAAATACCGGTCTCTGACCAGGTATGTATAACATATCAGGTAGGTTGTGGGTAACCATGGACCAGGAAGACCTTTCCACTGCTTTATCCATCAGAGCACAGTAGCTCTGCTAGTGATGGTCTTGCA
Source organism: Dromaius novaehollandiae (assembly GCF_036370855.1). Taxonomy (NCBI): domain Eukaryota; kingdom Metazoa; phylum Chordata; class Aves; order Casuariiformes; family Dromaiidae; genus Dromaius; species Dromaius novaehollandiae. Next base: position 14,251,800 of record NC_088105.1, on the reverse strand, counting down.
GGGATTTTTGGTTTTCTGGGTTTAAGGTGTAGTGGGCTTCAGAACTCTAGTTTTTTTCTGAAATGGCACTCTTAGACAAAGGCTTTAAGAGTTTGACCTATTTACCTAAATTCATCATCTTTTGTTATGTGTGTAAATCGCTTTTTATCTATAGTTGCAGCTAATGCGGTCTGCCAACTTGTTTGTATTTCAAACAGAAGTTTTAACTGTCCCTTGAAAATTCCTTGGGAAACTTTAGTTTTTGCACAACTTCTGCTATGGAAAATGCTTGCTTGTGTGCTAAACTAAATTCATTTGTTTAGTCTTTTGAAAGGTCAAAATAAGAAAGTGAGTCTGCAAAGTCTTCAGCTGTATTCATTTCCTGCCTGCCCCATGGTTATTTGGTCTGCGTCTCTGATTAATTCTATTTACGTATTATATACATCACTGTCATAATTAATCTACAGGAAGCTGGTTTCTCAGTTGAACCACTCTCAGTGTTTACAACTAGCTTTCCACAAGTGCACAGCAATGACATCAGTGCTCATTAGACAATTGCCTTAATGCCCAGCCTTCAGAAATGCTCACCTAGGGCTTGTCACAGAGGAAACACTTATGTATTTTAAAACGTGTTTTTCTAGTGTGGTATTCACAGGAAATCTTGAAGGCAGGAATGTATTCTAAATCCTGCCCAAAATATCCTACTGGATTTATTTCTGTCTATGAGAAGCCCATAGGGATTCCCCATACAATAACTTGTCTATTTTCCAAGAGAAAATTTTTATCAAGCCATACTAACAGTGCAAGCAACAGCATGTACTGGGCTGAGGGTTTTCTTGTCCTTCTGTGCAAGATGAAGAAGGGAAAGGAGAGACTATGACTGAGTAACCTCATAGTCTGTGGAAGAAAGCAGTGACTCCTGGTCCACTGACTATTAGCCATAAGATCAAATCCCCTAGGGCAGAGAAAGGAATAAAACTTCAGTTTTCTACATCAGAATGGAGTCCACTACCACTGAACTACTGTGTAGTTTAAACAGAGCGCTCAGGTATTAGGTGTTCGGTATGTCCTCACACAGAAGGTACAGAATTCTACTTATTTGGAGCACAGCTAAGATTTTTGCAAAAATACTGTCTTCAGCTTATCTGTTACTATGTTTTATTCATTATTACTTTTTCCTTGAAGTGCACTGTTCTGATGTCCTGACTTAACTGATGCAAACAGTGCTAGGGTTCTCAAAGTAGCAGGGCAGATTGCTTTTCAGAGCAGTAACGAAATGGATACAATAAAGTTTAAAAATGAGTGTCTCAGTCATCACTAAAAATGAAAATATACAAGTATGTAAACATATAAAATGAGCTTCAAAATCTGTTGAAATAAAACAGTATCTGAAGCTCTAAAGCTACCAGTTATTTTGTTTTTTCTCTTCAGTATATTACCAAGGAAGTTCACCACTAAAATTATGTATAAACTTAATAATTCCAAGTCATATTTGAATGAGTATCAAATCTTCAGGACTGAGGAATTTTACAGGAAAGTTCACTTAGTTTTTGAAGATCAAGAAAAGCTGTATTCTAAAATGAAAGTTGGGGCAGTTTTATTTCCTTTATGATCTGAGTTTTGCAGTAGGAGTTTCCTTTATCTCCTCCTAATTTGTTGCAAATCTTCTCTTGAGGTAAGGTTGGCTTCAGGATAGGGACAGCCCACTCACTGTCAGTGTTTGCCAGCCAGTCATAATCTCTCCTCCTCTTAGTTAATCACAGAATTTCCAACAAAAGGCTTTAGCTGTCAAGTGTCAGGGTAACAAGAGCTTTCCCACAACCTACCAGCCACTTTTTTGTTCAGATTTGAGAAACTCCTATGAAAAGCTTGTTAGTTACCCAATGCAGTAATATGCAGAGGACTATGATCTTAATTAGGCTTTAGAAGAGTTTCAGGCACAGTATAGATTTTGGAGTTGTACATACAAGGAATTTAGTTTTAAAGTTCCACTCTATGTATATATTGAATTTATACAAGAAATCTTATCTGATAAGTTTACTTTGTTGGATTGAAGACTATGTGATCTGGGTAAAATCTGAGACATCTTGAGATGCACTGGATGTGAGCAGCATTAAAAGAAAGAATGGAAGCAGCTCTTCCTTCTGGACTCTATGTAGCAGCAGGGATTTTATGGATTCCTCATTATCAGCCTTGCCTTTCTGTTCATGACAAATGACCTTGCTATCTGTGCACTGTTTGTATCTCTAATTTTTCTGGCTTTTAGCCCAAATCATGATGTGCTTCATTGTTTGGCTTTTGATTTGACACTGTCCTTGTCTTCTCCAAGTGTTGAACTTGGCCAGCTTTGACTTTGACATTAGTATTTAAACCTAATTCTCTGCTGACCTGACTTGCCGATCCCGTCTTTCTCTTGACGGAGTTTCCCTGACACAGTTAGAATACTGTAGTCACAAAAATCAGTTTCAGAAGGCATGCCAAAAATGTTTCCTCAAAACAGAGGGAACTGTGACTTTTGCACTTTAGTATGCACATCAGAAAGCAAGCTCCCATTGCCTTTCTGTGTTAAGACAGATGATCCTTTATCAGTTTGCACTGTCAATTTGATAAACACTAATAATTTTCATATTACTATAGCCATCAAATTTAATATAAATGTTGCATTTGTTCTGTTCCAAATCAGCTCAGATTGCCTAGAGCTGAAAATTGTTAGTCTAAAGCTTGTTCATGTGATATATACGAAATGGTTTTCATTCCAATTCATGGTGACCACAAGTCATTCTATGTAATTCATAGAGACGGTCTGTAGACTGCTTTGCTTGATCCACAGATGCTTTCAAATCCTTACTGTTAGAGGTTGTCAGTGAGGCTAAGTAAGACTTGATTTTTCCAGGATGGTCTCCAAGCTTAAAATCTTTGCTTTCTGATGCTTTGGTTTTCAAATTACCAGCCTGATCCTGCCAACATTTATATATACTTACCCAGAAAAGGGAAGATAAGAATAGCAATATAGGGCAAGTACCAAAATCAGGCAATCCAAATGATGGAGTGGAAGGTTAAACCCCACAACTATCCCATGGCTCCCTCTACTGGAAAAGGTCTCAAATATTCTTTTTCCTTTCCTTCAAAAAATGGGAAACGAATGACCTTGCTTGCAAATCAGTGTCCTAAATCTTTTTCATTCAATCCAAAAAAGCCATGTGTGTGTGATACGTGCATGCATACCAGACTTTCATTCCTTAAAAATTGCAGGCACTTTATCTTTCCTTACTCTTATTAATGTCTAGTGCTGAGAATTTGTCTGACATAACCCAGCAGAGAGAGGGCTTCTCTTTTTTTTTCTTTTAAACCACAGTAGCACTGATATAGATCAATAGGTTTTTATGACTATAAAAAAGTTGTAATAATTCAGGCTGTTCTTTTGCAGATATTTTGCCTAGTAAAAGGAACTGAAAGGACTGATTTACTGCAGGAAAAGTGGTGACTTCACCTGCAAGCTGGTTTTACGGAGCATGACAGAATGACTTGCAGAGCTGCGTGCTGGGGAGAAGTTTGCAACATGCGAAGAGCGAGCACCAAGTTCTGCACCCAAACTGAGGCCAGCGCGTAAGGAGAGCTGGTGAGCCCTTCCAAGGAGGAAGGACCTGAAAATAACATTTCCCGGCAGAGTCCAGCGCTGAGGACAGCACACCGTGCAGGGCTGAATGCAGTCGCTGTGCGCGGCTGGGCGGGCGAGTGGGCGCCTCCAGGTGCCATCTCCCCGGGGCCGAGGGCAGCCGGGCTGAGGCAGGGCTGTGTAAATAGCCCCAGCCCCGGGTGTTTTGTGCTGGAGAGCTGGCATGGGGTGTATGTTCGGCCTGCGGCTGGGGGGGTTGGTGAGGCCCATCGTCGCCTTTGAGCCAGAATCAGTCTTCCAGAGAGAAATCCCGTGCAGAGCTGCGTGCTGAGCTTAATGGCTAATCACAACTGGGCGCTGAGGGAGGGATTAGCAGCCACGTGGGCCGAAGTGTCGTTTTAAGCAAGGCGATGAGTCAGTTGTTACTGCGTGTACGACACAGCGCTGCGTTAGGAATGGCGCACTTGGCCTGTCTGCTGCGAGGAAGCGCCATGGTGGCCTTTGGCCTTGGAGCACCGCCTCTGTGGTGGTCTGGGAGTTCGCTCTGGACTCCCGAAGAGAAGGGGTGGCCGAGCTCTGTACCACCACTGCAGCGGTCTGGCGCGTAGCGGAGGAGGAGCTCGGCCCGAGGGTTAATTTTTGCTGGTAAAAATGGCTACGAACGTTCGGTGCAGCCAGAAGGGCCCGCGAGACTACATCTCCCGGCATGCTGCGGGGCACGAATGGCGGCCGGAAGACGCGGCCTTCCCGCCGCCGCTCGGCCGTCACGTGACGGCCCGCCACCACCTCGCAGCGGGGCGCGGACTCCAGCTCCCGGCATCCCTCGGGGCAGGCCCCGGCCGGAAGTGGGGTGTGGCGGCCGCTGTCGCCTGGGTCGTGGCGGTGGCGCCCTGCCGCGGCGGCAGGGGGCGGCCGGGGGCAGCCGTGGGGCCTGGTGGCGGCGCCGCCACTGCTGAAGCCCTGAAGCATCTCTAGAGCCTCGGGAGCAGCCTGGAAAGCCGGCGGCGCAGGAGCCTCTGGGGCAGCGGCCTGGGCTGTGCCCTTGTGAGGGCCCCGGCTGCTCGAGGCCTCTGCGTGGCAGCTGCCTCGCACCCTCCACGGAGGGCGTTGGGAAGCAGCCGTTCTCCGCTAGCTCCACTGCCGTTAGCAAGGAGCAGTTTGCGAGGCGAGTGCTCGGAGCGTGATTCAGCACGTGCCTGTAGCCTGCCTCTGATCTTAACAGGCTCTTGACTTCCTTACATGGGCAGAGAGAGCTGAGTGCAGCAGCAGGGCACAGGCTAAAGAGGTGTGACCTCGGAGGGGTGGCAAGACCATAGATCATGTCAGATGGAGTCATAAAAATAACATTCTGGCCACGAGGTTTCCTGCCACAAGCGGGTAATGGAAAGTCCTGCTCCATCAGTTATTGCTGGTTGTAAACAAGTTTTGCTGGGTCTGGGTCAGCTGTGACTACATACAGGCGGAGTTGGCTCTGTGGTCTTGCTGATTCTATTCCTTTTCCTTATCACTGCTATGGTTCTTTTCTGGGGATAATTTGCTCACATCCTTTCCTGTTGGGGTTCCCCCTGAGATTCAGCTCGCTCTCTAAGCAGGCCAAGACTGCAGCCATCAGAAAGACCAGCTGGCAAGAGTTGAAAACACCTGGGCCAGCCTAGGGTAGAGGGGAGAGCCCATGTTTGTGGTACACCCTGTAGCTGAGCCCTGCAGTGTCTCCTGGTGTGCCATCTGAGTGTTGTATTGACTGTTGTTCCTGCTTTAGGCTTAAGATTGCAGCCCCTGTTCCTTGATCATCTGCTCTGTGGGTTGGGAGAAAGCTCACATGTGAACTAGGCCTTTATGGACCTTCAGTTTTGCTGTCTAACACCCGTCAGCTTGCCCCAGACGTTGACCAGCACATGAGCTTCCCTGTCAGCCATGTAGCCGGTAGGAGAATTGGGCTCCTTCAACTGTGCAAGCTCAGGCCCTAGTCTAACCTCAGCTATACAGACAGTCTGCTGAGCCCCTGACCATCACTATGAAGAGGGAGTTTTGAGCCTGGGTGGATGAGCATTTCTGGTGGACAGAGCTTGAGCCTTTCCTGATCTCACAGGACTTGAGGTGGGCGCAAAGTCAAGGGCAATATCTTGCAAGCTTCACTTGGCTGCACATGTGGGGGTATGGGAAAGGTCTCTTTCTAATTCAACTAATAGAAGCTAAATGTATTGCTAGGTCCAGAGACCTCAGATTCATATGTTGTTTGGGATCTCTACTACAGCCTTAGCGTGCCTCATTCAAAGGCTGCATGTAGAGCTGTCACTGCTCCAGTGCAGTTCCTGAAATGATTTCTCAAACTTTGAGGTGATCCTAGAGCTGCTGGACCCTGTCCCTGCTTTGCTGTGTCTGTTAAGTGCCTGGGTTGAATCCAGTGGCCTCTGTGGACACTGGGCATAGCCACATAGCTCTGGCTTGAGCTAGCAGGGCATATGAATGAGTACCAACACACAGCGCACAGTGTTTTGTATTGCACAGTTGTCTGTTGAACAGCATTTCAGGATGCCCCACTCCTTCTGCTATCATCCCCCACTTTAAAGATTATGTGCATTAGAGAAATGTCTGTCTCTGCTGAGGATCACCACGATGTTTTTATCTAACACATTTGCTCAACCTGTGTATTGTAGCTTCTGGTGAATCTCCAGTGTCTAGAGCTAGGAGATAATGCACAGGTTTCCTGGTCACTGTCTTCTGCTTAGAGCCCTATCAGTAAAAAATCCGTGTTTGTGCTGAGGGCACGCAAACTGTTCTCTTGATACCTGGGGTCCTTATCTAGTAACTGAGTGCAGGAACTGTTGCAAGAAGCAGTTGGACTATGATCCATAGTCCTTTTATGTTTGCTGAAAGAACACGTGTCACTGCTTTGCATCTGTGCTTGCTATACTGTGTTTATTTAGCCAGATTGACTGCGATGGCTGTTTGAGCAGAGATGAGGACAGGGAACCGCAGTCCTACATCTAGGCCATTCTTGGGGCTGAGCCTGAGCAGACACTTCAAAGTAAAACCCTAGGCTTGAGCCTATGACAAGTGAGGGAAAACCTCTTGTGCACAGGTGAGCTGCTCTGGGGTCTCACTCAAGCTTCCACAAAACGTGTTTCTTTTCATGTAACTGTGTTATGTGCACCTTCTGCTTGTCATCGCTTCAGGGCAGTTAAGCTTGTAGCAAGTCTAGCCCTTACTAAGTAGGAGTTGATCAAATTTTAGCATTTTAAGCTGTGAAATGATACAAAACCTAGCTCAAGCAAGGACAAATTAATGTAAATAGAATAGAGCAGACATGATAGAAGTTTCACTGAGCAGCTTGAGATCTGTCTCCTGAAATGACATTCAAGCAAGTAAGGGAGGGAAAAGAGCAGAAAGAATGAGAAGAGAAGGGGGGGGGGGCCTGTATTCAGGCTGTGCTGAAAACTACAGGGTTTAGATCTCCCAGGGGTGTTCTGGAAAGTCTTGGTATAGCAAAGCAGGAAGCTCAGAATAGGGCAGGTACAAGAAATTTCTCCTTTTTTCTTCATCCCAGTGTGATAGAGCAGCCTTTTTGGGAATCACAAAAAGGACCAGGTACCTGGGGCTGGGTGGTCCCATGCAGGTAAAAGCAAGGCAAGATCAGGTGAGCAGAGCACAGAGAGCTGGTGCTGCTGGGATGATGAGATGGAAGGAGAGGACTTTGGGTCTGTGCCCAGACTGTGCCAAGTACCTCGCAGTTAATGGTGGGGAAGCTGTTTTACATCAACCACCATCTTCTGTGGTGGGATGGGGTGCTGCTAGCTTCTACCTTTGCTTGAATATTGCCTGCTTCAGCAGATCAGCTGGTGCACCATAATATTCATGAGCGCTCGACATTAGGTTGGCCTGTGGTATTTCTTGACGCAATCTGACCCATGTGGAAGAAGACGTTGGTAAACAATGTGTGTTAGTCATGTGAGAAAAATGGTCCTCCTGTGATAGATGCTCAGTGTGTTTAATTGTAGCTGAATGCTGCAGAGTTAACAGGAGGCTGACTAAGTCCAGCCTAAGTCAGTTTTTTGAATAGGATGGAAATTTCTTACCTCTCTCCCCACTGGGTAGGACTTAGTGGCTTTGATGGACAGTATGTAGGGTGTATGTAGACACATCAGAAATGAGTACCAGAGCTCCCCAGCTTGAGGGTTGCAGGGTCAAGGCCAGAACGCCAAGGTACATGTAAGTACATACAAGTGAGGTTTAAAGTTGTAAATACATGGTGAAAACCAATCTAAGTAAAAGGGATGCTCAGTGCTGTGTATCTATCCCATGGCAGGCAGGCAGGCAGCTAGCTGTTGCATCCTTGTTGTCTTTCTGGCCAGGGTGGTAGTCTCCATGCCATGCCTTCCCCATCTTTAGAGGAGACTGGAATTTTTCTCCTGAAAAATTTTTCTCTCTCTGTTAGCAGCTCTGAGCTCTGGGAGTAGAGTGCTGGGTTATGGATGCAGAGAGCTCCTGTCCCTAGCTTTAGTGATCAATATTTGGAAAAAGTGTAAGGAGAGGAAGCATGGTGTCTTTTGAATGGACATTGAAAACGTGAACATTATTGCTATGGTCTTGCGAAACTCTGCCTGGGCTAACCAGCCTGGCTGACTGCATGGCGAGTTGGACAGGACTGGGTACAGTGCTCATACAGCTGTTCTGCTGGTATATGGAGGAAGGATGCTTTCCTGATCTAGTTTAAAATATGTCCTGGGTGAGGAGTCTCTCAGTGTCCTGGGGGAGAGGAGAGCACCAAAGCAGAATGGGAAGGGCAGTAAGCTATTTCTGTCCTGTGGGTATCTAAGAAATGTCTTTTTTGCAGCAAAGTTCTCAGCCCCTCTTCCCTGAAGATCTCTTCTCAGTTCTTTGGGGTTTTCTTTAAAATTTTAGAGAGGAAAGATATCTTCTGCCTCTACCTTTTTTCCACTGTGGGAAAAAGAAACTTGAGCTTCCTACCTTCCCAACACAACCCTCAAAACAAAACATGATGCTTGTTTTTCCCTGCTAGGCCAAAGCAATGAAAACTGAAATGTAATTTTTAGAATGTTGGATAGAAACAAAAATTTAACTTCCATCTTCACAGGCCTGGAAATGGCAGCTGTGGAGCAGCGAGAACCTGGAATCTCTATCGCCTCTCCTGTCTCAACAAGGCATGCTGAGAATGAGGTAGGAGGCATTCTTATACTTTCTTCTTTTCAGCATGGGTAGGAACTGGCTTTATGTCTAAATTAGGCCAGGTTGTGGAACAGGTATTACCTCTTTGCACCTCTGCTTTGCATCCAAAGCTCTCCTTTTCAGGTTAGTGATATTTCTAGATCCTCCCTAACAGGCCTGATTGAAGTTTTCTTCCAGTGGGACTAGATGTCACCCGATTGTAGGAAGGTTACAAGGAAAATGTTAAAGGTGTTTTTGCTTTGGGCGATCGTTAGACCGGACGGATCCTGACTGCCTTCTAACTGCAAAAACTCTGAGATTCTAGAGTCACTGATGAAATCAAGAGTCTTCCTCAACACAAACAAGTCAGCAGGTAGGTCCCCAGTGAACCAGAAATTTATAGAGCAACAAGTGAGCTGGCACAAACCCCGTTCACCTTTGGTGTGATCCAGCACAGCAACTGAGGGAACCGTACCTCAGATTCCCAGCCAGTTTCACCTGGGCCACTCTTTCTAGGGGCTGCAGGTCCCTGCTATGGGGGGAGTGTACCCAAATCTGCCTGGAGCAAGCACTGCAGCTGCTGCTACTGTATCTGAATATTTGACAGGGATGGATGTTTCAGGGTGCAGCTACACGAGGATATCCCTGTCAGTCAGAAATTGTGGAGGGTCATTTGGCCAAATTTAAGGCAGAATCAAAATACAAAGCTTTCACCAAATCTGAAGTTCTGCTGCTACAGGACTGTACTGTGCACACCAGCAGCAGGCAGTCTAAGTCTGCTGTAATCCAGCCAGTGTCTGAGAAGCATCTGCACCAAGGAAGGGTGGGAGAGTGGAGAGCTGTCCCCAGCAGCCAGGGGAAGCAGAATTTTTGCCTTGTGTTTCTGATTGCAGGACGATGCTGGATTTCCACTTGGTCTCAGCACTGCACTGGAAGCTAGCACCAAGGTGGACTCTGCAAGCCAAGTAGGAGCTGGAAAGAAGTTTCAATGTAAGGAAAGAGGTAAAAGAGCTTTGATTTATTTTCTGAGACAGATAAGATAATTTCTTCCCTCCAAACCACAGTCCTGGGCTCTTGTATTTATCATGCTTCATTACAAGTGTGCGTAATTATATGAGTGGCTTTAGAGGCCAATTAAGCCTTCATTTGGAGGTTGCTCTGGATGCTGGAAGTCCTCCATTAGCCTGGTTTGCTGCCAGAGAAAAACACTACATTGTTTTTAAAAACTGCACCAGCTCCTATCTGCTTAATGTTGATTTTCCTATTAAGCTCAGCTAATACTTTTCTAATTGTGTGAGCTGTGCCTGAAGCCAGGCTGGGTGACTTTTGCCTGCTGCCTCTTAGGCTGAAGCAGAGGTTAGCAAACCCCTCACAAACAGTTTGCTGTGCACATGTTCACTCCCATTTAAATAGCAGGTATCCTCCCCAGAACTGACTTATGCTGCACATCTTGCGTTAGTGGTACCCAGGAAAGACCCTGGCAGGAACCTCAGAGCTGATACTAGCCTGAAGTGTTTCTTCCTAGTTACTATGGTGAAGGAAATGTATGGCATCTCCTAACACATAAACCAACCCCAGAGGATTGTTAAGAGATCCAGTATGGCATGTCCCCAGAGAGATTCCAGTGACAAAACACTTACAGAAAGATGGGATTTTTTTCTTTTGGGAGTGAGTTTACAGGGAACATCCAAACAAAGTCTGTATCTTACCATACTGGCAGAAGAAAGGTTGGCTACTCTCTGAGAGGCAGGCTAGGTAATAAAAGCCATTATCAGCATATGACTGACAGCCATCGATAGAGGAGACCAATGTCTACTCTTTAAATAGCGTGTCCTTCCCAAGCCTTTTCTCTCAGGCTCTAGTTCAAAAATACATATGATTAATGTAAAGAAATTTACACAAATGTATAGATTCATTACTGAATAGGGATGAAGCTAAGCCCATGTGAGATAATTTTATTTAATACTTGAATTGCATATTCTTTAATTAAAAGTAGGCAGACAATCCAGTAATGTAATTAAAACATTTATTTCATTTGAATTTGCTGTAATGACTATATCTTCAGTTTAAAATATCAATAGGATAGAACAGTAGTTTTGAAATCTTCGTTTTAGAAACATTATCCTATTTTAACTTTAAAACTCTTGCATGTACTCACATATAACTAATAGGCACTAGTCAAGTTTTATTACATTATTTATCGTATCCTAATACTGACAAATTCAAAGGAAATTCACCCTGCCTCTTGGTAGTTTCTGTCTGGAGCTGATTTGCTTCTGAGTGCAACAGCCACTGTCCCATGTTTCAGGCTTCTCATAAAACTGTCTTTGGCTCTTCACTGAGGCCCAGGCAGGGTTGTTAACAACATCTCTATCTACAAACTGAGTGCTGGCCAAACCCAGCAGGGTCAGCCACCTTAGAGCAAGCTTGGAGCTATCGCTGCCTGACATCGCCCAGTGCTGGCCAGCGTCCCCAAGCTAGCAAAAGGCAAAACTGCCCTGACCCCAAGGAGGATGGCAACCCACAAGCAGGCGTGTCCTAGTCACGGAGCAGTGACTAGCAGGTGACACTGTTGTGCACTGTGGCTGCTGTGTGACCAGGCACCGCTTGCGGTCTGGACCGCTCTCGCCGATATTCCCAATGCCGTGGATGATCAGGAGGGCCTTGTGTCACAGCGTGAGAGAGGCTCATCCCAGCATCACCCACAACAAACCACCACAACTCGTCGGGCTTTCAGGACTCACACAAGTGACTTAAAATTTTGTTTTAAAATAGAAGGAATACAGTGCTTTTCATTTCTTGTTAGTGTTTCTGGTTGGTAAATACATATGTTCTCCCTTTTCTTTTGATGATGCTGGGCACGTGCAGGTGACTGGAATCTGTGGAGTTGCTATTTATCCCACAGTACCTGCTAGCATGCTTCCCCCCCAGCTGTGACAGATGGGGGGAGTCAATGATGGCCACACAGTCGCTTGCAGTCATGTGCCTAGTCATGTGTTACACGTCCTTAGATTGCACAGACCAGCAGGCCTGATCCTGTAGACCTGTTGGAGGCCTTGTTTTTCAAGAAAGCTTATTCCTCTACTAAGTTGGGAGAAAGAAAATGAGAAAGATTGATGAAAAGATAGTTTAGGATAGTAAATAAGACCTGGTAGCAAAAGTCATCATTAGTTTCTTGTACATAAAGAATAAAAACAAATCTAAAAATTGGCCAAGTGATAGGTTTGGAAGTTGATTCATCTTGGAATTTCTGGCAGCAAAATGTACCTCCTGCTTCAGGTGTTTGGTACGCAGATAGAAAAGTTCAGAGAGCTTGAAATTCATTGTAGCAGAACACTAGACATCCAGGCAAATCATTATTGTTGAGTGTTTCCTGGTAGGGTGAAGAAGCAAGACAGAGCCAGGGCTATTTCAGTGCAAAGCTGAAAAAGCTAATTGACTTTCGCTCACTGGGAAAGAAGATGGAGCATGACAAATGGGTTTGTGGTTTAAATCATTAGAGAATGACGGGAGAGTTGCTGGCTAATGGGTCTGTAGCTGGACAAATACAGCAGAACTAGGATTGCTGTGAGCAATTTGCAAGATTTGCTCTTAGACCACAGGAGGAATCAGCGGGAGCCCAGGTGACGGTGTGTAGCCAGGAAGAAAGCGAGGAGGTGGCAGGATGAGACTGGAACTGGTCAGAGAGGATCTAGGCAGCATCTGAGGGTTGTCTTCCTGTCTGGGACAGATGATGCTGCACAGATCTTCCTGGGGAGGTTCAGAGATTGCTCTGCCCAGCTGAGGAGCAGGCCCAGAGAGCAGATGCGGTGTCAGGGCAGACACAGTTTATTGCCCTGATCCAGCCTCATCTGGCCCCCACCCATACCCACAGCCCAGGAGCTCCGTTTAAGCTCAAGCCTGGGACCCCCATCCTTCCCTGAGCTGCATTGTAGGTAGGCTTGTCTCCAGCCCCACTCCTGCTGTTCCTGATGCGGCTTCCTGCATGGCATTGATCAGTCCCCTTGCAGTGCTTGGGGCTGCCAATGGGCCATTAGCAGCCACTGCGCTACCTGCCCTGCTCAGGCCCTGCGGGACGGCCCGCATTGGTGAGGGCATGGCTTATGTCAGGGTCACCCTTGGCTCCTGGCTCGACTCCTTGTGAAGCAGCCCTGCTCCTGCTGACGCACAAAGCATTTCAAAGTGGGGTCTCCTGAGAAGGTGACTGGAAGTCTGGCAAGCTGTGGAGCATCACTAGACAGGCACTAGAAGGAGGTTCTCTTCTGTCTCTGTCCTTTGTCCTGTCCTCTGGAGGAGGTTTTCCACTTTTCTAACATGAGACTGGAATTGCTTTTATTTTCTTTAACAAACCTGGCCAAGGCTCAAGACACTCTAATGCTATGTATTCTTCAGTAAACACAATTAACTGGAAACTCAGAAATACTGAAATCATCCTTTCCCCAGAGACTGGTCACTGTGAGCTGCCTTCTCTAGACAGGAAATCAGCTTCCCTTTCCCCAGGGTTGCAGAGTGCCTGGAAATCCATTCAGCTCAAAAAAAGGAAAGCTTGAAGGCAGCGACACAGACCGGAAATTTTAGAGACAATGATCTGTATCGAAATGAAAGACTGTAGTTTGAGTACGCTTATGTACCTGGGCCAGCATGAGTTCTGCGGAAAGACTGCTCTTGGGCACCATAGACCTTTACAGTGTTTGCAGCCTGAGAGTCTCCAGGTTTGATGACACAGCTGTAGCTTGACTTACTGCAGTGGTCAAACGTGCAGTTGCAAAGCTTGGTAAGAGTGGGAAAGTCCGGACTGCAAAGGGCAGCTGCAATTTCCTCATTGAAGACAGGTTGTATGGAGCCAGTGGATGTCTGCTGCTTGGTGCTTATTCAAAAGCAGTTGGATTGAAGCAGTCAGGCAGATCTTTGGGAGCAGTATCTGTTGTGCACCCAACACTTAACCAGAAAACCTACATATGGATGACAAAGCTGAGTTTTAGACTCCTGTTTTATCACCTCCAGAATAAATCCCTGCTGAGGAAATGTGAAGAGGCCATCTAGACCCTGGCAAAGCTCCTAAGCAGAGACAAGTAAACTTAACTTGTGGTACAAGCATTTCTAAGTAGTTGTTACAAGCCCTTCCCCAGGTGATCTAGTGCAGTACTTCGCAATCTTACAGCTAGAAAATGGCTAATCTAATCCTTCCTTGCTGTAATTCAGGACAAACATTTTTTGTCCTAACCAGCTTGGACATGGTAATCGGTTTATCATCTTCCTCTCTGTAACAGCAACCTTTTATGGATATGACATTTAGGTACTACATGTGTCATTATCCTGTGTCCCTTTGATCTGCTCACCTCTAGACTGAATGAACTCTCATTCTTCCATCTTTCCTTACAGGTCTGTGTTTTGGACTCTCCAGCTGGTCTACAGCTTTCCTGAAGAGCAATATCCATCTTCCAGCCTGTTGCTGAATATCTGAATAGAGCAGAGCATACTGGTTATCCCCTATAAATGTATGTTGAGATTTGTAACAGAAATATTAAGGTTGAGGTGGAGTCTGAGTGGAAATGTGTGTGTAAACACAGAATGTGGATTAAAAGAATGACCAGCATTGCTAATGAAGAACACCGCTTCCAGGACCCGGTTCCCCAGATGCTATTCCCAGCAGTAAAATTGAGAAGTGTGTTTATGGCATAACCAAAAGGCCTGTGCTCTGGTAAGACCACAGCACAGACAGCTAATCAGTAGGAGATCTCGCATCCTGCTAGGAGGATGGCAACAAAGTTGTGGCATATCACATACCTTTCCTTTTCCTTTTAGACCCCAGGAAACAAGATACGTATTCCAAACCTGGAGAAGCAGACAGTGGGCAACAACCTGGCCTAAGACTTAAGGAAGCTGAAGTCAGCAGGATTCAGAGGCCAAGAATCACTCCATAATAACTGATGACTCCTGTGTCACACACAGATGATGGACCGTGATGCTTGTGAGTATGCGACTGTGAGAGTTTCAGTGAATGAAATCTATGAGATAATTATTACGAGTGCATAAAATACATTTACTTAAAGATTTTGTAAATAACCATCACCTTCCCCTTTCATAAGCTGTCATACTGAATTTTATTACAAAATTTTTTCTACACATGGTCATAAGTAAACATCTGGTATTGTTAGTAAACCGTTGGTATTATTTAGCCAGTATGAATGAACCTAGGTTTTGAGACAGAAAAACGAGGGGAAGGTCTTAGAGTGTATTTCGAGGACATTTCGAAACCACCAAGAAAAGCGGAGTTTCTTGCCTGCAGAACTATATGAGCACACTATAATTACCAGGATGGCACTGGGGCTATAGCTTTCTATGGCACCTGGAGCTCCTCCCCCCCAACATCTACTGTCTTAAATAATTCTCCATGCCTTTCCTTAGGTAAACAAGTTTTCTCATTACTGTGTCTCTGTTTACAACACTTCTTAGCCCTGTACATGCTAGATCCACTGCTGCTTTCCCATGGATGAATATTTGAGTATTGTGGACCTATCAGGCAGGTGGTATGCCTCCACCCAAGCCCCTTGGATGTCCCAATCTGGTGTACCAGCAGAGCAACCTAGCACACTGACAGCGTGCTGTAAAGCAGTGTCAGCCTCGCGGTTGGGGACCGCTCCGAAAGCCAGCTTGGATAGCGCTTCCCGTGAGAGAACCTCATTTGGGGAATCTCTTTATCCCATCTCATTTCACTGATCTTCCTTCAGACCCCATAGCTGCATCAGTTCAGACAGGCCAACAGCCAGGTTGGGGACAGGTGAGATTCTCTTTGCTGCTGGACAAAGTATTTGCTTCACTGAGTTGGAAGCTCTGGGAAATTGAGTCAGGTAAATTGGGGCCAGATAACTCAGCTGTGGAGGTGGGTTGAGATGGAAGTCATCTTTCTGCACCAGTGCTGAAACAGGTCTCCTGAAAACATATTAGCAGCTGCAGAACGCAGAATAGGGCTGCATAAAAATTGAATGAAGTCTCAACTGGGAATAACTTGTATGTTCCCATATGATGACACCTGAGTGTGTACTGCAGGTCATTTGGGGGTTCAGGGTGTGTTACTGCTTGGTATGATGTCTAGTGGAGGTTGTTTCAGATTGGAGGATTTGCTGCACAGCTGGGTTCATCTCAGGCTGGAGGCAGTATATCCTTTTTCCCCCCTCTTTCATGAACAGTTCATGAAAGGGAAAAAGAAGAAGAAAAATTATCCCTTCTTTATAGCTGTCCCAGTTCCCCTTCCAGCCTCTGCTGCACATTACTTTGTGTGACTCAAAGACAAGCAGGATTTTAGAGCTAATGTCTTTAAAATCTGAGCCCACTTAAGTCTCTGCTACTGACAGAGTCCGTCCTACCTCCCCCACCATTACTGATGGTTTTGGACCAACTGTGCATATATTAGAGAATTTAAAAAGCAGTAAAACAGCATAGCAGGATTTAGGCTTTATTATCTGGGAGCCATAAATACAAGCAATGTACAGCTGGATGCAGGAGAATGGAGAAAGCAGGAACACAAACCTCTCCAGTGAACATCAGATTGAATGAAGTGCAATAACTCTGTTAAGCTCAGTGCTGTCACATTGATGTACCCTGGCTATGAAGATACATGATATAGGTGCCATCTGCTGGGTGGGCAGTGCCCGTTCCCTCCTAGCATGAGCATCGTGGTGCAAAGTCCTATGAACAAACCGGCCCTGGGGACTTGGTAGAGTGCAGAAAGTCCTAAACGGGAATATGCCAACCCCAGGGCAGTGGGGAATATGCATGAATTCTTGAGCAGGAGCAGTCTGAACTTCCCTGAGAGAGCTGTAGTTTCATGGGATATGGCATTCACTTGAGCAGGGGATGCCCTCAGTCCCCAGTCACTTTCTTGATGACATGTTTTACTTTTGTGATTGGGATGCAGCTGGCAAGACAGCTCGCCTCTGTGCCTTAAGGCTTACTTCTTTCACGTCCAGTGGATTTGAAGTTGTCTCAGGAATTGCTCATTAACTCTAGAAGAGAAAAATACTATTGAAACACATTTTTTGCTGGATACAGAAAATGCCACAGTCCTCACACCAGGAAGCTGCAACATAAGAGCTCTGCAAGCCAGTGAAAGCGTGCCGAGGATAGTGCCAGACTGCTGCAGCACGAAGTCCCTCAGCCTCACAAAGCGGCTCAGTGATAGGAGAGAAAACGGGCTTTAGGGCTTGTTTTGATTTCTGCTTCAGCCTTTCAGCCTAACATACTTAATGCACATCAGGGAACAGGGCAAGAAAACACTTTGTTCTCATATCTTGCAAAGTCAATCAGTTGCATAATATGAATCACAGAGGCAGCAGGAACGTGATCAAGTGCAGAGAAGAGGCACATCAAATGTTTTATTGTGGCTATGGGGAGGGAGAGCCAGGCGTCTCACTACTCAAGTTATCTTTCTCAAACTGCCTTTGAGCCTGTTTTACATCAGCTGCCTGTCACTCTAAATACAGCTCAGATTGCCAGGTAACTCCCCTGGAGGCCTTATCTATTTGAATAGGAGATGTAAGCACCCCAAAAGGCTCTGGAATGATTCAAAGTCTAAATTAGCAACTTCCTTTGCTTGAGTCCCACAGGGGGCAGTGATTGCTCAGTGTCTGTGCAAGGCTGTGTGTTAAGCAGAATACAGTTAGAGCCAGCATGGATGGGAGACAGGTGTGAGACAGCACCAGGTCAGGGTTTTCACCCCAGCTCTTTGATTCAAAGGGCTGAGCTTCTTCCAAAGGAAAATGGCCTTATTGTTAAGAGAAGAGCTCCTGCATCTTGGGAGGGGTGTCTAGGCAGCTGGCTTTGGTGTGACACAGGTAGGTTTCTTTCTGGGTCCTTCTGCAGCTGAACCACTTTGGCAGGAGTACCTGTCACACTGTCTTGAAGAGTGAAAGCAGCAGGGATCCAGTTATCGCAGCCTGATCTCTCTGCTTTTTCCCCTCTTGAGGCCTCTGCTTTTCTTTTATCAGCGTCTGACAGTATAACAAATCTGTAGTGCTTCAGCTGAAGATATTCTGGCCTGCATCAGAGGGGACAGACTCTCCAACAGGGGCAAAAATTGCAACACCCTATCTGATAATGAGACTGAAAAAGCTGTGAGCGTTTTTGGCAATTTCTGTCTCTGACAAGGAGAAACCCCTCTTTTAAGCTTGCTGCTGGCTTAGAAAATGGGCAGATAGTCACTGTGTTCTCTCCCAGTGCAGCATTTGGTGTGGTGCATTACCAAATGCTCTGTGCATACCTGCTGACAGCTAAAGCCCCACATATTTTGATAGGAGAGATGCCAGGGGACTGGAGAAAGGGGCTCGCAGGGTTGCGAGGCAGATCCCATAGAGGGATGTGGAAGGGAGAGGAAACAGAAAGAAATCACTCCAATATGGAGCCTTCCAGGTATCTGCCAGTGTCTTAGGCAAGTTCCTTCTTTGCCTAGCAAACAAGAACATTTGCTGTTGACGAGCCCAGCTGAGAGCTGCAGGAGTGCCTAATGACTGTAAGGGGCTTCTGGGCTTTCTTGCACCACCTTATAAATTCATCTCTCATCCTCATTATATTAGCAGTATTTTTAGTTGCTTTTGCTCAGAAAGAATGTAAGTTATTCTCCATTATGAATCTCAAGCACAAGATAACAGTAAAGACTGTTACAGACAGTGTTGAGCAGAAGGCTCATGCTGGAGGCCTATGCCTGACAGAGATCCCACTGCACTGTCCCAGAAGCCCAGTGGCACTGGATCAGCTTTCAGTGACCTCCCTTGGAGGGTAGTAGGCCACGCGGCATGTGCACGTGTTCCCCCTATGACAGCCGAGTCTCCCAGGAGATTCCCGGCTGCCGGACAGTGTTCCCATGGACCATCTTGTCCAGCTGCCAGGAGATGCATCCTTCTCCTTCCCACGGCTCATCTCTAGGGTGTCTCCTCACATGGCCTTTTGCCCTCTCTGTGTGTCACCAAGCACTTTGCTCTCTCCTGCTCTCCTCTCCTCTGGCTCTCATGACCCCACTGTCTTTCCCCCTTCCTTGACAGTCTATTCCTTGGCCTGGCCTTCCCTCCACGGCCACTCCAAGAGGTGCTTGTAGGGTGAGGGGGGAGCATGACCAGGGTCTGCTGATGGGAATGAGCTAGGGCACATCTTGTGGAGTGGATGTGAATACAGGACACTAGTGTGGTCATGGCACGAGGACTTTTGCGGTGGCAGAGGATGAGAACTAACAGTGCCAAGAGAGGGTTTGTTGACAGACAGGACACTGGGCATGTTTTGATGGGGATCTCGTTCTCTCCATAACAGAGCTGGGTCCTCATCTGTCCTCCTGTACCATGTGTGACGATCCTTTCTGGGTGGGACTAGCCATTAAAATTGAGCTGACTGGCAATTTTGTATGAAGATGCTACGGGTGAAGTTTAGCTGGACTTACTGGAACCATAGCATTATTTTACAAAATGTGGGGAAACAGTTTGTCACCAGAGACTTGCAATTTCCTATTATGCACAAATACAATTAAACACTCTCCACTTGTGGAATATCGAGCTAGTTGAACATGACAGTTTATACCATGATAATGCTGAACAATACAACTGCTTTCAGAACTATGTATGTCTCTGTGATGAGCAGAAACAATATCCTGGATCTGAATGTATCAGATCTGAGAAAGTGTAGGTCCAAAATGTAAATTATTGAGTTCACCTCTGAGAACAGTAGGAAGCATGTCGTTTGGTTTTTGCGGTATATGATAGTCTAAGGACTGCTGCCATAGGTCTCTGTCAGATTCCTGTTCTGTAGTCCAGAGAGACATTTATCCCAGACAGTCCCAGCATGACTAGCTGCCCTTGTTGCTATTTTGTGTGCACTGCACCTTGTTTTGCATAAAGAGCTTGTGGCATTCCCAGCAGGCCTCCATCCCTGGTCCTCATCCAGCACCTCGCTGCTCTGTGGGTGTGCTTGCCCTATTGAAATGCTCTGGGCTGAGCCTCCTTCAGCCTGGCCAGCTGCACGCCATCGAAGGGCTACAGAGCCATGTTTGGTAGGGTAGCCAGACCGTCCCTGCTGGGGCCTAGCCCACCATCGCAGGGATGACGTGGGTAGCCGTCCAGCTTGGAGGGAACAGCCTGATGAGGTGAATGGGAAAAGCTTTCTCCTCCCTCTGGAGGCAGCTGGCAGTGTGACATCCTGCAGTGGTCCCTGCGAGGCAGCAAGGTGCTGGAGGCACTGATGGCTGCCTTAGCACTTCTAGAGCCTCTGGTCCTGAGGAGTGGGAGTCAATGCCATGGGAAGATGCAGAGAATTCACTGGCATGCCTGAGCAGAGAGCTTGTCCTGAGGTATCAGCTCTGCCTTAACATCTGCCTGAGTCAGAAAGGACCCCCCTTCAGTCACCCCAGGTGCGTCACCAAGTCCCCCTTGACCCACAACATTCAATTTCTTGTCTCTTAGCTTCTTCTCATAGGCCTTGCCCGGGCCTGTCCCTTTCCTCACAGCCAGCACTGCTCTGCTACCTGGGCTATCTCACAAGTGTGACACCTGGAAGTCACCTCCTGACCACCCGGTCAGACCTCTCCGCCATCCTGGCCAGAGGATGCCAGGCAGCAATTCCAGCAACCATCTTGATGACATCTGGTTAGGAAGACACTCAGTCTGGCTTTTCAAATGCAAAGAGAAGAACTATCCCCTGCACCCTCAGCTCCATTATTCCTCTAGCTGAAGTCTGGCATCATTTCTGGCATCTGTAAGACCTGGGAGCTCTCCCCTAGCAGTGGTAAAGCAGTGCAGACACTGAGCAAGGGACAGAGCAGGTGCTGGGAAAGGCTTATTATGATACCACTTAGCATATGGACTGCTCCTGGCCACAAGTGCTCTGGCACTGCTGTGGAAGCTGAATTTCTTCCTAGCATCTCTTCATTTATTTATTTTACTTTTTAATCCCTTCATTTAGAGACCTCGCCCTATGGAAATTTCCAAGTGGTCTTGTATAAAAAGAGCCAGTTATGGATACCGGAGGCTGATTCAAAGCAAGTGCAGGAGCCCATATGTTTTCTTCTATGTTAAACCTGTTTTTCCAGCTGAAACACCAAAGCACAAATGTGCCTTGGGATGGAAGATTGCAAGAGTCTCGCCAGCTGAGCCGGTAACTGCAGTCTTTAGCATCCAGCCTGCATCAGAAAGACAAGCAAACACAGTTTCAAAAGAGGCAGTAAGATGTAGCCATATGCACCCTGCTGAGAAGTTCAAAAGGATGAAATAAAACATCATGGAACATTTTTTTCTGTTTTGGAAAGCCTAATTACCCAGAAGCAGAAGCGTCTAAATGATGAAGCATTAGATGTGCTCTCAGCTGTGATACTGCGACCATCAGCTGCAGGGCACAGCCACATGCCATGTGCCATCGATTCTGCTCCCAGCTCTTCCTCTGTATTTTTTCTGTGGCACAGCGGAGCTCAGATCTGCTTGGATTTTGAGCACTGCTGCAATATACATTTTAAATAGCATGAACAAAACAGAGCTCACCGAACAGTGACTGTTTTCTAGCAGTCTTTGCATGTCTGTTATATACTGCTACATATTTCTATGCAATCATCCACTTCAGTAAGTGACTTTTTCCTGCTATTTCAGTTCCACGTTTTTGCTACATTGGGGGTCTGCCACTTTTGCAGTTTCCTTCTGTCTGATTCACCTCCGAGACACAGATCAAGGAACTTCAGGCTAGAATCAGCTATTTTTCAGTGCACTCTCATTTTACTGCTTTGTTTTTGTGATTTCTAAACTAGCTGCCCCCCATTCTGGGAGAGGGATGCATCAGGGCTGACTGATCCATTGAACACCTGGGCCTATTAGAATTGCCATTCAGGTTGGGGCCATATCAAGGGCATCTACTTCTACCCTAGGTCAACTCTGCCATTGTATTAAAGCAGGCTGGCACCACAAAGTGCTTTTGCATGGTTGCTGTTTCTCTCTGCTGCAGGTGCTTGTCCTTGCTTTTGTGTTTCCCTAGCCCGCAGTCATGATGCTCTGTAAGCCCAGCCACAGACCTGTCAGACATCACCTTTTAAATAGCAGGCATACCCTTAAGGCAGATATCGACAGATGCTTGCTGCTTCCAGGCTGCCTTTTGTAAGCAGGCTTAGAGAATTAAACAACTAAACTGTGACCAGAGCAGTAAGCAGTGTGCTTTGGATGCTGAGCCATGACCGCAGTGACAAAATGTCCCCTGGGCTTTGCAGCTCTGAACAGGGCTGTAGCCTTTGTTCCCTGGCACGGCCCCTTCTGGTGTGGCAGATCCAGTAATGCTGGACTGCCACTGGAAAGCAGAGAAGGAAGGAAGCTTTGTCAAAAGTTAAGGCGCAGCACTTTATCTATCTAGATCTGCAGTTACGAAAGATTTAACCTTGCACCATGTACCTACACGTCCTCTAGTAATTGTCTAGGTGGAAGATTCTTTAGTCACATAAAAAAGCTGCGGTTTTTGAAGCCATAGAAAAGGAGTCACTGCACAGCTGGGTTGCTAAGGCGCAGAAGGAATGAGGAGTGTTTTAGCTGTACACTGTACATGCAGGAGTTGATGCTCAATTTCTGACGCATCAACCCTCTTTGCCTCCCTTTATGCCTCCTCCTCTCTTTGTACCTTATGGCACATTTGGGTGAAGCCATCAGCCCCCAAGTGAGAGGTCTCCAAGTGGGGTGTGCATAAAACACTGTGTCTTTTAGCTAATGTGGTAATGGGCCCACAGGGGCCAGTCTGAGCTGTTGCCCCTTCACCCACCGCTGCTCCTGTCTTGATAGGGAGTTTCTAAGTAACCTTCAAATATTAACTGCAAACAGCTTGCAGAGAAGAACGTGAAGGAACATAGAGTGGTGCATTTAGCTGAACAGCAGCCGACTTCCTATTACAGTACACGCCAGGTCAAAACATGGAGTGGAAATGCTTAGATGTGATTTCTGTCAAAGGAAAAACCCTTCGCTGTGAGCAATCCACAGCGAATGTGTGTCTCTTTAGAGAGCCTTTGCTTGACTGGAGCAGCAGTCTGCTCCCAGCTCTTGGGGACTTTGCTTCAGCCAAGGTGTGTGGGCTGAGGAGGGGCTGCTAGTGCACAAATAGGACAAAAGTGGCTGCTTCCTCCCACCACACACACACACACACACACACACACACACACACACACACGTTTTGGGAACAAAAGGAGTAACGGCAGCAGTGAAGGCCCAGCACTGGGAGACTTCCAGTGGAGCTGTGGGCAGAGCTGGGACATCCAGTACAAGTGCCTGGTTGGTGTCCCTCCTGAGGACCCCAGCAAGTGTGTCCCTGCCTGGGGGCTGCATAGCCCCGGGCACAATTTAGGCTTTTTTTCTATCAACCAAGTACAACTGGCTTGCAAGAAAGACCCTTGGAGGAATAGGCTAAAAAGCTCTCGAGACCGAGGACAGTCATTTTTAATATATTTTAGAAAAAA